>NC_079311.1:18005933-18335516 GCF_023638135.1 Falco biarmicus | reverse complement strand
GCATTGCTTTCCCCAAAAGTGAAAATTCCAGTCTGCTTCAGAATTAGCCTACCCTGCTGAACAAGACGGATCCATAAATACTTTCCAATAAATATACTTAACTAAAGGAAGACAGTATTTCTCTCCCTCTTTGTAGGGAAAGCATTTACCTCCATCCTGATGGGCTGTTCAACAGCAATGCGTCACAAAAGACAGCAAAAGACTAAAAGGTAAGTATCAGATTTTTAAAATACATACTGCTTTCGGAGAGATGAACTAGTGAGAAATTTTGAAAATCAAAAATTTACAACAGCAGCATGAGGAAGTTTGTTCACCATTGTTTTCAATATGTTCCATTTGGTCTTTCAGGCTGGAGTGTTTTCACAGCTTTTAATGAAAGAGCGTGAAGACTGAAAAGATAAAACACCTCTTATTAACCTTCGAAAAAACTGAAATGCACCTTTCACAGCACATGAAAATTCAGATCCTAGCAGCTGTTACTCATGAAGAGCCGAGAACCCTGCCAGGAGCCAGCAGCTCTCATGAGCCAGGCTGACGTGGTCTGGACGCTGCCAGGAGTAACCATGGGAGATTTAAACAGCCCTGGGGAGTGCTGTGACCAGGGTGCGTTGCAGCAGTTGGCACAGCAGTTCACGCAGGAAGGGCTCTGCACCCTGCTTGCAGGTCCATGACCCAGGGGAGTGCTCTAGGTCTCTGCCAGGATGGTGGGCACTTGCCTCAGCATAAAAGCCAGCGTTACTAGAGAGGAAGCTCCAGTGATGTCTGATGCATCCATGCAGAGGGAACTGGTTAGGAATGAGGCATCAGTACAGGCAGTAGGTTGCTGTGAGTGCCCTGACCCTTCTCCTGGAGAAAAGGTAAGTACCTGCCTCAGGTGTGCACGGGCTGAAGATCTGATATGACAGGTGGCTGAGTTGCAGGTAGCAGTTAAAAGATTGCATAGTATTAGAGGGTCCAGGGTGGTGATAGCTGGTTTCAGGACCATATGCCTGGACAACACAAAGAACGAAGCACCTTGGACCGTAGTGTCCCACAAAAGTAGGACTTTGCTTCAGTCTCCACCCTCCTGCATTACAACCAGACAGATATGAAGCTTTAGCAGCTGTAGACACCCACGAGCAAGGTCTGCATGGAGATACTGTCCCAGCAGCACCTTGGTTACCACAAAAAGAAACGCTGGGTGTTTGTAGCATGTGACTCTCTGTTAAGGGGCACTAAAGTGCCCATCTGTCAGCCTGGGAGGCTCAGGGAGGCGTAAGAGGCACACTGCCTTCCGGGAGCTAACGTCTGCGATACTGCTGAGCGAGTACCAGTACCTCTCAGGAGCACAGACTACTATCCTCTGGTACTCTTTCACGTGGACACAAACTACACTGCAAGCCAGAACCTGGGCAGAATCAAGGAAGACTACAAAGCTCTGGGGGTGCAGGTGAACAATTTTGGTGTCTAAGTCATTTTTTCTTCCATTTTACCAGTAAAGAGGAAGGGGCACAGCCAGAAATAAGCGTATAATGTACATCAACTTCTGGCTTTGTGGCTGGTGCTGTCGTGACAGGTTTGGCTTCTCTGACAACAGGACATTCTTTGACTGTAGCCTGTTAGGGATGGAAAGGATCCACCTGTCTAGAAGAGACAGGGGAATCTTCAGTAGCGGGCTAGCCAGCTTGGGGGAGTGGCTGTAAACTGAAGGACTCAGGGGGAGGGGCACCATGTGGCAGTGCTTGTGCCATCGCATCCAACTGGGGAATAAGCCAGGCTAACCAGAGCAGTGATGTAATGTTCCTTAGCTGACTCCCAAGATGAGAACCAGAAAGCCAGCCACCTCGAGGATGTGTGTCACTATGGTGGAACCTCTCCCACCCCTCCTGGGAAATCTGTGTGCTCCATTAGCTCTCTGACATGCCTGTACACCAAGGCAGGCAGCATGAGGAATAAACAGGAAGAATTAGAGATCTGTGTGCTGTTGCAATGCCACAGTCTCAGTGCAGTTACAGAGACATGGTGGGATAGCTCACATGACTGGAATGCTGGCATGGATGGCTGTGTACTTTCCAGGAAAGACAGGCCAGCAAAGCGAGTTGGTGGAGTTGCTCTGTATGTGAGGGAGCAGCTGGAATGTGTCAAGCTTTGCCTAGAGGTGGATGAAGAATGAGTCAAGAGCTTATGGGTAAGGATTCAGAGGCAGGCCAACATGGGTGACACTGTTGGGGGTCCTCACTACAGGCCACCTGATCAGGAAGAGGGGGTCGATAAGGCCTCTTACAGACAGCTCGAGGTACCCTCACCATCACAGGCCCTGGTTCTCATGGAGGAGTTCAGCCACCCTGATACAACAGATGGAATGACAGCAAAGCCAGGCACACATGTTACAGGAGGTTCCTGCAGAACATTAATGACAACTTTTTGATGCAGGAGGTGCAAGAGCCAACGAGGCGAGGTGCACTGCTGGACCTTGTACTCACAAACAAAGAAGGGTTGGCTCAAGATGTGAAGACTGGGGCCAGCCTTGGCTGCACTGACCATGAGGTGGTGGAGTTCAGGATCTTGTATGGCAGAAGCAGGCCAGTAAGTAGTATTGCAATTCTGGACTTCAGGAGAGCTAACTTTGGCCTCTTCAAGGACCTGCTTTGAGGAATCCCATGGGTTGGGGCCCTACAAAGTAGGGGAGTCCAAGAGAGCTGGCTAATATTCAAGCATCAGTTCCTCCAAGTTCGAGATCAGTGCATCCCTATGATCAAGAAATCAAGCAAAGGGGGCAGGAGACCTGCATGGACGAGCAAGGAGCTTCTGACAAAGCTCAGACAAGAAGGAAGTTTATGGGATGTGGAAAAAGGGACAGGCCACCTGAGAGGAATACAGGGATGTTGTCAGAACATGCAGGAAAGCAATGAGGAAAGCTAAGGTCCATTTGGAATTAAATCTGACAAGGAGGTCAAGAACAACAAGAAGGGCTTCTTCAAGTACATCACCAGGAAAAGGATGACTAGGGAAAATGTGGGCCCACTGCTGAATGAGGTGGGTGCCCTGGTGACAAAGAAGACAGAGAAGGCAGAGTTACTGAATGCCTTCCTTGCTTCAGTCTTCATTGCCAATGCCAGCCCTCAGGAATCCCAGACCCTGGAGGCAAGACTGGAAGTCTGGAGAAAGGAAGACACTCCCTTGGTTGAGGAGGATCAGGTTAAAGATCACTTGAGCAAACCTGACACCCACAGATCCATGGGCTCTTATGGGATGCACACCCAAGTGCTGAGGGAGCTGGCAGGTGTTATTACCAAGCCACTCTCCATCATCTTGGAAAGGTCATAGAGGACAGGAGAGATGCTTGAGGACTGGACGAAAATCAATGTCACTCCAGCCTTCAAAAAGTGCAGGAGGGAGAAACCAGGAACCAACAGGCTAGTCAGCCTCACCTCCACCCTTGGAAAGGTGATAGAACAGCTCATCCTGGAGGTCACCTCCAAGCATGTGAGGGAAATGAAGGTTATCGGGAACAGTCAACATGAATTCACCCAGGGGAAATCATGCCTGACCAACCTGACAGCCTTCTGTGATGGAATGACTGGCTGGGTAAGCAAGGGGAGAGCCATGGATGTTGTCTACCTTGACCTCAGCAAGGCTTCTGACGCTGTCTCTGTAACATCCTCATAGGTGAGCTCAGGCAGTGTGGGTTACATGAGTGGACAGGGAAGTGGATTGAGAACTGGCTGAAGGGCAGAGCTCGGACGGCAGCGTCTAGCTCAGGGGTCCTCAAACTACGGCCCCCCAGGGTCCTCAGTCCGGCCCCCGGTATTTACAGAACCCCCCGTCCCCCGTCCCCGGGGGTTGGGGCGGGGGAAACCAAGCAGCCGCAGATGACTGCCTGCCACTGCATCTGCGCCGGCCCCCTGGTTAAACAGTTTGAGGACCCCTGGTCTAGCTGGAGGCCCGTAACAAATGGTGTTCCCCAGGGGTCAGTACTGAGTGTACAAGACCTACCAGTCTTGTTCAACTTATTCGCCAATGACCTGGATGAAGGGACAGAGCACACCCTCAGCAAGTCTGCGGACAATACAAGACTGGGAGGAGTGGCTGATACACCAGAAGGCTGCACTGCCATCCAGTGAGACCTGGACAGGCTGGAGAGTTGGGTGGAGACGAACCTCATGACGTTCAACAACGACAAGTGTAGGTTCCTGCACCTGGGGAGGAACAACCCCATGAACCAGTACAGGCTGACAGCTGACCTGCTGGAAGGCAGCTCTGCAGACAAGGACCTGGGAGTCCTGGTGGACAGCAATTTGCCCGTGGGCCAGCAGTGTGCCCTGGTGGCCAAGAAGGCCAGTGGGATCCCGGGGGGCATTAGGAGGACCACGGCCAAAAGGCCAGGCGAGGTTCTCCTCCCCTTCTGCCCTGCTCTGGTGAGGCCCCGTCTGGAGTGCTGTGTCCAGTGCTGGGCTCCCCAGTTCGAGAGACACAGGGAACTACTGGAGTGGGTCCAGCAGAGGGCTACAAAGATGATGAGGGGACTGGAGCATCATTCTTATGAGGAAAGGATGAGACAGCTGGGCCTGTTACGCCTGGAGAAGAGAAGGCTGAGAGGGGATCTTATCAATGTCTACAAATATCTTAAGGGTGAATGTCAAGAGGATGGGGCCAGGCTCTTTTCAGTGGTGCCCAGTGACACGACAAGGGGCAATGGGCACAAACCAAAACAGGTCAGTTCCTTCTGAATATGAGAAAGAACTTCTTTACCTTGAGGGTGACAGAGCACTGGAAGTCTGCCCAGAGAAGTTGTGGAGTCTCCTCCTCTGGAGACGTTCAAAACCCACCTGGACAGGATTCTGTGCAACCTGCTTTAGAAGAGCCTGATTTAGCAGGGGTTGGACTAGATCTCCAGAGGTCCCTTCCCATTCTGTGACTCTGTGATGATAAATTACAAGTTATAAACCAGCGAAGTTACAGACTTATTGGAAAGAAGCTGCATTCAATCTGAAATTTCAGAACTCATCTGTAACGAAAAGTGTGCCAGAAGCATATGTCAGTTTGTTTGTTTGCTTTATAATTTAATTAATTAATTTACTTATTTAAAATCTGTTTTGCATGTGAGCAAAAGCTTGCAGGGGGTGGGGGGGCACAGGGCAGGGGAGGCAGGATTTCCTGCAACCACGTCGTTTATTTTTGCAATAAATACCATGTTGATTTTTAACACAATTTTACTCTCATAACAATGCCATTGTTTCCTTATCCTCCCTTGAACAGTAGTCTCTGAAGTGATTATAGCTAGATAACACCCTTTAAAGGATAAGAAATTCAAAGAGCTTCTAAGAGGGAAACAAAAATAAGGCTACTTGGCTGTTCAGTAAAAGGTCTATACTAAAAGAACTTTTACTCTTTAAAAAATGGGTATTTTACACCCTCACAGAATCCTACGCTCGTGGCCACAGAGAAGGCAACAAGCTAAATATTAGAAGGTGTACCATCTTATTGTGAGTTTAATGAAAACTCCAAACATAGTTACATTTCATTTTTATCAAGATGAAGTCAACCACAACTTAGTGTTGTGCCTTATTCATCCAGACTGGGTTCTAAAGTCATCTTTTTCATCAGAAGCTTCTGAGGAGGACCCAGGCAGAACAGTACATACACTGACATGCCTCAGCCACTTGGTTGGTACAAATGTGAGTGGCTAAAAATGACATGTGCCTTACAGCCACTGTTTCATGAATACCAGTCCGCCATGGAAAAGCATCTTAGAAAGTTAATATAATGATGCACACAAGTAAAATCAATTGCATATGGCTTTTACTGGGCTAACAAATCTGTATCACTGCTTTTACTTTAGAGTTATATTACATTCAAAGTGCAATCCAGAGAAGATATTTACACTGGTAATTTCCACCCTCCCAGCTTTTTCCCTCTCTCATGCAGTATCCATATAACACAAATATTTTATCACGTTTATTTTTCCAAGGTTCCTGCCACAGAGGATCATTTACTCAAAGCAGGCAAAATCTGCACAAGATGCAGAAAACACTAGATGCTCTAGAAACTGTTGAATTTGCTCTGCTTATTATTTTTAATGACAGTTTCTTATAAGCATGGTAGATTTATATGTAGATTTATTAATTCCTTTTCATATGTTTGTTTAAGAAGTATGACCTGAAAAGAATCCCAGGAATAGATGCAAATGCTCCTCCCGGGGAGGGGGGATAAAAACAAAAAAACCCTCTGTATTGTCTTCCATAAGCTCTGACCCCAAGACTAAAGAGCTATCCTTGCTCCCATAAAATGAATGTAGAATTCTCTGATCTTCCTAAGCCAGGTTTTGTTCTTTTCAGAGATTTTTCAATAGAAGGATTTGCATTATGGCACTCTTTCCTGAAACTCTTTCTTATTTTCTCCTTGGAAAAAAACCCACCAAGTCTTCGAACTTTTTTCTCTATGGAAGAGTGACCTCTGCAGTCAGTCTCTGCAGAGCTCTTTATGCTGTTCTTTAATCTCCTTTTTCAGTGTCACAGATTTGGGGAAGTGGGGACAAAGGGGGAATGGAGACAAGAGGAAACAGAAGAAAACCAAAGAAAATCATCAACCTCTCAGACTCTGATATTGACTATTTAACATGTAGATTCCCTCTCCTTTCGTTCACTACAGGATGAAGAAAGTTTCCAGATTTTGAGGAAACAAAACCCAAAACCATCACCAACAAAGGAACCATGCGACCATGCCTTCTTCTGCAGTACTGAAAGAAACTGAATTCTGAAATGTTCCCTCGACAGATGACCCCGTTGAATCTGTAGAAAAGGATTCTGAATCTACTGCAGACCACAAGCTGAATCAACAGTAGGATGCTACTGCCCTCTCTAGTG
The DNA here is from genome assembly GCF_023638135.1 of Falco biarmicus. Lineage (NCBI taxonomy): Eukaryota > Metazoa > Chordata > Aves > Falconiformes > Falconidae > Falco > Falco biarmicus. The sequence goes on along the minus strand of NC_079311.1, from coordinate 18,328,671 downwards.
CATTACCAGGAGTGTTATATAGAAAGACATGGCTTTTCATTTTGGGTTTTTTTTTTTGGTAGAAGTGAGGCATCAGCTATGTCCTGTTTGAGCTACTTTACTTCAAATGCAGACAATGTGAAAAGAGGTCAGGCAAAAGCAGCAGCATGAAATGAGAGAACATGATTTAAAAAAAAAATTTAAAAATAATTTGTTTAGAATAGAAGAGATGATCAAGGGCATGTACTTCACATTTTGATATATTCAGAAGACTGTTATAAAGGAGATCTGTACTCTATGGCCACTTCACATGTTAAAAGCTAGTAAACAGACCAATTTGCAGTAAGAGATTTAGTGTCAATATTTATATAGCTGGAAAGATTTCCCTTCCAGCTATACAGATAATTCAGCCCAGCAGAAAAAATATAAGAAACTTAAATAATCTCTACAACTGGGAATTTGTAAAGAATAGTTAAGAAGTATCTCCTGGGGAAGACTTAAGCAAAATGAATCTTTGCATCAAAAATGATTTTGCTCTCCAGCCTGTCACTTAACACTGTAAGTTCGAAAGGACAAACACAGGTGTTGAGACCAGAGACTCCTTCCTACTTGCCACCTTCTCCATATGCACTGAGAGCAGAATGATGGATACCAGAGCCAGCTTCCCGCACAAGCTGGGACAATTAGCATAGATTATTTTTACATCCAGCCCAAAGTCTTTACCTTGCTGTCTGTAGTCTTTGCAGAACTTTGGGCCAGCCCACTACACATTGCATCCAAAATGCCTACAGCCACCTACACCTGTATCTAAAGAAACAATCATACGAAAACTTTCTGCAGTAATGCAGAATGAACACAAATCCAGCAATACGCTGTTTTGCACCCTTATGCTTTTTCATCTAAGCAGGCAATACAACAGTCCTCCACACAGTCACAGAGTGGGTGAAGACAGAAGGGGCCTCTAGAAATCATACAGTACAACTTCCCTGCTCAAAGCTTCTCCCTTCCACCTGCTGAAAATGTGTTGATCTGAGTGTTCAGCAACTTTGGACACCCCCAGACTGTTTCAAATGAAGGTCTGGATCCACCATCAAGGAGCAGAAAACAAGAGTTTGCTGAATAAAGGAAGAATTTGGTTCAGAAATTAGAAATTATTTATTAACATGCCCTAGAAAGAATTAAGAGTCATTATGAGAAATTTCTTCCTTGTCCCCAAATTAACAGAATTTTCATATGTACCATAATTTCAGGCGACATTTAATTAAACGAATGACTAGTAGCTAAAAGAAAAAAATAAACATACTGTCACGACTACATAGTAAAAGAAAAAACCTCAACAATCCGTTCCTTTTATATTCCAACAAAATGCTGTAAAAAACATCACTATAAACAGTCCTCTTCACATCTCTTTTTCAACATTAAAATAAATTCAAAACAATAATAGCCAGCTGAGTTTATGCAGTCCATCTTGCAAATACAAAAAGATGCTATGCATGAGTTGATCGTAAAATAAGTTTTAACTATGCGTTTGTTCAAGATCATGTTTACCATACATGGTACAAAAGCCTTTCTACTTGTAACTGAGTTAAAGCATAAATGCTGCCTTGCACTTTCAAAATTTCTGGTCCAGAAAGTGTTGTATTTTTCTGATACACTTCTGTCTAGTATACAACATCAGCCAGCAGTGTGCCCAGGTGGCCAAGAAGGCCAACAGCATCCTGGCTTGTATCTGAAACAGTGTGTCCAGAAGGACTATGGAATTAATTGTCCCCCTGTACTGGGCACTAGAGAGGTCACACCTTAAATACTGTGTTCAGTTTTGGGCCCCTCACTACAAGAAAGACATTGTGGTGCTGGAGCATGTCCAAAGAATCGCAATGAAGCTGGTGAAGGGTCTGGAACACAAGTCTTATAAGGAGTGGATGAGGGAACTGGGGTTGTTTAGCCTGGAAAAGAGATGACTCAGGGGGACCCTACTGCTCTCTACAGCTACCTGCAAGGAGGTTGTAGGCACATGGGGGTTGGTCTCCCAGTTAACAAGTGACAGGACAAGAGGAAACAGCCTCAAGTTGCACCAGGGGAGGTTTAGATTGGACACTACGAAAAATTTCTTCACTGAAAGGGGTGGTCAAGCGTTGGAACAGGCTGCCCAGGGAGGTGGTGGAATCATTGCTCCTGGAGGTGTTTAAAAATGGTGTAGATGCAGTGCTTAGGGACATCGTTTGGTGATGGACTTGGCAGTGCTGGGTTAATGGCTGGACTTGATCTTAGAGGTCTTTTCCAACCTAAATGATACTATGATCTTGTACTAACCAAAGTACTCTCTGCTCCTGGAGAGAAAAAAAACCCTTGTTTTTGAAAGAACAACGGAACAATTAATATAAATTCTAAACTTGACGTTTTGTAAATCTACATGGTACAAGGATATTGCAAGTACAATGGAATGCATGAATTAGAACGCAAGAGACCAAAAACAGAGCTTGGGGTTCAATAAAAACACTGTACAAACTGTACTGTGGCCAAACTGCCTCATCACCTATTCAGCTTTTATTTTTCACTCTCCTGTAATACTCTGCTATCTATGGATGTCCCCTTATATTTTTCTCTTCCTGCTATAATGGATGTATCCTTCTATGTACCATGATCTAGCTGTTGGATGAGATTTTTAGCCTAAATTACCATCCAATTTACCCATTCTTTTGTAAGCAATTTAAATACCCAAACAGAGCCTCTAGACATGTAAGAGCTGTATGGTCACACCAATAAGATCACTGCAGTCAGGCATCACTGCAAGTTTCATTAGCTGTATAAGTAAGCCTATTTTTTGTTTGATATAAAATTTGGTTAGCCAACCTATATTCTGGGCATATATAGGTGTGTATATATATATAGGCATATAGTACAATATAATTGCAAAATTTTGCTAAGTAATATCATACAATTTAAGTCTAAGCACTGATCTCAAAATCCAGAATAAAAAAGGTGGGGCAGCTGGAAATGCCAATTTACAGATTATAAAGATATCACTAATTTTGTTCTGTTCAATATATTACCTGTAATTTATTTTCGTTTTGAATTCCATAGTGAAAGAATTTCACTATTTTTTGAATTTAATCTTTTCCTAAAACAATGAAACTAATGGTGGAGACAAAACCAGTACCACAGAAAAGGAGAGTGAAGAGGACATGAGCAAAGATTAAATTATCTCAAAATGTGCAGAGAGAGAGTTTTAGAGGAAGATTTCACTTCAGTGATAAACTTATGTTATTTATTGTTCCATAAAAGTCATAAAAATGAATGATGCAATATTTATGAAATAAACAAATTAAAGCCAACTATATTTATAGGTGTGGATCTATTAAGAAGTGTTTTAATAATCAAGCAATATTTTACCACTATCAACTTCAAATCTATTCTAGACTTGTATTTAAAATGCATACCCTACAATTGACACATGAAAATTCCACATCTCACAAATCACAGTGAAACTAAAGCCTCTATCTACCAGGTCAATTTGTAAAACCTGAAACTCTATTTAGTGCTTAAAGATGTCACAATTAGTTTGGGGTTTGTTTTTTTTCTTTTTTTTTAAATCCTGGCATTCTAAAAATAAAATAAAACATGATTATAACTTAAAACTAGGAGCCTTTTGCTTGAAGTGGTAAAAAGAGGATCTAAGTATTTATGAATTTTTTTATGAAGCTGTTTAGAAGTGCTATAAATTTAGTCAGTAGCTACAAAGGACTACATCTCAGAAGAACATGATGCATTGTTCCGAACAAGTAACAGCTTCTTTTCTCTCCAAACTGCATATTTGGCCAAATTACAGTAAACCTTAGAGAAGGATCCAACAAGATCTTACAGAAAGCTTTTTTCCTTGTGATGTATACAAGGTTCAAATGAGCAACAGCTAAGGGCCGGGATGCTTGCTGGGGTTTGCACCGAGAATGGAGAATGCTGATGTAATTTTTCATATTTCCCTACCTTTCACCTCAGGTTTGGTGTTTCTAGAAATGTATTTATTGTGTAGAAAGCTGTTCACTGTTAACTTGCAGATTTTATTTTATGGGTGAATTCTGAGAAAGGTGTAAACACAAAAAAAAGTATTAAAAAGGATAGTTTCCAAAAAGACAGAGGTGTACTTAAAATTCTGAATTTATATTTTTAGAGAGAAGGAGAGAAGGTTGTTTGATTTTCAAGAGTTCTAAGTAACCAACTAATGCCATCTATAAAAAAAAAAATCTTACTGTAGATGTATTCAGACATTAACTAACACAAAAATGATCAGAGTGGCATATACTCAAGAGAAATGCACCAGTGTGTAACACAGTCTCTAAGATTTAACGTCTTACATATAACTTAAAATAAACTTTCAAGGTATTAGTAATTTATTCAAAATGGCTTTAGACCCACTGACCTTTGAAATAAATAAATCAACTTCCTGTAAGACTATCTACAACACATTCAAGCTACCTATACCTCATGTCTCTAGATAATCTGCATCACTTCATCCAATCCCAGTTTTCACAAGTATATGCATATAAATTTTTTAAATGTATATTTTTTAAGGAGAGTTTTCACAGCAATGCCAAAAAGAACAACAATACTTGGGTTAAAATTTTCTATGGAGGTGTCTGCCTCAGACTTTGCTTTTAAATTTACTTAATTTTTGGTAAAAATTATTTAGGTTTTTCCAAGAATTCTCAAGGACCACCCCGATGTCTTTGCCATAAGACTGTTACTTCTCTTCCTGCTGCCTTCAGCCTCACTTACTATACAGCTTCTACAACAAAATGCTATGAAAAAACAATGCATTGCCCTGTAGTCAAAGAATACAGGATGATAACTGTTGTAAGCTGACACATCCTCTAACTTCCATGCTTGGAGCTGTAGCCTTAAGCTCAACAATGCCATACAAGTAATTAATTCAGGATCATTTCTTTAACATGCATTGATTCTACAGACTGCTCCCCCATCAATCTACGATTAGGTATTCATTGAAATGACAGCTGAATCTTCCTTCTTACAACAGCAGCACTTCAAATGAGTGCACTGACTCTCAAGGTTGTGCATCTATGGCAAAAAAACTGCAGTCATGGTTACCTATAGCAGTTTCTCATATATAAGTGAATCTTGCATGTGGCATTTTACCTTTTCTCCTTTGTCTTGCTGACATTTATAAAAGAGCAAATTAGCATGGTGAAAAAGTACCTTGAATTTCGTAAGTGATTTTGGCCCAGCATAATGTCTGGTTCCCACAGGTTTGCAAATAATGATGAAACTGCATTATAAAGACTAAGCTTTACTACTTCTGTATTTTTGCTGGGAGTGAGAGAAAGCTAGTAAAGAAATCTGATACCAGAAAAACAAGTATCTGTTTCTGAACCAAAAAGCAGGCAAGCCTACACATCACCAATCAGGTTATTGAAAGATTTGCTAACATAACAAATATAACAGGCTGTAATAAATACACATAATGCTGTAACAAGTGTCATAGATGAGCCCACAAAATACAGCACATATATATTTGCATTCATTCATTCATCTAAAATAACAAGTCTCTTTCACCTTCAGGCCAGTCTTCTGTAGACTGGTTATCTTCTGTAGATAACCAGTCTACTATCCTTGCTCTGTTTTGTCTGCAAAGCTACATATCCAGAGGTGCAATTAAGAACAAAAAGCTGCTGTTGCTCTCCAAAAGATAGTTTATCAGCATTTTTATACTCAGAAGTAAAAAAAATGAATAAAAATTTAAAAAATTCTCTTCTTCCAACGTCACATACAGGCAATGCATAAAAGTATTTGCCTTATTCATGAATAACACAGAGACAACTTTGAAAATTTGGAAGTAGTTTATTAAACCTTGAAGATTTAAAGCAAAACTTTCAGGTAGGTAGTTTTTTTTAAAGGAATACTTCAATAAAAGCCAATAGCAAGGAAGCAGTAAGACTTCTGCAAATCATGGTAAGATAACATGAGCTTCTAATTGCTGCATGAGAAAACACATCAGTGTAATCTGACTCAGGATAATTCAGTCCTCAAGTAACTAAAACACTAGCTTTCAGATTCATGGATTAGAATACCTTAAAAATTAGGCACTTCCCTGCAATCAAACTAGAAGCTCTTTTCAGCTATACCATGTAATGAATTCAATTAAAATAAGTAGGTGCATCCAATTCCATGACAGAAAGACGAAATTACATCACTGCTAGCAACAGCAACTGAATGGTATAACAGTAATCATGACACGAACTTTACAGTACATTGCAGGATCAGCAAGTAACACCTAACTAGATTAATTTGAATAATTTAGTGAGCAACTTAGAAGCTAGTCTTTTTTTTCCATCTACATTTACAAGAAGGATGTTCATATAGGAATGTTTAACGCGTCTACAAGTACCAAGTGTTTAAATATCTAAAGTACTAATGAATACTTGAGCCATATGGTCAGCCCAGAATGTATACACAAACTATACCTATAACACTTATCTAAAAATTAACATATTGCTGTTAAAATGATTCTTATTAACTCTTTTGTATAAGTGCAGACTTCTTATCTGCATTTTAGATTTACAGTAAATTAAACTCAGATAAATCCAGAAAGATTCAAACAAGCAATTGTAACCTATTTGTAAGATTCCTAAGTTTAAATGCTCTGTTTCAGCAATTTCAGTAAAATATATTTCTCTTTACCAAATACTTATGTAAAGACTATACTGAATATCAACTACAAGGATGACTGGAAAATAAAACCAAGGACAATACTGATCCTGAAACCTGCCACGTGAGGAATGAAAATCTAAGTATATGCTGTACTGCTTTTTTTTGGTGGATTTAATGAATATAGTTATGATGGTCAATATTTTAAATGCTATGCTCTGCAATGTGTCTATGATTAGACAGAAACATAATTCCATCTCCCCTGGCTACATGACCACTGATAGCGCTTAAGTTTTCTAACAAATCCTTCATCTCACAGCAAAACACAACTGGCCTCCCCTTCTGAGTTACAACATATAAACTTCTCACAACAGCAGATGTAGGAAGCTAGATGTGTTTTGTAATCTCAAGCTTTCAGGGGAATTAAAATATCTCTCACATTTCTCAGATGCCCAAACTAGCCCCCTGAATTTTGAAAGCTACTCAATGAGTTAGATCCTTCCAAAGCATACAGAGTTTGTGTAGAAGTAAATCTTGCAGTTCTGCGACACTCATTTCTCCTACTCGTGAGATTGCCTTATCCTTTATGCACCCACTTCTTTTACGGCTGAGCTCTCTAATTTAATTTCCTTTCTTTTCATTAGCCATGATTCTCCAAAGTTTCATTTTATAATCTAGGTGTAACTTACCAGGATTCAAGATGCACTGTTTTGAAAAGGGATACACAGTCACTTCTATGATACTATGATTCCATGACTCTGTTTTTCACTGCAAACGGTGGTAACTACCAAAATGGGATTAAGTAACCTCTTGTTGGTCAAGCACATCTGAATAATAAAAAATAATCACCTTCAAGCATATTACAAAAAAAAAAAAAAAAAGGAAAAAAAAAAAGAAATGTCTTAAAAATAATCTTTTGGCCACCCTTTTCAGGTGGAAAAAAAAATATGAAGAGAGACAGACATCAAGTTTCACATCTTAAAAAAAAATCCCAAACCCCCAAAATGAACAAAAACAACCAAAAAAGCCCCACACCAAAAAAGAACCCCAGTTTACATCTTTGTGCACCATGTTCTCATGCTTCTGAAATACTAAAATAGAAGTCTCTCTATGCCTATAAAAGACAGACACAACTTGCTGACAAGATGGCTTCAAGAAATTCTTTTTGTTTTCGACAACATGGGGGCTCTTCTGTAGGGCAGGACCATCCTATTAAACGCCTACGACAGTCTGAAACCTAGATATGCAAGGCTTAGATACACCACTTCAAGAGAGTTCTTAAACTGCAACATCTGCAAAAGTTTATCAAAATAAACATTTTCATCCTAAGTCATATTTAGTTCTACATTTTTTCTATTAAACGAAATTTCAGGTTGAGTAGATTTCCAAATTAATCTATTAACATTCAATTCTAGTAGCTAAAACAAACTTGCCTGAAGACACGGTTGGCCAGGTTCACTCCCAGCTACACTTGGGAGTATTTTCACAAAAGCAGGGTTACTACTGGAGATTAAACTGAGCTTCAGTGCCCCAGAACTTTGTTTGGCATCATTATAATGCCTTCCCCATTGTGCTCTAGGTCCTATCTCCCATGAGAAAATGTACAAGTTCACTTCTTTTATCTTCTCCCTCTTTAGACTGCATTTCATAATTGCTAACACAGCACTGAAGCATTATAACCTGCCCCGACGGAGTAGAACTCTCAATACCAGGGGTGCAGGGATACACAGCTATCTAAAGACTCTCTGATGGCACAAGAAAACAGTGTATTTGCTTGAGGGAGGGAAGGAACATACAAAGATCATATTTATATACATAGCTCAGAGTAATACATATGGGTTTTTTTACTGTTTCTTTCTCAGAACTGTCTGTTCTTTTAAACACTGCCCTCCATGCCCACCAAACTCCACAAAGACCTTAGGCTCACCATATTGTATTTGCTTCCTTCTGATGATATCAAGGTGAAAATATATATTTTTAAACAGCTTTAGCTTGTAAAAAACCCAAACAATATCCTGCATTATTTTTTTTGCCAATACAGAGAATTCAAAATATTAATGAAGTTTATGTGTAAGTTTATCAGCAGTTTATCTGATAGATTCTTCTCTTTGATCATAAGCTGCTGCTAGTATTATCATGTTAATTCACAGCACTCTTTCCCCACAAAAGAAATATGGACTCATAAAAACATTATTACATCAACTGAAAAAATTACAATAAAGTTGACCAGAGTCAGACAGAGAGTAATTAGAAATGTTATTTACAGTGTCAAAAAATTAAGAATGAGGAATCATGAGAAAAGGCAAAGCACGCACTTTACTTTCCTTGGATAGGATCAATACAGTATATGGACAGAAGAGGTATTTTCATGCCCCTAAGAAGTCTTATTCTTTTTCCCCTTAAATAATATTAAGTTCTAGCAAAATCTGAATCTTCTTACTTAGCACAACTACCCCACGAATTTCTGTTGAATAATCACTGAAATGGCTGCTTCATAGATCTATCTACATTCTCCAAAGCAAAGAAAGTGTTCTTCACTGCTTCTTAGTGTCACACGTTGTTGACACTGTCAGTACACTAAACACTAAAACAGAAACAGAAGAAAATCACTCACAACCACCTATACTCGGCGACTTTTGACTCCACCCTTAACTGTGGCAGAGTAAAACCATACTGTGTCACATACGCCTGACCTCCACTTTGAATTATTTAAACCATTGTGGTGAAAACCAAATGTGAGCACATTAACAAAAATCTAGTTCGCATATAATTGAGCTTAGAAAGCCTAAATGACAGGAAGGTTACAATCCATTGCTGTGGTGTAGGTTTTGCTGTGTTCCTGAGCACAACCCGAAGCATCTCCCAGTACCAGCTGCTATAAGGGTCTTTCCCCCCTCCTGCTGCTCACTGCTCTGTCACCACAAGAACTATGCTCCTTTTCACCAGCAAAACTTACAAACAACACAAAGCACTGAAACAAAGACTTTCACGTGACTTCAACAAAAGATGGCAGGGACTGCTCCTGGAAGCAGAACAATGGATCTTAACCCCATTCAGAATGGGAGCCTCAACCCTTCAATTTAGCTTTCCCTCAAGTGTCTCACACTTTCAGCTATGAACTAATCAAGCTAAAAAAGGCAGAGGGAGAGAGACTGTCATTTCTATTTTTAAATACAAAGGAGACAGTCAGGTACTATCAAGATGAAGGCTAGCAAGGCTGACACAGGAAGGATTCATGCCTAACAATCATGTTGGTTAAGGAAAACACACACCACTAAAGACCTTTTCCAGCAGATTTGCAGAGTATGGTTCTGTGCAAGAAAAACAGGCTTGAATGCTTTATTTCATTAAGATGTTCTGTAATCCCATGGCTGGCCTGTTAAGAGAAGTATTACTGGAATTTTTTGCAACATCTTTGAAATTCTTTTTCATCAAAAAGAGGAAAACTTAGTATCTCACAAAACTTTCATAAAATCCTCTGCCTCTTTCTCACAGCATGTAGCAAGCATTAAGCAGAACTCAGTGTAGTTCCAGGTCTATACATTAATTTTTAGAACCCAAAGATGAAGTATCACCATGGTTCCCAACTACTTGCCTAATGCATTTTTGGAAAGTAAGACTAGACAGTCTTAGAAATAAAGACATTACAAAAAGGCCTAGATAAGCAAATTTTGCATTCAGAAAAGTTCATAAGAAATTCAGAGAGACTGCTAAGAGTCATTAATGGTTCTCTTGACACTTGAAGAACCTAATTTTCTTCATTTGGCATTTTCATCAAGTCATGTTGGGTTTAATAGACAGATACTCATGAAGCAAAAAAGGCTGGATTTAGATATGGTTACATTAAGAAGCAGATAGTCCAGGCTAACCTCCTATATTATGGAGGAAGTAAAAGTTTAGATCACAGAAATTAATGTCTTAAACATAGGTACTTCAGTAAATCATACAACACCAAACTGTATGGACAGGAGTACATAAGATAGAAAAAGACAAACTGAATGCAAAACAGCAAGGGCTTTACTAAGAAAAAGTGAGGCTACAATGTGGAAGGGAACTACTGGACTAGAATGAGATTAAGAGTGGGGTTCCTTACAAACCATTCTGAGAACTGACCTTATAGCAAAAATGGAACTAGAAGATTGGATCACAATAATGACACTTGATGAGGGTTACTAAAAAGAAATAATAATTTTGGAACTACTTTCAATACAGAGGAAGATCATAACATCACATTGCAAGAACTGAACAGCCTTCAAGGACCAAAGTGATAGTAATAACAAAATGCAATAGCACAGTCAAGGTCAAGCACTCGGGGAACAGGAAGAATTTCTACTGTAAGCTAGAGGATCATCAGCTGGAAATAACAGAGGAGGAGAATGACTTGGATGTATTAATCAATCAGGATGAATACAAGCTGTCAGAAAGATACAGTTGTGAAAAAGGCAACTGCAATCTGGCTGTATCAAGGGAGGAAATTTCTGCAGAGACAGGTTTGTATTAAAGCCATTTTAGAAGAAACTCGCAAGATCTCAACTGGAACTCTGTGAACATTTTCGGTCACCTGACTTAAAAAAAAACATGATTTAAGCTCAAGCACGTGCAGAGAAAAGCTATGAGAATTAACCAGAGAAGCAAGGAGAGGATAGTACAAAGAGCATACTAACAGAGCCTGGTTTAATTAGCCTAGTAAAAGGAAGGCTGAGAGGCAATAAGCATGCCTCTCAGTCATAAACAAATCAGGGACATAAGGGAAGGAGAAAAACTCTAAAGCTGTAGACAACACTGGCACACAAGAAGCGGATATTAAAAAGCAGAGCTGTGAACTGGAAGCCCTTGTCATCAGGTGAACAATATTCTGAACAGTTTTTAACCACCAATAATAGGGGCAAGAAACACCACAAGAGCAAGAGACATCTTTATTTGGTTATAAACAATACTACTGTTGTTGAAGGCCAGAATTCAGCTGTCCTCTTTTCTGGTGGCCTGTGTGTTACCCATATTCCAAGCTCAGACACCACTTTTTTGACTGTCATTCCTTTCACATTTTCTCTTTTCCTATGTACAGTGCAGAAGCACAAGACTATTTGCATTAAATTCCCTATAAAACCTTCTCACTCTGAGGCACTCCTCAGCTCAGGGACTCTAGCCCAAAGGCTAAAATGCCATTTTCTGACATAAGCACATGTACCTAAAGGTGTTTTTGCAGTTTTCCAAGCTCTTCCTTCAAAAAAACCTGCAGAGTATTTTTAACATCTGCAATACATCCCAATACAGCAGCACCAGACACCAACTTCATAGATCATGCTGTTCTGCATAATTAACCAGTCTGCCAATTCTAGCTTTTTCTCCCCAACCTTTATATCATAATCCCACAGAAAGCTGGTAATAAACTAACATCTGTTCCATGCTGCATTGTAACAAACTAAATCAACTAGTCAACTACTCTAACCACACTATTTATGTCAGCAAGCTCCAAGCATCCTGGGCAACTTACTCAGTTTTTAAAGAAACACATAATTTTCCCATGTAACATGTATTTAAATACAAACACAAACCCCCCGTATCATACCAATAATACATTTTAGTATTTAAAGGCTAAAAAGCTAACCCATTTTAAAAATAAGGTTCCAATTTGAAGATATGTAAATAAGGGTGTTCAAAGTAACAACACCTGAAACGAGTGAGTTCTCTCCAATTTGCTCAGTAACCTTTCACGATCAATTAGAACCAGCTAAGATCATGCACCTGAGTCATTACACAGACCAGACAATAGGTTGATACATGCTGTTGCAATCCATCTCATACCTAAATCTTTCCAATCTAGTCTGTATACTACACCTGTAATACTTAAATAAACCTACAGTTCGCAGCCTAGCAGGGCAGCTATTATTTTCCAACGTTGGGGCAGTGGACTGTCAAAACACTGCTTGTCCTACCCAGAAGTCACGTATTATCCTAAAGAAGAGCATTACACTATGAAAAGCCGTATGTTAAGATAAGATCCACAGCCAAAACTCGAAAGCAGATTAGCAATGGCCTGTCTCAGCAATGACCCAGAGTATCTGGCATACTAGTTACTCACGTTAATCTGGCTAGATTAGGCACATCGCAAATCCCTTTTCTCCACACCCTCCACGATTCTTACCTAGCTAGCAGTAGGAACACACACATATATTCTTAAACTGTGGAGACACCAGTGGAAGACTACACTATTTAAACCTGGCTGCAGATTTAGAGGTCAAGCTAGCATGTATTTTTGTACTTTAGAAACAGGTGGTAATAGAACTTGGACGTATCTAAACACAGGAATTGCACACTTAGTTACCAATGTGAACTATACAGACCACTGACACAACCACAAGCCTCTTCTTTAGGTACTGTCCATGGCAGGCAGGAAAGGTAATGCTCTTTGGATATGGAGAGGTATTTTCATTCACTATGAAAACAGAACAGGTATATTTTAATATCTAATCCAGTATTCATCCTAAACTTCACTGAAATTGGGAATTTTTTTTCCCCCAATTTCAACAACTGTTGCACTGATCATATGAACAATTAGGAAGTACTTTTCCTTCCAGTTTGCAAGAGCTTGCACTTGCAGATACTGTGCTAACACAATGATCCTAATTACTGCTGTTATTGAAAACTCAGAGCCAGTTTTTGTAGGCACTTGAAGCCAAATTTGGCTTGGCCAATTATGGCTTCTGTATGTTATTCCCTTGCTAGCAAGGTTTACTCCTCTTCAGCTAAATTCAGCCTGCATCATTTTCTAACGAACAGATCCTAAGCGATGCATATGTCATTCATTTTGTAAAAAACGTAACTGTCTCCATCTAGTATGTGGCCCAGCCTCATGCATGCATACAGTGAAAAGAAAAACGTATTAAGGAGGGTAGCATGATGACCATGGAGAGAAAATCAAGTGTAAATACTGATTTGGTATGAGAGAATATGTAACTGGGAAGAGACGGTGTACCTTGCTGCTTTGAGAGCTACATTCCTGGAGAGAAATATCAAGCTGCTGCTCTTTCAGAATCAGGTATACTTAGAAGTCTCTCTGCATGGACAATATTGATTTGGAGGCATTCCTTATGTAATGACCATCTGTAACGTTATAATTAGCCTGAGTAGCATACGTGCTGGATTCCTTTCCAATTCTGCAGACATGCAGCCCTCCACCTATAACGGGCATATGAGGTGTCTTTGGCAATGACCTTTCATTGTGTGATTTGTCCTTACAGGCTAAATATACAGGCTATATACATTCTCTGCTTAAATGTATTTAGTCTTCTTTGGAAGTATACAATAATCTCAGCTGGCACCAATATTTTCACTGGTTCTCTAAAAATCACTCATTTATCATGAATTATATGATTACTGAATTTACTTGACTCACTAATTAACATTATGAAAGATTCCATGACAAAAAATGAAGAAGATATAATGATAATCTAAGTGTTGAGGAATTTGTTTTTTCTTAAATAGCCACTTTAAAATTACCTTTATAAAACAGTAACAACACTGATTTTCTGTTTCTAACAACAATACTGACCTGGGGAAGACCTTGTTGATATAAGAGCTACAAAAAGACGGCATGTTTTTTTCCTAATGTAGGATTTGCTCGTTAGCATTGAAACAGATCAAGAGAAGTTTCTATTTTAATGGCAGTCTTTGAAAAAAGAAGATTGAGGAAAATAGCTAAAATAATACACTAAACTTCTAAATCAAATGTGACATTGAAAATCTAGTAATTCTTTTTGTGGCTTTTTCCTTAAACTCCAAAAGAATATCACGCATTTGTGGATAGAAAACATGAAGTTAATAATACAAGAGAATATATATTTTTAAATTAGTATTTACACAACAAGAAGAACCACAAGTTTAAAATCACAAGCTATAAAGGTGCTCTCCCCTTTGGAAATCCAACCAGGCATTTACAATGACATAAAGCACAGTATGGATCTTCAGAGTATCAGGAGTGAGCTCTACAAAAACATGATGGTTTTGTCCATGTGCCTCAATTTCTCAGTACGCGAGAACTGTGCAACACAACCACACAACAGCTTTATCTGATTGCAATAATTGTTAACAATGCCCAGTTTGTTAATACTCACCAACTACTGGTGACTATGTGAAGCACAATCTCAGACAAGTTCCCTAAAAATATGTATCTGCATCCCAAGACGACAGCCTTCCAACGGATTGCCTTTTTTGTTCTCTTTTCTAGATGTGACTTGTTCTGTCCAAAACCCAGATTTGAAGCACACCAGCAAGAAGTTGTGAGAAACTGTCTACAGCATACATCTCCACCACAATTTTCAAGTTTCAGTGCCTTCTTCTAGGTCCCTGATCATGTAACACCTTACGTACATGACTTCAATACTCAGTTTAAGTAAAATACATGACTTTCAGATGAAGCTATGGCACAGGTAAAATGACAGTTTGTTAAAAGCAGTAGAAATGCACAGCAAAGTGCCATGCTCTCTTGCTATTCTACCCAAAAGAATTTTTCAATAATCTCAGCACACCATATGACCAGAAAAAAATTCATAATGTTCTTTTTCTGCAAGATGAACATGACTACCTGTGGTAAAACTTAAGTCTCAATTATTATGAAGATCATGGCTCACTATTTAGCCTGAAGTAAAACATACATTAATGCTGTTCTTCCTTTGTAACACTCCCTCTTCTCAAGATGGAACATAAAAGAAAGAAACCCCAGCCCAGAAGCAGGAAAGCTGCGGCAGACAGCATTGGCTCAAAGCACAGAAAACAGCTAGCCAGAGAAAGCCTGCAGGGCACCACCAGAGCCAGCTAGCCAGAGGAAGCACCAGTAAAGAAACCTCACTGGGATGAGGCAGTTGACTTGACAACACAATGCATCCTATAATGTCTGACTAGGACTTTCCCTCTGATGTAAAGGCTTGGGGGACACTTCTGAGACAGCAGCGAGTGGAGACCAACAGTGTGTTGCAAACAGCATCCAGACCAGTAATCCTAAACCATAACCCTTGATAGAGGTGAAAGCTGTTTGATAACAAATACCTCAGCACAAAGGTGTATTGCACAGTACAAACAATACAAACCAAATACATTCAAAACCCCCTGCTTTCTGGACACTACTAAGCATGGCTTCCCTCCTAGGATTCTTCCTTTTGAAAACATAACCACTTTCATGATCCCTGCACTTAATATGAAACTTCACTTGGAGGCCAATACATTTGACTAGGATCACCCAGCTGTTCCTTAGATGATTAAAAAAAACCTACAAAGAAACAAACAAAACAAAACAAAAAACCCCAACACCCTAAAACCAAAAGTATGTTCAAGCTGCTGATGTATTTCCTACAAAAAAAATGGTATGGAATTAAATTCCAACTAATACAACATTAATAGAAAGCTGAGCTGGAATAAGATGCACAATAAGAACAGTATAAAACTAAAATTCAAATCAGTGTTTTATTGAACAATGCATGTTCATGCTGTATTTCAGAAAAAAAAATTATTATTCAATGTAAATAAGAGTATCATGGAAGTTAAAGGTATATTCCTAAAAAGTACACATAAAAATGAAACAACCAGCAAAACCACCCTTTCTCCTGTCATTATTGAGCTTATAAAATATTTGTAATATTTTTGTTGCAAAACTTCATGAAGCACTTCCTTTCCCACTCTTCAGATACTGTGAAAACTTCAAAGCAATGTGGAAGCTTCAATGGATATGAAGTAACAGCTGTGTTCTTTTAAACAGAGTTCTGAAATTAATTAAGCTGAAATACTGCAGAAGATGCTACAATAGGAAAAAGCTGATGAACTTATAACTGCATTTCAACTGGGAACACTGTGGGAGAGTTGTGGGGTTTTTTTTCATACAGCAGCCAATGCTTATGGGCATTTAGAAGACTGTTAAAAGTAATTGGAAGAAGTAAGCAGGCCACAACTGTACACATCTGTGAAAGGTGAACACTGAGATAAGCAGCTTAGGTGTGTTGATAAACCTGCTCGAAAGTGGGTTTGCTTCACATATAGCTTTTTTTCTGAGTCGGTTTTATTTTCTGTGTGCTGAAGCCTTACACTCTGATTAGAAACCAACTTCTAATTGTGCTGAACATACTTTGAACAGGAGCATTTAATATGCACCATTCTCCCCTTACTATATTTAGCAGCTCTAGATGATAAAGTTCATTTTCTACCACTTTACCACCTGTAGGGTAGTGACAGTAATGGCGCAAACAAGGAGAACAAATGCCTGGCTGAAACAGGTATTAATGAAACAGCAGACAGTTCTCTGCTGCAGAAAGGTGCAAGTGTGAACACCAGCTCTCCAGACTAAAAACTGCCCCCTGTATCTGCAAATGATTAGCTGCACTGAAGTGAATAGGATATACATGCAGTTTTCTTTATGTGTGGTTCAGTATTTCCCACATGCAGTTCAAACTTACTGTACCTAAGAAGTCCCTTAGACCTAAACCACAGTTTCACACTTTACCAGATTAAATTTAATTAAACACAAAACACAAGTAGAAGAAACCAGAACATAGATGCTTGTTGTATTATGAAGGCTACATGCAGCATGTATGCTCACTTTGATGAGAAAATTTGCATTTTTCAAGCTTTTGTTTTCATTTTTTAAAAATCTTGAGTGATTTATTACTTATTTTTCAGTGAAGGGGGTTGGGGGCTATATTTCCAATACTTGTCTTGACAGATTAAAATAAATGTGTTTCTTTTAGAAAGATTACACTATCCCAGTGGTACAGATTTTCATGTGTAGATTATCTGCACTGTAAAATACAATCACTTCAAATTGTAAATGAAAATAAAATAGACAGTTATATCAACCTGTGCCAGACCTGCACATGAGAACATCTGTATAACTGTCCAGCTATGTTTCAGTGAGTACTTTATCCAACTTCCAGACATCACAATGCTCAAAGCATCATTTATTAACATACTATATAAACATTCTAATAACCTTTTTCCTTCTTGAAGCAAATCAGGTAACACGAGAACAGAATCTCTGATCTGAAAGCTTCAATTTTTTAAAATCTGGAATTAATCCTGACCTGAATGTTAACATTTTTGTCCACCATCCTCTTCATACAAGAAAAGATTCACTGTTTTCCTACAAAGAATCACTCTTTATGAGTAATCCAGTAACAGCAACATGGATGTTGGTGTTCAAAAGAAACATTCCAAACAGGTACGCAAGTTCTCGTATTTCTGTCTGGTAACTACGGTGAACGCTGTCCTTTCAGACAACAAGGAGAAAAGAGCTCGCTCCTCTTTAGAAGACACAAAGCCTAAGATTCTCACACAAAACCTGGGAGAAAAAGACAAACTGAAAAATTAATGTTAAAAATACAAAGCCTGCAGCACTATGAGCACTTAATGCAAGTGTTGCATTGGTCTGCAAAAGTATGTCCACTCACATGGCGTTGCACATTGCAAGCATGGCAAGGTAAACTTGCTCCATACACAAATCTCAAATCATGGCAAAGTGTTGCAGATTCTCTGATATAACAATGTTTTTTGGAAGGCCGCAGATGCAAATGTTACCTTAGTCCTCAATGTTTGACTATTCCTTAGGGGTTTGTTGTTTTTTTTAAAAAAAAAGTACTTCCATGCTCTAATATTCCAGAAAATCATAAAAGAAAACTTACTTATAACTTGTAAAAACATGAAGTACTTTAAGCACAGCATAACAAATTCATAAGAAAGACCACATCAGTCATAGCTGAACGTGAAAATAAACTTTTTGTCTTCGTTTTTAAGGTTTGCTTCATTATTCTGTGAGTTGATAACAAAAGTAAGCTTTAGTATACTGAGTAAAATTTGGCAACGGTGAGGAACCACTTGTGTACTTGTTCCTCTTACCTTACAATTCTTTCCTCCTACAGGCTGAGTTAATTAAAGCCAAAACATTTCTAAAACATGCACAATGGATACATTTTAAGTTTATGATGAAGGAAACTGGTAGAGTGTTTATAATGTGTGATGACCTAAAAAGCTGCTGTTCAATAATGAATGAGGCTCTGTAACTTGGCCTTGGTGCTACCAGATCTGCAGACTACCACTGCAATGTTAATAAGGTATCAGCTTATACTTTTTTTTTAAACCCCTAGTGGTAATTAAAACAACCTCTGATTTAGAGTTTAATTAAGAAACAACATAATGGGATAATAAAAATACTATATGAAAAGCTTAACATTTTCAGTCTGAATATCTCAAGTCAACTAGCAGACTGTACTGCATGTCTTTTAAAGGAGCACTGCCACCCCTTATTACTGGCTTCCCACATATTTTTTTAGAAAAATCCCTTTCCTGGATGCAGAAGGGGGGAGTAACTGATTTTTTTAAAAACCTCTTGAAGCAAGGAAATGAAAATAATCCAAAAGTTTGATGGTGGGTTTGGTTCCAGTTTGTTGTTTTAAATTTTCTTAACAAATGTGACTGAATATCTGGCAGGTCTAAAAAACTAAGTTGTTGGACTAAGTCACATGGTATGTAAATGTCATCCAGTATTTTAACATGAAAACCCTCACGGGTCATCTTCTGTACAAAAATCTTGCTCCCTTTTGCTCTGCAGTGTCATTGCCCACTTCCACTGTATACACTGCAGCACTGTGGTGCTGCATGAGTACTCCAAATTATTGCTGGGTCAATCAGCACAAATATATATCTGTATGTTTTATGGAATTTGCCCCAAACAAGGAATCAACATAGTAACGTCTTTATCACAGTAACAGTAATGACATTTTTTTTGCACCTACTCAACATTTTCTTCGAAATCACAACAAATAATTTCCTGGTTTTTCTTGTCACAGCAGCAGAATACAATCAGCCTCTGTGGTTTCATTAGTGCTAATGCAGAACTTGAATGTATGTCTACTTTACTAATTACATTAACCAATTGCTCACTGAAGTGATCTCTGTGGGTCCTGATACAAAATCATGCAGGGAGAATCCCAAAATAAAGCAGAGGGGAATTCCCAGTAGCTTCCTCTTAGACTAATTCAATGCAGAACTGGGGAAATTGATTACTTATTGAATCATGGCTCAGCTTGCTACACAAAGCCGAATTTCAGCATTTTCAATTCATATATTTCAGTATTTTCAACAGTTCACATCTGTGTTGGACAAGTAAGTTGAAATGGCCAGAGATTCAGGGCAAGATATATCAAGCTAGAACAAGGGAGGCAATCTCACACAAGAAAATGTCATCTTTTCAAAGTTAACGTTATTTTATAAGAAGGCCACAACCGAACCTGACAACTGAGACACCACTTAGGAAATCGTCACCTAAATTTAAACTGATAAGTAGGTTAAAAAGCAAAAACACAAATAAAGGAATACTGAAAATTCAGGACAATAATTTACAATTACTTTCTGTGAAACTCCTATCTCCAATGTTGTCTTCGTCCCGCTTTGCCTGAAGGACAGAAGTAATGAGAAGTACAGAGCTCTAATTTTCAAGTGCAAGAGTATTTCAGTGTGTTCTACCCCAAAGCAGTGCATTCCGGAGTATTTTCAGGCAATATTGTAGAAGTAATCTGTATGCTCTCCATTCCACCCTGAAAACAGCTGGCTGGAGGTCCATCAGCATATAAATTAAGAAGTAACACAGGTCTTCTTTCATTTGCAATGAGTGAAGGACCAACAAAAAAGTATAAGCACAAAGCTCCAGAACTTAATCATCTTACAGGACAAGAGAAAAAACAAGTAATTACATATTTATCCCCTGCTTTTCCAAGCTATCTGTCCTCAATGCAATGTAAAAACTGTACAAACAATGGCAAGTTATCTTTTTTTCCCCCACTAAGTGCTGCCCAGTTTGTGAGGTCACACTGTATGCCTACTGTAGTGGTAATTTTTTTCTGCAAACACATCATCACAAGAACTCACTAATTTCCAGTGAAATCTGAACTCACAAGCAAAATATTAAGTTCTCATTGAGACACAAGCTCAGCTAACACCACCAACACCACAGTCTTTAGTCATAAACTGTGGTCCCACCCACAACAGAAAAACTACACTTTTCAAACCCATATATGTAAATAAAAATTCACAGCCACTGTGGATATCAGGTTTTATTCTCACTGACGTGTAGGCTTCTTCCAAGGCCACAGAAGCAGCCTCCATGGATACAATGGTTTGCACAGAGAGCACATGGTCTCTTTCCCTATCCACCTTTTACCTCCTTTTCTTTCTCTTTTTGTCTGACCTGAAGCTAGTGTAATACAAACATTGAGTCTATTTGCCTTTTAACTAATAAGATACCATGTGCCAAACCACTATTATAGGTAAATTGTTGGGGGTTTTCACTTTTTTTTGTTGTTGGACAGAAGGCAGGAAGAGAGAAGGAAATGTGCTTGGTTTTTTGTATTTACAACTGTTGAAAACCAGAAAACACAGGAGAAATCACAAACTCCATAACCACAAGAAAACAATCTATATTGCAAGTAATTTTGAAATGTGAGAAGGAGTATCAGCCTACTGCTTCCTTACCTTTAAAACATCAAAGATGCAGCCGGTCAGCCAGTTATTAAAAGACTTTTGAGACAGTAATGTTCTCTGCAAAATAGCACACAGATTATTTTAAGTGTCACTACAGTTTAACTGTTGCCACTAGGGAAAGCAGAAACATTTTGTTCCAGTTTGTTCCTCTAGTGTGGTTTTGCTGAAAAAAACACCTGTATTTTATTTCTAGTATAACCTACTACAGAAAACATAGCTTAACCTTTTCTCCCCCATCTCCCACTCATGCTTCACTTATTTAAAAAAGCTCAATTTTCTTGACTTGGGTCTTGCTGCACTTTTCCCCTCTCCTTAGACCCATCTGGAGCTGTAAAGATGTCCCTTCTTCCATTAAAGCCTTTTATTTTATAGTACTTATCTATTTTTAAGACTTAGATGTTTCAGTCAATATGAGGCATTACAGTAGAAAATAATTGTAGTGATCTGTTCTTCTGTGTTGCTTAATGAAGTAAAAAGGAAAGTTGCATGGCAGTTTGGCAGTCTTACTGGCTGTGAAGTGTCATTAAGTAAGAGATGGCAAGTTTTATCACGCACCTCTGACTACTAAATTCACAAAACAAACAGAAGGTTTACCATGGGAGGCAGAGAGAGATCAGGCAATATCCTCAAGTCACTCTTCCAGTAAAACAGCGTGTGGTTACTAAAATTGCTATGGGAACATGGGAGTTCATCAGAAACATACAGTTCTAGGTGAAAATGTTCCTTAACCTTTTACATTGCCACTACTACAAAATAAAACAAGGTGCAGAAAATCTGGTGCTTGTATACTAGGAAAAAACTAAAACACTACATTAAAAACAGTGTCATGCTAAAATGTTTTATGCAGTCTTTGCTGTTAAGCTGTAGTATTTGATTACAAAAAGAAAGTCTCCACATGCATCCTCCAGTAGTGCACTTCACTTGATTTTAACACATGCTTTAATTGCAGCTGAAGAGGCCACAGTGAAGGGGTAAATAAGAGACAACTGTTTTATTTGGAGCCAGTGCTGCATGCAATTATTTTGCTCAATGGACTACTCATAGGATTTTGGAGGGAAGTTGTATTTGGGTATCTCCACTGGGCACAAAATTTCTGCTCTGAGTTCCCTCGATGTTTTATGGTCCCTCCATAATCAAAGTGTATTAAAAAAAAAAAAACAAACAAAAAACAACAACAAAAAAAAGTCCTTCAGCCAAAAAAACCTGCTAAATTCACCAGAACTGCCACGTTATTCATAGTTTCTCTAAATCACATATCCTGTTCCCAAATATTCGCAGTTTGTGAAACAAGGGCTTACTCCCTCTAAACACCAATTAATAAGTATCTTTCAGGACACAGTGAAACAGTATTCCTCCAACACTGCTACTACAGCACCTTCACAAATACATTTGGATTTTATATTGTTGCACTAAGGAAGCTCTTCAGTGCTTTCTGCAAAAGGGCCAAAATGTGGTCTGGAAATGAATATAAATGCCAATTATTAAAACCAATATTCCAAACAAAGAATTCAGGTTACCCAGGTTATCTGAATTATCAAACCTGGCTTCTCAAAATACAAATGAAGCCTTCTAAACTAAATGTAACACCAGAAAGGAAAACAAACAAACAAACAAACAAACAAAAAACCCCAAGACTTTTAATTATCCATGTAGCATATTTCTTTCTGGTTCCTCTCATTTACCCCATTAGGACAACAGTCATTTAAAGTGACAGCAGACGGCATTTGAAATTTTTATGACTTTTCCAATGTCATGGGTATCATGGACATGATTTAATAAACCAGCCCAGTTGGGCTGATGAAGCACAAGGAATGAATTAGTCTCTTGCTCCTTAAAAAAAAATAAAATAAATTCATCAAGAAAAAATAAATAACTTGCACAAGCTTTTTGCTTACAACATGCAAGCTATCTATTGGATTATTTTCTTTTAAAAATTACTAGCAGAAATACAGAGAACTGATTACACTGGTGACTGAATGTATCTGGAATATGGTAAGTATGAAATTTGGCCACAGAGCCTTGGCAAACATGAAAATAACCAAACCAAGAATATAAGGCTAATAATAATGCAGAAAGATTCCCATTACATAGGGAATCTTTCTTCATAAGAAATATTTTCTATAACCTTGATATCCTGATGACAGTGTATATAATAAATTATTCAAACAATAATGAGTATGTTTGGCATCCAAAGACTTGAAAGACAGGATTATGTATTTGGTTAAAACTACTCTAAAAATTATGCCTTGTTGTCAGAAAGCACCAGAACTCCTACGCCACAAGTAGCTCTAAAACATCTCCTGCCTGTATGCCACACTGATGTAGGCACAAATGGCTTCTGTGAAAGCAGCTCTTGGAGAAAGCAAGGCAACACACCCCAGAAATTCTAGGACTAGCTCAGCTCCATCCTCTATCCACCTCTTCCACCTCCAGATTCTCTGCTTCTATAAAACCTTATTTTACAAAATATAGCCATACTGAGATGTATATCTTACATTTCACTTACACTGTTTTTAATTATGCCATAAACATCGTAATTGTCAAAACCCACTCATCCACTCACCCACCAGTCTGATGTGTGTGTCATATTTGTATTGCCAAAAGTAAGACATCAAGAAGTAAGCTGCAATAATACAGTCCAGACCTGCACAATGGCTACAGAACAAAACTAAAAGACAATAAAAGAATGTGTGGATTTCTCACTTTGAAGTATTGGCTGTGTCTCAGACACACTTATTTATTATTTCAAAGTATATGACAGTGTAAGAACAGTTCAGATTGCATCAACTGTTCCAACACACACTCCAAACACCCTTGTCCCCCTCTATTCACAAGAACTAGAATTAAGAAGTCATCCTGCTTCCCAGCAGAAAGTACTTAGGTTATATGCCTGAACTTACGGTCAATGCGTGGCAAGACCTTTTGCTAATATTCTACCTCTGTGTGCATTAGTCTGTTTCAGATTAAAGAATTGAGATTTTTTTTTTTTCTTGTAAAGCTTTTAACAATCTACACATAGAAATCATACTGGAAACAGTATGTCAGAATTCCAACAGACTTTATTCACAAACGCATTCTTCTCAAAATGTAATTCCTCTCCTAATCCACAACTGCCTGCTACTGTTTAAGTTGTACACCTAAAAGGTCTATTTTGTCTTTGAGAGCACCGACAGAGAGGAAAAGAAAAAAATACCCAGATCCCTACTCCACTGCAAAGACTGTTTAATTATGATAAAGAAAGGGTTAATTATGCATTCCTAATTTTTTTCAGGAGTTTAATTTAAGTATTGAATCGATAAAATTGACAAGACCTGAAGGGGAGGGGGGCACATATTAGAAGCAAGAGGTAGAACATTTCTGTGCTTGGTACTTTTTCCTTTAAACAAAACATAATTTTTAGATTACATAAGTGAGAAAGGCAAAAGTGTTATTATTCCTGCTATGCTCTGTAATGAGCACAACATCACCTGCAGGTTAGGATGCAGTTTCATGTGAAATTTTAGTAGTACCTTCCACTGGCAGAATACCACTGTTAAAAGAAGATAAAAGTGTCCCAGAAAAACCCTGCCTTTGGGCTTAGCCTGACAGTAATTAATACGTTACATTTTATCTATAAACTTTTTCAATTTATTAAATATAGCGATATCACATTTTAAAACCATATTTCTGTTCCTTACACTTCATGAAACTAAATGTGAATTCGGTCTAATAACTGGCTTGTACATTTTGGTTTTACAGACCATCTTCTAATCGGTTTAAAAAACCACGCTACGTACACAAGACAGCCTCAGAAATGCAGCCATCCGCCACTCCACTTTCCCTAGCAAGCTGTCTGGCTTCTCCATCTTCATTCACCATTCTCACATTAGTGTTTGCAGTGGACTGAAAGAAGGTAAGTGCTTTGACTATACCTTGAAGGGAAAGCACGTCACCACAACCCCTTACATCTGACTTGCTTGGGGAGGCACTGCAAACATACAGGCGCAGTCCCTGGTGCCACAGGACGGAGCATGTTGAAGTACTGGGGACTGTGCATCCAAACGACGGCTTAGCACACCAACCTGCTGCCTGTACATCTGTTTACAAAGCAGCACTGAGCCAGCAATGGCCCACAGGTTTATGGTCAATCCTGTGTCACACTGCAACTTGGGTGTAGGTGTAACTAGGTACACAGCCTGACCCACTGAAGGTAAGACAACACGCAGTTTTAGCAGTGTATTAAAACAAAGAATATTGCTGTTTGTTACTTCTGAACAGGAGGGGCAAAGCTACACAGAAGTCAGATCTTCCACAGCTTTTTCTACAGAGCATTAGCACTGTATTAAAATCAGCATCTAAGGAAAGAACTGCAGAATTACAAGGCATATCAGTTACCACATTAAAATACTGGTATGAGAAAATATGAAAGGGCTAGACTAAAATCAAGAACTGCATTTAGCAATAGTCTGAAGGAACATTTTCAAATTGTGGCAAAAACCTGCTATTTTGACGTACAACAAAGATGGATCCTGGTCAAAAGGAATTGATAAATGTGTAACTTATTTAGACACAAAGCAACAACACAAAAAAAACGCACTACTGATTTCAGACCTTAGGGAAATTACTCATAAAAGTTGCCTATCACAATAGTGTACTTTCCCAATGCAGAATACTGCAGATTTTAGAGACAAATCTGCAGCAAATTGAGGTTAGCATTTAAAATACTGAAGTTTTTCAGAAATGCACTATTACTTTTAACATATAATCTTCATGTCCCACTCACCGAATGTGAAATCAGATTACAGGTTCATAGAAGTAAAAGAAAACAAAGTTTCCTTGAAACGCTACTCTGCTTATTGGTCCTAAACAAACTTAAATCACCACTATAAATCTTAAAATAAACTAAGTCAATAATCACAGAGTGACAAGAGGTCAGAATCCAGGTCCCAAACTGTTTGTTTCCTGCACTACAAATTTTTCCTAAAGTAACTGCAACCACAAATATATGCCCAAATGCTATTTTTGTAGAATATTAAATGTGGAATACTACAAAACTTGCACTCCAGGCACAAAGCTACTATTGCCTCTAGTCCTTTATCCAGTATATTGGTTTCATCTCATTTCAGTGCTCCTCATTGTGCATGTTTTACCTAATTAATATAATGCCCAGGTTATGCTAATTATAGTAATACTGGTTAACACTTGACATTGATCCCAAGTCTTCCAGGTTCTGAGCAACTCATTGTTTTCCGTTATCTAGTAGAGACTGGGTGATTTTAATGAGAATCAATTTCAGTGAAGAACTCATCTGCAATGCTATAGCGCTTTCCTACATCTCTCATTAAGTAGCATTTCTAATGAAAATTCACTTGGGCATCTTAACATAATACCCAGAATGGAAAATGTGACAAACTGACTAGAATCGTATGGTTTTTAGAAAGGGCCAAAACAAATTAGGAATCTTTCACAAAAGCTAAGTGCAACTCTTACCTAGGGAAGAGACACTTTGATTTGTGGATTTAATATTTCTGTTGCTTTCCTCCTCTAAAAGGGTGGTCCCACCTTTGACCCTCTCTGGAACCTTGGTGTTCTTGCCTACTTTTCTTGTTTAAACAAAACAGAGCAGATAAAATACAAAATTAGTCATGCCTCTATTCAGCTTTTTTCAGGACTCTGCAGAAGAGTCTAGTTACATCTTTATAGCTGAAATCTCTCCGTAACTGGAGAGAGATCATCTGGCCCAGCCATCACCACTCTCCCTGTAGCTCTGAAAGGCCAAGTATTTTGCTTCACAGAGCATTTTCAACATATAGCTTCCCTAGAAATGTCCACCTCTAACATCTTACTGAAGGACAGCACTTTCACGATGTGAAAATTTAAATCTCTTTTAAACCTTCCTGCTACAGAACCACATAAACTGTTCCTTCCAAATTTAATTTAGCCATTTTCAGTGATGTTCTCAACTTTTTCCCCTCCAATACGAAAATCTTATTTAAAATACTAATTGAAAACACTGAAATCCTTTTGATAATAATCACTATCAGCTTAGACAAGAATCTGAGTTTCAGTAGTAGTTGCCTTAATCACTTTATTCCTTTTTATCTTTTCCTCATAACTTCATCATCTTTTACTTTCTGTATTACTGCACATGTTACAACATCCTGTATTTCTGTGATTTCCTTACATCAATTTCCTACAAATCAATTACTAGTTGAGAAAACAAAGTGGTAGGCTAATTCCTGCAGTTCAAAGAAGGTTTTGCTCCTCCGCCATTCACTTCCTGCCTTGGTCAATTTCATACATTCCATGTCACTCTTGATCCTTTACCCAAAACTATCTTGGCAATTGTCTCTTAGCTGTTACTAATGTGCATAATATCTACTCTAAATGTGTTCCATATTGACATTTCCGTAATTTCCATTCCTCTCCCCCTCCTATTTTCTCTTTCATAATACATGTGAATTACTATCAGGTAACTTTCTTATAATTGCTATTTAATACCTGTATCTTTTAGTTGTCTATATTTTACTTACAAATCATATTCTTCTTTTTGTATTCTTTGGCTTATGTATGGACACAAGAGAAAATTATTTTAAAACAGATACAGTAGCATGAGATAAGCTCACCATCTGTAAAACTCTGTGTGCAAACTTTATGCATAAAGCTCTTTGCAACTTGGATCGCTTGGAGTAAAAATAATATTATTTTAAGGTTGAGCATATGAATGACACTACTAGTAACAGAAAAAAAATCTAATCAAATAGCACTTCAGACAAACATGTTCAAACACAATTACAAAAAAGAACCACTAAAACCAAAATGCTTAGTAATTTCCTGCTTTTAAAATTTGTAGGTATTCTTGAAATATTTGTCTCTCCATCTCTTGATTTCATTAACAAGAAATGCAAATGCATCAACCTTCATAAATTCCATGCAAGTCCATTTCTGCCTCCAAAAACAGTTAAGTTTTATGAGCTTACCAAAAGTCTTCCTGACCTTTGTATTGGTAGCAATAATGAAGGCACAAACATACACATACAAGACTCTCACTTTTATCCACACCTAATAAATGGATAACATTTGTCCACAAGTAAAATGTTAGTCTGAAGACTGTCTACTAATATCTGGGAAACTACTGCTATTTTGGTAAGTATAAGTCCAACAACCTTGAAAAAGAAGTGTAATGGTTAAAAACAGGGCACAGTTTCCAATTTAATTTTCTTTGCTAAGTCACACCCCTCCTCATGCTGACAACTCATAACCACCTGCAAACCACTGCCTCTTTCCTTCTGTCAGTGCAATTTTTTTGTAGGGCCCACTGGAAACTTAAGCTCTCATGATTTCTAGAAACCTCTAGGCCATCGGTTTTGTTTCATTTTCTAATTAGTTTCAGGGATCCATTTTGCAGTGTAGCTTTACAAACATATTGGCACAACTAAGACGGCGGTGAACTGCATTTGCCAGCCTTTCTTCCACCTACTAAAGAAGAAAACACACACTTGGGGTTTCGATGGCTTTAGAGGGAGAATCAATATACTTCTCAACAGCCAGCAGGAGGAGAGCATTTTGTTTTGCTTTTATTTCCACGGTTCATCTCTGCAATCACAGTTTGTTCCACTGCTTTTATGCTTGCCTTGAAGT
The DNA here is from genome assembly GCF_023638135.1 of Falco biarmicus. NCBI lineage: Eukaryota > Metazoa > Chordata > Aves > Falconiformes > Falconidae > Falco > Falco biarmicus. The sequence goes on along the minus strand of NC_079311.1, from coordinate 18,299,895 downwards.
ACACTTGACAACTGTTGACATAGGCATCTAACCACATGCAAAACCACTTTGGTTAAGCAACTTTCAGGTTTAGAGTCTGCATCAGTAATTTCAGAATGAAAACATCTCCTACACTCTAACAAGAGCAACCAAGGAAACTCAGTCCCATACTGTGCTATTCCCTGTGATGCCTGTTTCAAAGGTAACATTTTCCTTCTTAGTCAAGGATTTTCTGCCCCTTTGCAGACTGGTTTCCAGGAGCTATGCAGCCAACAGACAAAAGTCACGGAATTTAAGCAAACAGATTTCATTGTCACTCGCACATCTGCAGACCCTCACTATATACATATATAAATATAAACTTTTATTTATTTATTTACAAGTTTGAATAGGGATTTTAATTACAATCCAAAAATCATTGGAAAAATCCTTTTTGGTCACCTCACCCATCCTTCTGCTAGTACAGGAGCATGCTTTATCTTCTACTCTCTGGAAATTTTTTTCCTGTTTTATATGAAGCATTCATCTGCCTAGGGGCAGATTATTAACCTTCAGAAAGTGGAGAGTACACAGCTGATTCCCTGTACTAGATTCAAGACTAGAAGAAAGCCCAGCCAAGCACTCTCTCCCAAGTGCATTATTTCAGCATCTGGACTGCTTGCTCTCCGCAGTGCCCAAGAGTATTATCTGCTTGGCATTTAATGACCTGACCTTAAATCTGAATGCTTATAATCAATTAGTGTTTGGGAAAAAAATCCAGGACTTCTATGAGAAACAATCAGCAAAAATGAAATGGTAACTTTTACACAGTTTAAGTCAATTAAACTTGTCAATTAAACTTGAAAAGGATTTTGTGGGACAAATTTAAAAAGACACTTTTCTAGCCCAAAGGGTTTCTTCTCAACATATTCCAAACTTTTTTACACTCAGTAAAGAGTATTCTTTAACCAAATAAAAACCCCATACACACACCCCAAAAAAACGCCACTGGAAAGAGTATTTTAATGGACATGTACGAATTAGGTGCAAATGATAAGGAAACGGTGACACTATGTAACTTGATCATTACTTTTTTAAAATATTATAAATTTATTTCCACAAAGTGAAAGAATAATTTTCTTTTCGGAAGCTGTGAGGTAATAATGAAGATACTAACATATTTTGTACATGTACAATGGCAGATTAATTTTGCACCTGCTGGTAAAGCATCACATTACTGGATATTGTTTCCAGTGGCAATAATAACCTACAGTTTTCCTAAAATTCACACTCTCCCTACCCTGTAACTTCTGTGAAAGAATTAAACAGATGCCAATTCCACATAACTCTGAAAATGGGAAATGCTTATTTTTATATAAAGACACATACTAAAGTAATAGGACTTTGATTTCGAGCTGCAAAGCTCTTTTTACAGTTTTATAGGCTGACTCATGTTTGGTCCACAATTCTTATTTCTTTCTTTAGTTTAAAAAAAAAAAAAAAAAAGCTAACGCTGAAAGCACATTACTGAAGTGCTTCAGAAAACACTGGGAAAAACAGAATGCTGATTTTTCTCCATTGTCTGAAGCCACATCATTATAAAAAGCCAGAAGTCTGTCAAATTTTCAAGTTTTGAGCATCTTTATAAATACTCACATTAACAAAAATATTCAAGTTACTTCAACAAATTCAAAGCTGGGTTATGTTGGATTTGAATGTTTTGAAAACAAACTATTTTATTGCAAAGAAGGGAAGAAAGGGTTTAGAACAATGCTTCTGTCTATCCATAAAGAACAGATATACTAGACGCCTTTTTTGAGGGTTTTGTTGTTGTTGTTATATCCTTCCTCTGTCTTACTATTTCCACACATCTTTGAAAGATCTGCTCTTGGTCTGTGGTTTACCCCTTGATCGCAGTCAAGGTCTTCCCCTCAAAAAGCAGTAAACACAAGTGTACTCTGTCCTAGGCAGGCATCGCAGGCCTCAGTCTTAGAAGTCAAAGGTGGCTCCAAGCTCTTTGTGACTCCCTCAAGGCCACAGAAGCATACAATTGCTATTTGAAATGGTAATGTGGATTTTAAAGCACCACTAAAAAATTAAATTCAAATTATGCTACACTTGAATTTTCAAGAGCTTTTCAGAATGACTTTTCAGATACCAGGTTGAGAACAAAGCACTGCATCATGTGGCATAATGCTTCTCACAGTGCATTTCTTCCATGCATGTTAAACATCCTCATCCTTACCCCAAAAAATCTCTGTAGGTTCACGTCAGCTTCAGTTAACTCTCAATGACCAACACTTCCTTGCTGCTCTATTGCTGTTAATTGCCTTTACTGCCTCCATTGGACTCTATGATCTTTAGGGTTTTTTTCCAACCTGAATGATTCTATGATTCTATGCACTTCTGCTCTTTGTTATACTGTTCTCAGACCACACTGTGCCAGCTTACCTGAGTCTGCCTGGCTACAGTACCCTTGGCAAAACAATTCACTCCAAAAGAGAAGCTCCTCGCTGCTGCAACAAGCAGTTCTCCTGAAAAGGTTTAGCATTAAACATTTCCTCCTGTATGTGTCTCAATATATCTGCATTTGGAAAGAAATCAAATAATTCCAATTTCAGTACTAAAAAAAGGCTATTCTTTATCTCATCTGTATTATCTACAAACCATTTTGTTCCTCATTAGAAAGACTTTAATTTTCACTCAACACGATACACATTTAGAAAGAGGAAACTAAAATGCTCACTCAAGAACTTGTTAAATGTTAGCCACAACAGACAGAATACACTGCCATCCAGGAACTCTAAAACTGTCTGAACACTACCTAAACATCTTTCTTGCATTTATATCATTCCATGCTGTCCCTTTAGGAGCAGACAATACCCTACAGCACAGCACACAAAGGGCTTTAAGGCCTGAATAAAACAGGAAACCAACCTAATACAGAATTATAATACGGTATTATTCAATCAACTTGTTGTTCAAAAAGAAAAGCAACAGAAGCAACAATGAAGAAAACAAGATACCAATATGGTGGCAGCACTTGAAAGCCTGTATTAGAACTCCTTAGACACAGCATCAACACCAGGAATTCCATCTCACTTCGATGGCAACAATGCTGTTTGAGGAATTTCAAAGGTATTTTGGAATCTGTTGCATTTCTTTGATAGGAGTATAATGTACTTGTTCCTATGAAGATGGGATGATGGCAAGGAAGAAGGAACGGGAATATGAAAAGGCAAAGCGATCTAGAAATGACAACAAGAAAAAACAGCTCAGGAATTCTGCTTCTCTGCTGTCTCAAGGACTGTCCTGGATCTACAGACATCTTTCTTCCTACCTCTAAATTGCATCTTCAAATGAACATTCTCTTCCCGAGTACTCTCAAGACCTTCTAATAAAACACACTTCCTTTCCACTAATGACTTCAGGTACTCGCAGTCAGTATTTGTAATGCTTATGCACTTGTTCTTGAGCAAAGATATGCATTTGTTTTCAAGTGTGTATAGTTAGACTTTGAAATTCATTTACTTAGGATTCAAATGAGGAGAAGAGGAAAGACAACATGAATCTGAACTCTTCTGTGCAGTTAATCAGCCCTATACTCAGTTCTAGACTGCAAAACCCTCCAGGACCACTAAGTATGATGGCACTTCTAAGCAACCAGTGTGCAGCCCCCTAAGGTCCACTGCCAGTGCTTCTCCAGAGAGCCTAGGCCAGTAACTCTCCTATGCTGACACAGCGGGTAACAAATTTCTCCATCTCATAAAGAAGCCAAGTGCACCCTTCAGTGCTGAAGTACTTAAAGAAACGTACACTGAGCAGAGCTGCCTACAGATCTGGCCCTTGCCAATTCGTTTTGCTGTCAAACTCCCAATCTTGTACCATGACATTCCCAAGTATAAGCTCCTTGTTTCTGTTGATGCTGGAAAACGGGACAGGGAAGTGACCTAGCATTTTTAGCCCTCCTTAAAACTCTGCTGCATGCTTCTATGCACCAGAAGTAATCCAAAAAGCCTCAAATCAGGCATGACTGAAAAACTCAGTGCCTAATCCTGATGCTGTTGACCAAGGAAGCATTTACAAACACCACTTACAAAGCAATTCTTGTAATATTTTGATTACATGCACAGCAGAAATTGTCATCCCCTTACACTGCAACAGCTATAAACTCACCAAGAAAGCACCACAGTGCAATTTTCACTTCCATTTGACCCACTGGTTTGGTTCCATCTCATGGGCTGCCTGGACCACTTAGTTACTCTGACTATCTAAATGAGAGTACATAAATGTTGCTCAAGGGGTCAGAAAAAGCAGCAGCTTCTCCTTACACATACATTTCAAGCCAGACAAGCATTTTCATTAGCTTTGGCTCTATTTTTGGTTTTGTATTGCCCTTTCATTACTACAAGGCTTCAAAATGTATCCTCAGTAACAGGATCTGTCTTGACATGGAAAAAAAATAATATTTTCCTTTCCCCCTTGAAATCTTTTCCTATTACTGCCTTGCCAGTGAGTGTGCATTCCTAGAAACACGTATTTGTAATTTCATTAGTAGTGATTTTATACAATCATACCAAACAAGATTTGTTCAAGGGCTGTAGGGCACACTGTGGGTTGTGGATTTCCTGTGAAAGAGGTTGCATTTCATGTATTTTAACCAGTGGAAAAGGTCGCTTGTCATAGAGCTTTTAAAGTTGCTAAATATTCATACAAAGCCAAGTGCCATGAGTTTAGATGCCACACAGTTCCAGATACCAGACTCCTGTAATTTGTAAACAACAGGAAACAAGATGAGTGAAAATTGCCGCCCTTGCATATAATTGAGGTGATGACCTACCCTCTTCTACCTGAAGCAGTACTGGAAAGGGAAAGCATTGTTACAGACAGCTGTTCAATGTCAAATGCACAGCGTTGATACTGTTTGATAGCATGTACTGTGTATTTATTGCCTCAAGCAGGACAGATGTTAACAACACAGGAGACACTCACTTTGTACTCTTTCAAGAATATACATACCTTCTCCAGGAAGCCAGATCTGGCAATTTCATTAGTTTGTACATTGACAAAAAAATTAGCAAAAGTAACAGGAAAGTAAGCTTAGTGATTCTGTGAAGCGGACAGAAAATACAGAACAATCCAATTGCTTTTAAATTCAAAAACATTCTATTAACCTACAAAGCAGCTTGGTTGGAAACTCATATAATCACCAAGAGGATTACTTTTCCTTGACAGTACCATTTTGTACCAAAACTCATGAAACAATGCATTAAAGAACTGACAAAGGAAAAGCAGAGCACGGGGGAGAATCACAATAATGATGATCACAAATGTAAACTGAATGCAAATGAAGCAGCGTGGGCTCCTTCTGTACTACTCTGAGCAGACCTGGTGAGATGCTTGTCACATAAAATACCTAATTAGTTTGTAATAGTCTACTACAGAGCCGCTGGCAAGGCAGGAACCAACAGGGTAACCGGATATGGTTCTCCTCACCACAGTGTTTTCTGAAGGTACATAAGACAAAAGCACAAGCAATGTGAATTGGTCTGGCAGCTGCTTCTTGCCACCCTTTCACCCCCAAACAGCCTCTTCTGATGTGTTGACGTGGTTAGGAAGAAAAGGTATGCATGTGTGTCAGTTCAATGAGATACATGACAGGTTGTGTATAAAGACAATGAAGAGGGAGGACTGGGTGCAGGATGCACAGCCCAAAGTGGTCATGTGGGACTTGACCCTGGCAAGATGCAAATGCTCTGACACAGATCGGCTTCTCTCCTTTGGGCTGCACGGTAAAAACAGTGTAATAGAATTTGTAATTTCCTAAGCCAAATTAAACAGTTTCACACATGATGTCCTCACTTTTTAGTATTATAAAAGAGACACTGTTCAAATGCTTCAAACAGTTCATTTTTGGTTTCTGTGGCTAGCCCTGCTCTTCAAAGGATTACAGAGAAAGTCTGAAAGGACAATACTGCCAAGTGCTCGTATTTTGAAGCAGAATCTCACAACTGTTCAACTTAATGCTGACAAGTATTCATGGCACCGTATAGTTAAAGCCCCTGTAAATTTACCAAAACCATCCCTCTGCCCTCAGACTCTCAGCACTGCTTCTTCTGGAAGAAAGGAAACTGCCTTATTGCATAAACGTAAGGGATAAGACCAAGTCTCCCAAGTCCTGTGCAGATACTTCGACTAGAATCCTCTACCCTCACTCAACCAGTAACTACCCCTTCCATTGCAGAAGATGGGAGTTATGACTGCTGCAGTCAAGATGCTAAAGGCAAAGCAGGCAGCTGTTCCCAGGCAGCTTCCTGTCTCGTTCCCTCCCAGGACCGGGACCTCGCTGTTAACCTCTCTAACAGGTCAGTGTATGTTTCAGCAGCAGGAGATGGCTCACATGGAGATCCTCACTCCAGCAGCAGGCTGCTGACCCTCAAGCTGATGTGGATGTTCCTCCATGCAAACATACTCGCTACTCAAATGCAGCTTTTGTGTGACTGTTCCAGAGTACATCCTCTGGTAAAGGAGTTGGAAAGGACAAAACAAGTTGGAAATTATTTTTTTTTAAGAACTGGATGGAGATTTGGCATGTGAGATAGTTAAGGAACAATGAAAGTTAATTTGCTAAATATTCTCTAAAATTTTAGAAGTTACTTAAATATTGTAAATTATCTGTCAGATTTTTAAGCCATTTTGTCCAACTTCCTTTTTGCATTTCAGAAACTTAAAAGGGCAAAAAGCATACTTGTTAAATTTAAGTTATCCTTAGCTCTTCTATTAAGACAGACACCTTCCAGCATCTATGGGCAGTCAAACAGATTTTAAAAGCCTGTAATTATACTCAGACTTGCAATGATATGCTTACAAATATGCAATGGAGTTCTATAATTTTAAATATCAATTCCAGCCTGTACAGACCAGACAGTATACATAATTTTATTGTCAGGCGCTGCCTTAGATATGTCCATGCCTTTACTGGATTTGATGTTGAAGCTGGCCTTATGTATGTCACAAAACATAACTACATTTTCAAGAAAAAACAATTAATATTCAGCATAAATAAGCAAAAGAAAAAACCTTACCAACATAAGAAGTGGAATAACTAGGTCAACTGCAACTGAAGATCAGGCAAGTGATTTGATACTGTAGGGATTTTAAAAAAAACCTAGAGACTGATTTAAATGACCTATTTCATACACATTAAGATATTAACACAGCTAAAGTTATTCAGACAACGTGACACTCAGCAAGAAAAAAAACACCCCAAATATTACGGTACTTCTAAAAATGTTCATTTAGATAACGCTCTTATCAAATTTGCCTACAAAAAAACTGCCCTACAGCAATAATTAAGCAAAATGGATTGAAAATACTATATTTTACGAATCGGAAATTAGCTACAGTGGACTTCTAGTCGACAAGACTTCTTATGAAGATAACAAAGACATATCACAGGAGAAGAGCAAGATCTGAGTGACTCGAGTTAAAATATGTCAGCCTGCAGCTCATCTTTTCAGAAGCTGCAGAGAGAACCAAAATAAATAAGACACTGGCTGACTGACTACTCCATGTCCATTATACATTCCTACTCATCTCCCTTCTTCTTAGAATATTTTTCATATAATTTAAACAGCAACATAATCTAATCAAACCTAACTTTCAAAGGTGAAAAATACACAACTGGGGAAAAATACACAAAATAATCAAGTACATCTTAAAAAAGAAGTTAAAGAAGTTTGTGCAGGTATGCTTTTTTATGCACTAATAAAAGAAAAGGCAGATGAAATATTGAGGAAAACGAGATAAAAACTCCTTCCAGTGTTTCTCAGCAGCTCAACAGTTAGTATCATTATTTACTCTATGAAGAAAATGGAATTAAAAGTTATAGAAATCACTAAATAACTGCTTAGGGTAGACACTAAGAACCCATTTTATTGGCATTTGTATTGCATTGTTTTTCCTGTTCCTTCACAGAATTTTGTTTCTTCTGCTTACAACACAAGAGTTTCTATCCATGCCCATCACAGAGCTTGCTAAGCAGTATTGCAGTAAACAGCACTGTTTAACACAGGAGTAGAAAGCAGAAAGTTTCCTCGATTTTCTGCCCACCTTGCCACAGCTGCAGAAGTAAAATGCAGTGCTGAGAAAAGAAAGTTTAACCAACTACCAGTAAGCCTGAAAAAAAAACCCCAGGAAATCATGTAGAGAAAAGGTGGAGTGCTGCAGTCAGTCTAGGCAGCTGTGGACATCATTCTCTCTTCTACAAGTCTGCTATTTAATCATCTTTTTTGGTCTACTTATTTTTTCTACAAATAAGCTGTGTAACACTTAAAGCTTTCTTTGAACACTCCACACTGTTCTTTCTGGATACCCCAAGCAAAGTCACTGACCTACCCCTTTCTGGAGTCTCTCCAAAAAATGCATTTCTATAGTGCAGCTCTAAAGGTTAGCAGCATTTATAGGCAAGTTCACAACTTCCATTAAAACATTCTGTATGTATTTAGATCTTGCTTTTAACTTGCTCTTTTTTATATTATGCTTCTGACTAAACAAATCCTCATTTTCAGAGTGCTTCCAACACAGCATGCACTACCAGAAGACAATGCATTAAGACAGGTGTACGTCTTCTATTCCAACCCAAAAAGTGAACAGCAAAGCGCAGACTGCTCCCAAGCTACCACCACAGTAACAAGGAGCAAGGCAACGGCTTCTGTAAGTGTCAGTATAAATTAAAAACAGGCAGTAATCATGACTGTCGAAGACAATCCTATCTCTTCCAACAAGTTCTGAAGGTAGCCCTTACACAGGAACCTGCTACAGTAAAATAAAACACTGTTGGCTCAAAGATGTTAAGTATTTTGAAGCATAAGGCTACTGAAAAAAAACACATGGAAATTCCTTTTTTTAAACTCCACATCTCTCATAACTTTTCTTGTTTAGAACCCCTGAAAGGAAAAATAAGGGATTATTAGGTAACAAAACTTCCCACACACAAGTCTCTCCAAGCTGCAACTGCTGAGCAGTAACAAGTTCACCATTCTACAGATGGAAGAACTGAGAATCTGAAGATGGAAACCTGAGAAGCACTTCCAGTGGTTCTCAGAAAATGTACAGACACATATTTCTAGGTAGCTCTGCACAACTTCCCCAAAAACAAGGCCTTCATATATAAAAAGGTACCTTCTATTTCTATAAAGAACATATTCCACCTCTTCTCTGCTTGTACTAATTGTACAATGGTGCAAAAGACAACCACTTCTTCCTGATTTAAATGCCCTAAAATGCTACTCACTTGCTATACTTACATCTAAAGAACTTATGATGCTCTGAATGATACCTTCTAACATTCAAGAGAAATATTAATTTTAATGCATCTATACATAGATTAATTACCTGGTTTTAAACATCCATGTTCAAAAGCTGCTGACTTGGAGATCACTGAATCACATACATTGGAGAAGACCTTCAAGATCATCAGGTCCAACTGTTGACCCACCACTGCCAAGTCCATCACTAAACCATTTCCCTAAGCACTGCATCTACACCATTTTTAAACACCCCCAGGGATGGTGATTCCACCACCTCCCTGGGCAGCCTGTTCCAATGCTTCACCACACTTTCAGTGAAGAAAGTCTTCCTAATATCCAGTCTAAATCTGCCCTGGTGCAACTTGAGGCCATTTAATCTTGTCCTGTCGCTTGTTACTTGGGAGAAGAGACCAACCCCCACCTGCCTACACCTCCTGTCAGGCAGCTGTAGAAAGCGGTAAGGTCGCCCCCTCAGTCTCCTCCTCTCTAAACTAAACAGCCCCAGTTCGCTCAGCCGCTTCTCATCAGACTTGTGTTTCAGACCCTCCACCAGCTTTGTTGTCCTTCTTTCTGTTACACATTGTCTTCCTCCGTCCTTGCCTCCAATTCTCAAAGGCAGCAGTCAACTTTGTTGTAACAGATGTCACATGCAAAAGAGCTATGTTAGCAAGACAGCCTTGCTGTTAGAGAAAATTCAACTATGTTCACCTCTCCCTAATGTCACCCTTTTCTTACACTACCTTATCTCTCTATCTCAGAACCAGGAAAAAAAAGACATGGGAGAGACGCCAATTTTTAATACATTTGTGAAGGGTCCACAGAACTCACTGCCTAAGTAAAAGCAAAGGGATCAGTATAGCCAGGAAGTACTGCAAAAGGTACTGAAAAAACACCATTATTTTCCATTGCTACACACAAATGAAGACAACAGTTCATTTGCTAAAACACTGTACAGTTTCCGAGAATAGCAGGCAAGGAAGTATAAAGATGCCTGAGAATTTGCAATGAACCCCATGTATACTTTTTCCTTGTCTGAAAAGGCTAAAGGACCAAGCCTACAAAACCAGTTTGAGGCAAACAGGAAACAAATTTTGTAAGAAAAAGATGGCATGCACAACTGCATTGAACGAGAAAAACCTCACGAGATCTTTGTGTTTTTCAAATACCCTCAAGTTAAACTCAAGTTTAAATCTGTCTGGTAATGAAATGGCTCACCAAGTTTAAACTTCAAAGTTAAGTATTTCAGCTACTTTTCTGCTGCTTATTTGGTTTGACAATGGTGAAGTTACACGTGGTGGACAATTCAGTTTACTCTTATATAAAACAAGAGTTTCAGTACTAACTGTAGCCAGAGGTTGTCCAAGGCTGTACACACTCAACTGGGACTGTTTTCTTCTTTAACTCCATGACACAAAGACACATGAACAAAGTCCTAAGACTCTTTTAGTGGGAACAAAGCATGTGCAGAGGCTGTAGCCAGTTACAGGTTTTGTAAGTTCATGCACTATAGACTGTACTCATAAATTGTGTGTACAGCCAGGTGAAACATAAGACTACTGCTGTAAAGAGATTCTTACTGTAAGCTGGGTAATCAAATCATGTAAGATCACAAATGAAGCCAAATAATTAACCACACTCTGCAGTACAATTGCCAGAGGTAAGTGCATACTCCTGGAGTCACACCGTCCAGTAAATGGTTTCTAAGTAAAATATCAAACTACTCACAACTCACAGATCATGGGTTACTGTGCCATCCATTTCTACTACATTTCTACTGGTAAGAAAACAAAAGCCCACTCAGCACCTTGAAAATTCTGGACTACAGCTTTACTTTTTCCTCTAATTAAATGGATTTAATCAGAGATAATGGGTATGAAAGATCAAAAAATAGTCTAATGCAAGAATTGCTCTGTATTGCAAGTCTGGAATTTCTGGCTCTCACGTTGAGCAGTGGAATTTCTGACAGCTTTCTGTAGCAATGTGACAGCCTGGAAGCAAATTGTAAATTTCAGGCTCATTTTTCTGAGCTGTTCCACACACTCAAGATTATACTGTCGTTCTTACTACATCTCCTACAAATGTGAGGACTTTTCTCAATGTTCTGAAACCTCCTCTTAGGGAAGTTTCTGCTTTCTTATCATCAGCTATTTACTAGATTTTAGTTTTTCAAACAAAATCAGTTTCATGATGTACTTTGCCAAAACCAGCTACCTTGCTTGTATACAGAAGTTCAGAAAGACCCTGAACCAGGACTGTGCTATCTGAGGCTATCCAGGCATCCCATTACCTCCTCTAAATAGGAATGAAAAAAACTTCTGTCTCGATCTCATCCTTAAAACATTTTTGCATTCATCTAAGGCCTGTCCTACTTACTTCTAGCAATTGCTAGAGACTTACAAATCTGCTTGATGAGAAGACCAAAATCAGTTTAAGGGTGTGCACGCAAGTTTGTGTTCTGAGAAGCAAAAGTGATACCCCCATCAGAACAGAAAGTGGTTGAGTAGCCTATGAATGCGAGAAGTAATTTACAATTGCTTAGTCTTTGCACCTCATCACAGTCCTTCCAGTGTCATGTCTTTTAATTGTCGTCTTTTTTTGAGGCCCCACAGATACAAATTACTCCTCTATTTTGAACCAAAAAAGGCACCTATAAATGCATCACCCCCAAAGCTAAGGACTGAGAAGGCAAATAAAGAGGGCACATCATGGCATGGATGCTCAGCTCTGCCCCCTCCTACCTCTCTGGAGTGGGAACATATCACTAGCATCCACCAGCTCTCACTGTTACACCACTCCACAAACACAACTTGTTTTCAGAGGGAAACAAAGGGCTAAAATGAGGGTGAAGGGGAAGCACCACTCTGTTTCCTTAAATATCCATCCAAGTGTGGGTCCTGCCTACATGCCATACAGGCTGTACAGAATCTACAGTGTGAATCGAGTGATTGATCTAGCTTCACTAGAAGAAAAGCTCTGTTTCTCATCTACTGTGCTTTGCTGTTAAAAAAGGGGAAAGTATTCACAGTGGCAAACTTAGAAAGCAGAATGGCATACACCAAAGTAAACAGAGCAAAATGTCTAAGGTATAGATTTGTTCACAGTTCAGAAATTAATAAAAAGCCTGTAAAAACTGGAAGGGGAAAAAAAAGAAGACCATGCTGTGTTATTTCATTTAAGATTTCCAGACTTTTATTGGCTCTGTAGAATGATGAATATGTATTATGATCTCAGTTTAAAATGCAGTCAGACCCTATTTTGACTTTGAACAAGTGGTTACAGGGGAAAAAAAAAAAAGAAAAAAAAAAGAGTATAAAATATTTCCAGTGTTATACGCCCCTTTTAAAACATCTAGAAGCTAGGGGAAATGAATTAAAAGGAAATTAAACTACATTAGTATAGTAACATTTTAATATTAACTGTCTTTTGTCAAAAGTATTACATTAGCAGGTTTAACAAACCAGCACATTTATTAGTTACTTGTCTTGCATTGGCAGACAAAATCCTGTAATAAATTTTTTCAAGTATATGTATAAAGAAGGAACAAAATAAATGAAGTACTGAATTCTCACAAGGAATCTACACACAGCATTCACACTGAAAAACACCACTCCCCCAGGAAGTCCTTAATGGTTGAGAATAAAATCATAGATGAAATAAAGAGAAGGAAAACCATGAAAAGAGCAAAACCTTCCAAGAAAAGAGCAAAGCCTTCCACAGGACAACCTGTAATTAGATAACTGAATCTAATGAAATCTGTGGAATGGATTTACAGAAATAAAATGGATAACTGTCAAGAGACAACAGTGGGTATGAATGGTTTATTTACCCCAATGATTTTCAAGCATAAATGTTAACTACAGATCATGTGCAAAAATACATAATAATAAATATAAATATATATAGTAAAGTGCCTTACTGGATCTTCCTACTGAAAAGGCATAGCAGAAACTAGTTAAGAACACACTCCTACTTCTCACATTCCTCTGCAGAGATACTTGGCACCAATGAAGTGACATTTCTGAAGCCCTCAGACCTTTTCTACAATCTTTACTACATTTTTTTTTTTTGTATGGCTGGTATGGTTAGACTAGATGGCCTAAGGATTTACTGCTATTAACAGTGGGAAAGAATGTGCAACTGTGCCTGTGTGGATAATTGTTAAATAAATTACTGACAGAAACACATATTAAATAAACACAGCACTTCTTCGGATCAGTCTTTGTTTGCAAATCAAAATCATAACTAGCAGCACTGATTATCAGGATTGTTAATTTGTGCTCCCTCTACTGGTTCTTTCACCTTAAAGCCATAAAAATAAGTCTAAAAAATTCTCAGATTGTTGCATTGCAACTCAACAGCCCACAAAATCTGAAACCAAATTATATTACTAAAGAAAACCCTTATACCCAGCTGATATCTTAAAATCAGTACTAAATGTCACCTTAGCTCATTAAAATGTCAGAATGGAAGCAAAAGAATCTTGCAGCTCAAAAAGATGTTTCCTATTATACCAGCTTTTCTGTGCCTATTTCATAGAAATTCCACTTCCCTCAGATTTAGAAATGCAATTAAACATTTCAAATTATGAATCATTGTAAGAAACCACTGTTAATTGGATTTTTAATTGAAAGTTCCTTTTTTCTTCTCCTTATACAAAACAGCATCAGTAACCGAGCCGCAATGCAGCCTAGATGACAGGACAACTTGGGCTGGAAGACAGGGTTTGGCAGCCCACCTGATCCACCCACCCTGCTCACAGCAGGGCTAACTCCATGCTTCAGTCAGGATGCTCAGAGACTTAGCCTGTTGACTCCTGATTATCTCCAAGGCTGGCAACTCTGCAACCTCTCCAGGTAACTCATTTCTGTACTTAATCACACCCACGGTGAAAAACTTTTCATGTCATGTGCAAAATATTTGTTAGATCCAAACCAAGTGTACCTCTGGGACTCTGCATTTCATCTGAAGCTGACAAAATATACTCTATAGACATTTATACAGCATATAGCAGATGCTCTGACTCTTTATTTCACAAAGCACAAATAATACCCTCTCCTGGAGAGATAATTTAAATACTAATTTTAAATGGCAGCTTCTGACAAAGAACTGTTTAAATGATCTCTAAGCAGAGTGAGTTGTAGTAAATATTAATGCATTGGTACAATTACTTTTAGTTAGCAGAAGTGGAAATAATGGCCAATTTCATTTACCTTGCTCAGTATGTTGGGGTTTTTTTATTAATAGGCTTTAGTTTTGTAGATGAGCAAGACAAACTTCTATTGTTATATGCAGCTTGGAAATGTAAACACTTAACACTTCCCACAACGACCAACTTCAGAATTGATTCAGATTATCATCGCAAAAAAGCATTCAAAAAGCCAGTCAAAGAGCACTACTGCCCCCTAACGAGCCCACAAAAAGGCCTATGTAACTGTTTTCTGAAAAAAATCAAGTTATTATATCCATGAATTACTACCAAAAAAAAAGGAAAAAAAAAGAAGAAGAAATAAAGCTTCATGAGAAATGAACACAATTCATTATGAATATATGCATTAAATTCACGCCAAATGTCTGCACCAAAAGGGACATACATAAGTTTGGAAGAAAAAACCCCAAGTATATAGCATCTAGGATTTTCAGATAACTTAATACTTTGTGCACAAAGAGATTATGAAGATGCAAACTACAGCACAAAAATTATGTTCCAACACTTCTGTCGCTACATAAACAAATATTACCCAATCTCAAACCTATTCTGTACTAGTATGTAATCATTCAGAAAAAAAATATGGAATTAACTTCACACCAACCCAGATTTTAAAATTTTAGTGTCTGTAATTTAAGAGCATCAGTAGGTTTTTCTTGTTGCGTTGTTTTATCTAAATGCCAGTTACAAGTCTATTCCAGGCTTCTAATTGTAAAATAATTCTGATCTTGGTACATAATCATACCCACAAAAAGAAATAGAGGGGAAACAAAAAACAATCCACTTGTTGAGTTCTGTTTGTAAAGAAAGTAGACAAACTTGCCAGAGAATTGAATCTGTATGCAGTGCTACCCAATGCAGCTTGGACATAAAATATTGTCCGGTTCCTGTATTTACATTTCAAAAATACAGATTACAATGAACTGCTGAAAAAAATAGAACTGTTGCAAGTCTTGGTGAGAAGCACAAACATAACCTGTGTATTCTCTTTTATTCTACCATAAATTAGAAATTCCACTCACACCGGTAAAATTACTGTGATTTAAATGCAATGCTAAAGCAGAACCACATTTCTGATTTTTCCCCTCAAAACTTCTACACAGACATTTTCACAGCTAAACATTCTGACAGTACAGAAGACTCCAGTTCCCATTAGCAAGATACAGTTAAAAGCAATTCATGTCTTTAAAGTGTGCTAGTTAACAAAAGATACAGATTTTGTGCATAAAATATTATGTTCATTGTTAGGTTTTTGCACTGAAACACCACAAACCACTTGGCCTTAACACTTTAGCTTAAACCTCCAAATATTGGCTTTCTGTGGCCTTGCATATAGTGTCTCACCATTCATGTAAATACATCATTAGCACAGAGAGGTTGCAAGTAACAAGTAGTATCTCATACAACTACACACATGGTAGAACGCTGGAAGCTATTAGGCATTAAAAGTATAAGAAGTACCAATCACATACTATGTGATGAAAATAAATGATCTACAAAGAGACCTAACATAACCATATTCCGTTATACTTCTCTATTAGCTGCAGCCCAAATTGCTGGTAACACAGCTTTCAGTCTACCCAGTATGTTTGCTGTTACACCAGTACTTCACGATTCCAAGTGCCTACAATAATTTTATGAAATATAAAAATGAAAACACTGGTAAGACTAACAACAATCAAGAGTTCCAATGGATGCCTCAGAACTTTGAACGTAAGGCCATCACCACATCTCATTCCAACTCTGCCAGGCATGTATTTCTTACCTTTCCATCTTCACTGCTCACTCCCAGCTCTAGCACAGCTCGAGGAGACTTCAGCTTCGCTTGCGTGGACTCTGCCATTTGAAGGTTAAGCTGCCATCCAATTGTTTCAAGCTATAAAACACAAATTTAGATTACAATCAGATGGTACAGAAGCATTCAAGTCAACTTTCTATATTGTGAATGGTCTGTGTCAGTTTGGCTCTACAAATGTTAAACATTTTTATACAACACGCATTCTGCAAATTTGTTTCCGCAGATTTGTTTCTCTCTGTCAAATTTATCATTCAAACTGCCTGTGACCACCCAAAATAAAGTGACTTCATTTGCCTCAGATCTGCTGGAACTAATCCACAAAACACAACTAAGGATCCAAAATAAGGTAGTTTCCCCTTCCTTGTGGAAGTTTATCAGCAAAGTTGCAGATTCAATCTTATTTCATATTTATTTTTCTTTTAGGAAAAAGAAAAAATTACCAATAAATAGTAAATCACCTAAAAATGGTAATTTCTTAATCAACAGATCTATTCATGTGTTCTATCATATACAGACATTAATGACAAAAATAATTCTGTGTTGCTTTTTAAATTGTTACTATTGAAAAGCCAAAACACAGTTAAGCATGTGAGCAACAGAATTTTTCATATAAAGCTACACAAAAATGCATTTCAAATTGCTTTTTAATCATTAATTTTAAATTATAGTCAAACATCACCAAGCTACACTTCAGACATAAATGAAGTACACAAGAACAGAACTACAAGTCTTTCACAAAACTATCGACCTGGCCCTCTTGAATAAAGGCAGTATATATATAAATTTTTACCATCTAGCAAGTTAATTTTCACACAAGTTCTTTTTAACCTACTGTTTCCCTCCTGCTAGTAAATATTGTGGGTGACTTGGTAAAAGCGAGCCACAGGTCAGTTAATCTCTTACCAGTCCAGCAATTCAGCAAAAATCAACAGCATAAAGCCATCCCAGAGGCACTGTACTGTGAACAGCAGAGAAGTCAACACATGCCCTGCCTCCTACAGTGACAGTAACCTCTAGATGAAAGATGAGCGAGCAAGCCAGTGGCAGAAACATCATCCATGGACACAGTTCAAAGACAGAACTTCCAAAATTTATTGCAGTATAATTAAATCATACCATTTACATTTACACTTCACATTTACACATTAATGTATGTTATATTGCATTTCTTTGTATAGTGCATCGATATTATATCACTTCTGTAACAAACACTGAAACCCATATGATTAAGCATACCAAAAGGAAAATTGCGTTTCATGACCTATTAAGCACCACTACCAGTCCAAGATGGTTATGGAGTTTAGCCAAGGCCAAACAAAGTTAACAGAAAGACACAGTCTCAAACTGACTTTGCATACAGCTACAGGAATAAGCCAGCAGAAGGAACTTGAGCAGGCCAGCCTAGAGTCTGCCAGCTGCTCTGCATTCAGCGCCTCTGTTCAGGCTTCATTCTGTGGTAAAAATAAGGAAGTTTACATATTAATCAAATCATTGAAAGTATGCGTACATCACAAAAGGACACAACCAAAATGCTGTAAATCTGGTCCAGCTCATTTTGTGGTAGGTAGGCATAGCTTTAGTAACAGGATGCCTACAGCCTATGAACTAAAGATACCTTAAAACTCAAGTTTTATAAATTCTAAACGCAGAGTAATTTTTAATCATAATTCTCTGTTCTGATATCCTCTAACCTAGTTACATTTTGGCTGATGGAAATAATAGGGCATTGTGCATTCCACCCAAAAGTACAGCACAATCCAAAGTGGATTCTGTGGATGTGCACAAATCAATCAAACTAATGGACAACTCTGCTAAGCCCTGTGCTGGCCAGTACCTGGAATCTTCCAGCAAATTATATCAGAATGACACGGCTGGAAAACATTTTTCTCTCCACAAACTTCAATAAAATTAAGTAAAGAAATTACCTCTGGTTCTCTAAAGAGCATATAGATCTTAACATCTCACCTTACTCTGGATTTTTGATCAAGCAAGCAGTTGTAGAACCTTATCAAAACTGATAATAGTTAACAGAGAAGGACCCAAATACTGACTTACGGGCTAGCGGTGCAAGCAGTGCCAAGCAGGCAACAGGAAACAGTATCACTTACTTTGATAAAACACCTAACCACTAAGAACAAATATAGAGACAGTGAGCAAGGTCTGGAATGCTATGGCTTTTCATACTGCAGTCACTGAGGTTAAAGTCCCATGCTCCTCAATTTCGAAAGCACTTCTATCAGTTACTTAAACAGTTACTTACAGTAGTGTGGAAACCAAGACTTAGGCTAGCAGCTTATCCAAGATTATAAACCAGTGCCACTAGAGACAAGAAAAGCCTGACTTTTAAGACTTTTCTAAAGCTGTTAAACAGTGTACTCTGTGTGTAGCATGAAAAACAAACCATCAAAAGTAAAGAAATCCAGATTATGTCTTCTATTTCAATTTTAATACACATCTATATAGGAATATTGTAGAGGGCTCAGAACAAATACAATACAATGTGGCAGCACAGTGGCCTGAGTTCACAGCTGAACAGCAGCCATGACTATTTTTATATTGTTTTACCTTAAAATTACTTTGTTTTCCTGTACAATTCCTGTGTCTTTTCTGGTTTAGAGTTGTAAGAGAACAAGTTTTTATTAACAAACAGCATGCTACTCACAGCTTTGAAATGGTCTGACTATTTTCGTGCCAGAAAAATGTCACATGTATTTGACTATGGTCAGGTTTACTTTGAAGACATTCAACATCCTGAAATATCAATTAACCTTTTGAGAGTGGTGACATGTTTCTACATGGTATTTGTGTCAAGGCACAGTATTTGGTAGCCATGAAGTGATACATATTTTAAGGCCAAAATTTTTAAAAAATGAAAGGACTGCAAAATTATTTCCCCTTCTGATACAAAACTTGTTATAGAAGACAAAACATTGGGAGGGACTATATGGTGCTAGAATCTGGAATATATTACCTAAAAAGCATTTATTTGGGAGGGAAGGAAGCCGTAACTAGCATGAAAATAAACCCATGTTTTTAGTTACTGTAGACCTTCAGCTTCTTTTTACATTTCTTAGCAGTTCAGAAATGTGCAAGCTACCTTGTCACTGCAACAATAAACATTGCTGAAAATGTACTATTTAGTGCTGTAAGTTCTCACTGGTATCTCTGGGCACTTACTGAACCTCAGGTTTATGTTTAGAAAACAAAAAAAAAAGCTGCAAGCTGGAAAACAAGGGTAAGGAAAAAGCATAGATACTAAATAAAAACAATAGTAAGCATGTATGAAAGTGCTTCAGATCTCCTCCATGAACCCTACAGCAAATGATTCAGGGCAACATAGGTACGAAGAAGCTTTCGAGAACTCCTGTAATCCTCAGTTCCCGTGTCCATTTTCTTCCATTCAGGCTTCTTAAGAGGATACCATGACAGTCAGGACTAAAAGGCATGGAAGAACCTATGCATTTCTCCCTTCCAGCACTCACTCAGGACTAGTTGTAGAGAAGATAAGGTGTTACACCTGCTAAACCAGCTCTGTACCCCCTACAAATGCGGTGCTTCTCGGTGGCCAACCACCCTCCCAGGGGTACATCCACACTGTGATGATGAGAGCTACCATTTCCCCCAGTATGAGAGGATCTGACCCCTCATCTGTAGACCTGTCTATGATGAAGCCTATGATATCCACAGTCATTTTCTTCCAGTGTAAAACATGGGAGTTTCCAACTCGTGTCCACTGTCCTGTCCACCAGACTACTTTCCATAGTAAATAGTAAAGCACAGTATTTTAAATGTTAGGACAAGATCATCAGCAATCCAACATAACTACAGCAAAACATTTGGGTGAAAGTCATCCTCTGCAAAAAGGCCATGAACCCTAAGTATCAAGTCAGCTTTCACATCTTCTCTGATAAGTTCATACTTGACAGTTTATACTTTAAGCACAATCTCCAACCAAATAAAGGATTTCACATCGTCAAAATTAACACCCACAGAATCTACCATTTCCCTTGTCACTTACAGTCCATTAAGTTTTTACATACCATTGTCTCTTTGTCTCGTATTTTCACCACAGTTCCTTACTTTCACCTTTGGCTGTCCACAAACATTAATACAAATCAAATCAAAACTGAGAAGAAATTCAAGAAATCAGAAAAACATAGCAAGTTTCTATATTATTTGTCAAAATATCAAAATACTTCTCCTTTCTCAACTACGTAAATATATTTATCTTACACTCTAACATGAAATCAAATAAAACTTTTGGCAAATTTTGGCAAATTCAGGCTAAAAACATCAAGGAAAAAATAATAAACTTGGCTATACAAGAATCAGTCTATAAGGCTCAAAAACAAAAGTCTACAACTTGAGAGTGAAGGCAGACTGGATGTCCAGAACACACACGTTGCAGGGATCCAACCTGAAAGACCAAAACCAGTCAAAGTGACTGAGCAAGACACACTGAAAAATGCAAGGACCTTAATTTGAGAAAAGAAGTGGGAATATTGTGAAAAAAGGGAAAAATAAGAGTGGAAACAGAATTTCACATAAGCACCTAACATGTCTTCCCTAATACTTCCACCTTCTGGAACAGGGTCCAGTATTTTTAAGGGAAGAGAGTGAAAAAGGGGTTTAAATACTTAGTCAGCACCAGAGCAGGGAAAGGGTTTGGGTTTTTTTTTTTGGACTTCAGTGATTATACAGAGATCACATCCTGTCTGTCTCTTCACCCATGAAGTCACCCATGAAGGCTGGAAACTTTTTTAATGGAATTTTTTTGTATTTTCGTATAAATTACCCGCTTCTAGAAGGTGAAGCTTTCAGAAGGTCATCTACTATAATAACGAATCATTACAGAAACTACAGAAAATCAGTATTACTGTCCTTGGAACTCACTGATGTGCCAGAAACAGCTTACTTCTCTACCACAACGCAAGGTGGATGCCATAACACCATGCAAACCACTATTTCTCCTCCATGGGTAATCCATGATTTGACATCTGTTTTGTCCCTTAGAAACTGCTAGGCATTGACCTCAGAGAAAGTAGAGTTACAGTGAGTAAACAAAGCACTGAACCTGCAAGAATTACAGTATGGAAATACTGCTTGGACACAAAATCAACATGACTGAATTTTTTGTAACTGCCAGGCATTTAGACAGTTATGAAATAGCCTATCACTTTACAGGTCATATAATACATCTTATAATTTCATATTATGAAGATCTAATTATTTCATTCAGATTCTTGCATTCCATTCTCTTGGCAAGATTTGCTGCTTTCAGAACACCTAGCTTTCTCTAAATAGAGTATTATGTACTTCACTTCTGTGTAATACTAAAACTTAAAGTAAGTCTTCAGTTAATGACAGAATAATTACATTATATTCAGAACACATATATGACTGAGAATATGTAGGAAAATGCAATTAATCAGCATTATAGGTTAAATATGATTTAACAAGCTCCTGTAGATAAACTGGCTGCAGAAAAGATCATGAAGATCCTGGCATATCCATTATTAGCCTTTCAGACAAACAAAGGACTGTATGCATTTCTACAGGAAGACAGCGCAATGCTGATTAGCATTTCGCAAAAAGCAAGAAAAAGAATTCTTAAAATTAGAGTTTCATCTTCAAGTCAAAAAAGTGAGAAACACAGATTTGTGGGCTGAATTTATTAACAAGTCTGATGGGCAGAGAATGCAGAAACAATTGTAAATTAGTAGCAGTGTCTGTCCTTTTATGTTTATGGGGGTAAAGCTTATGAAAGCCCTAGATGGGAAAGGAACACATAGCATAAGCAAACTACCACATGCAATTTGTGAAGTCCACTACTACTATTGCAACAACTGTTCTCAGTACTGCCAACAGGTAATTGGTAAAAAGAAGTGGTAATGTTACCACTACATTTGGTAATCTCTGAAAATCAACTATATAATAATACAAGTTTTCAGTAGTATTATTTCAATTGGGTATTTCTCTCATTGTCAGTGGGTTATGGTTTAGTTTGTCTGTTTGGACTTTTTTTAAAATGCAACAAAGGACCCCAACAACATGTGCCTTTTTAGAGAGAAAACAGTTTTCATTACCCTGAAGTTGCTAAGGGGCTGTTGAACCTTTCCAGCACGAGTGATGAGAATTTTAAAGCAAACTGAGCTTGTGGCCCACCGTCAGAATTAAAAGCCAGTAAGAGTAACCTTTAGAATAACTAGGTCACATGCTGCGAACATTAGAAGAACATGTACTAAGGAAATTATGGTATGATAATAAATCTTATTCATGTAGTTCATAATGCATGCATGCATCAGCTCAGTCAAATCAGCTTCTAGTGACATTACTAACCTGAGCGCGGCTGAAAATAAATATTAATATCCCTTCTGAAAATTCAAATCCTGGCACAAATCTGAGTGCTTGTAATAGTACTACTTTATGTGGTATTGGTAGTGCTGAAGGACTTAATATGGACATTCCTGTTGTTGGTTGCCAAAGGCTTCCTATGGTACAGAACGCTGGTTTAGACTTCCATAGCTTACAACCAACATTCAAGTTTCCTGACTTTGAGTCAGTACTCAAAGATCTACTTCAGTGTAGTTTAAGTACATCTATAGTTACTTTCCTTCACAGGCAGTCCGATTCATTTGAGGACAGGCTGAAGCAGTGTAATTTGACTTTACATCTATGAGGTTTTTAAAAACTGCGTAATACAAACAGAATGCCAAAAGGAACTTCTGACTCATTCTTTACAGGTACCACAGAAAATAATCTTCTGTTAGGCAGAAGGCGAACCAACTTTCAGATAAAGTGGAATATCTACAGTAATACAAAAATAAGTTTCATGCTCTACTGGTACACAGGCCCATCTATTTGTTTTCCAAATACTTTAATCCTTATTTTGAGAGGCCATTCAGTTCAAAATGATCTGGTAATTGTCATAACTTAAATGTTACCACTCGTGAGATTACACCTTTCATATCCTGAGAAAAAAATCTACATGCTTGTTTTCATAAAGCTTTTTCTACAAAAAAACCAAAATAATATGCAAGTGTAATGGCACTATTTTCAGACACACTATCCTCATCTATTTCTACCAAATGCGGTATATCTGTAAGAGCATTGTATCAGTCTACACACAGCAACTACTCTTGGAAGTAAGTTCAGCTTCACAACAATGCTGGAGTGCTCACTTGTTAAAAGGGTAATTTAATTCACAGTCTAAAGTAAATCTTGGTAACTTAAGAATCCAAAATCTAAACTTCTACTGTTGTAGTGTTAAGCATAACTAACACCATAGCAGAGTGCATAATAGCGGGATGAAAACCCATCCTTCAGTCCATTCTTAATGAAGCAGATTTCTGAAGCTGGAAAAATAAGGTTCAAGAACTACTCTCAAATAGCACCAGTGTCAGAAAAACCTATTAGATACTTTAGATATTACATATTAGACAGAGACTGACAAATTCAGAAGGTGCACTATATGATGTGGCTGCTTGCAGTAATGAGGAAAATGAACAACTCTATGTCTCGGCCCACATGTACCTTAGAAAGGAACCTATCCTGCCCCCAGAGGCAACAATTACAGAAGGAGAAAAATTAAATACTGTTTTAACAAATGAAATCAGAATTCTGCCTTTTTAACTCAGATACTAACTCATTTCATCTATTTTTCCCTCTAATTTGAGAGGAACAGTCCGGTTTTAAAGATGAAAGCATTTCCGGGAACAATCTGGAAGAGCTATTCATGTATTTTAAGACATCCATAGAATTACTCTCATTGAAGCTGTTACAAACAGTGAAGCAAGAGAGAATTTGATGTGAAAGGTATCTTCAGCAAATCTTTTTCTCATACTATTACAAGAGTATCTACTACACTGACACAAAACATTTAAGAATGTTTTTGAACTAACAAAATATTTTGAGGAAATAAATAAGCTGTAAGTAAGAATTTTTCTGGTGCAGATCTTTCACTTACAATACACTTATTTCAGATATTCTAAACAAATAACCTAGAGGAAAATAAGCATCGCTATCCTGTCATTCAGTTTAATTCTTGAAAGAATAACTCCCGTAGCTCCTCCACTGAAGACCAAGTACCCTTCATTTCATTGTAGAAAGAGAAATGCAGAATACCCACATTTTAAAGTTTGGGGTTCCCCTCCTCTCATCATTCAACAATCAAATCGGACAAAAAGTACTAAGTCACATAGTTAAGAATACCTTTAATTTAAAGAAATCACTGCAACATGTACACACGGTTTTAATAAAGGTGTTAAGAAAAACACCGGCCTACACACTAACTTCAGATCTGCGTAATAGAACTATAGCAAAATACTGTCTGCTCTCTAAAATTTACATCGTAAGATGCCAATTCCACACTTCATCAGCACACTCAACACTGCAGAATCAAAATTCCAAATTAGATATGAAAATGTCAATTTTGCCTGCTGTGATGATGAAAATACTTTAGGTAAGAGGCCAAGATAAAGATGACAAAACATGTTGGATTTCAAACGCCTTCAAAAACTCCCC
Organism: Falco biarmicus; assembly: GCF_023638135.1. Lineage (NCBI taxonomy): Eukaryota > Metazoa > Chordata > Aves > Falconiformes > Falconidae > Falco > Falco biarmicus. The sequence goes on along the minus strand of NC_079311.1, from coordinate 18,275,099 downwards.
CTGTCTGCTTAAGGAAGTTAGTGCAGAGGAGACACCAGCAGGATGAAGTCAAAAGAGCACTCAATATAGTAAATAAATATCAAAACAGAAAAAAAGGTGCACATTTTTTATAGGAAGGCAATAAGCAGCAGCTACAATTTGCAAATCATCACAGATGGTTGGAAGACACCTTAAAGATCACCTAGTTCCAGCACCCTTGCCATAGGCTGGGACACCTTCCACTAGACCAGGTTGCTCAAAGCCCCATCCAGCCTGACGTAGAACACTTCCAGGGATGGGGCATCTACAGCTTCTCTGAGCAACCTCATGGTGAAAAATTTCTTCCTGATGTCCAACCTAAACCCACCCTCCTTCAGGTTAAAATTTGCCCCTTCTCCTGCCCCTACAGGCCCTGCTAAAAAGCCTTATAAGTCCCCATTAAGTATCGAATGGCTACCGTAAGGTGCCACTGGAGCCTTCTTTCCTGGAGGCTGAACAACCCCAACTATCACAGCCTGTCCTCAAAGCAGAGGTGTCCCAGCCCTTGCATCATTTTCATGGCCTTCCTCTGGACCCATTCCAACATATGTGTCTTGTCCTGGGAGCCCCAGAGCTGGATCCCATACCACAAGTGGGGACTCACCAAAGTGGAGCAGAGGGGCAGAATCACCTCCCTCAACCTGCTGGCCACGCTTCTTTTGATGCTGCCCAGGGTACGGTTCGTTCTCTGGGCTGCAAGCGCACATTGTCAGGCCATGTCAAGCCTCTCATGCACCAGCACCCCTAAGTCCTTCTCCTCAAGGCTGCTCTCAATCCATGCTCCGCCCAGCCTGTATCTGTGCTTGGAATTGCCCTGACCCATGTGCAGGACCCTGCACTTGGCCTTCATGAGGTTCTCTTGGGCCCACTTCCCAGGCCTGTCAAGGTCCCTCTGGATGGCATCCCTTCCCTCCAGCGTGTCAACCGCACCACACAGCCTGCTGTCACCTGCAAACATGCTGAGGGTGCACTCAACCAGGAAGACGGCGTTTCCTTTAAGACAAGCCCCAGATCAAACACCAGTTTCCTACAGATGGGAAACTCCAGCACTGAGGGCAGGGGAGATGACTGCATAAACACACTGATTTCTATCTTCTATTGTTGCTACCAACTTCAGTTGTATTAAGGTGGCATCAATGTCTTTGAAGGAAGTTCTGGATGTTGCAGCTTCTTTTCAGCAGGCCTTACTGTAACAACCGCTCGACAGGTGAGGAAGTCTGCAGTGAAACAGCCAGACTTCCACACTGGTTGCATAACGTTTCTGACTATGGTTCCCTACTTCATTTTGAACAGCAATGGAAAAACCTGACGGTATACAGTACCTCAAAAACTGTCACCCTACTGTAAAGAAATATTCAATACAATACACTGTCCCCGTTTTATAAATGGATTACTGAGGCATTCTGTGGTTTCAGTGAATACTCTTCAATGGCAGATTAAAAATCTGCAAGACATCTTTTTTACTAAGGTATGAGTCACAATTGAATGAACAGCACCTTCAGCTGACAGTTCCAGGCAAATCTTCAAATTAAACCCAACACTCAGAGCAAGCACCACAAAAATGGCACGTAACTATGAATAAAACCTTACAAACACCCACCCACCTGTAAAACAAAGTCAGGATAATAGGATTTTTAAAAAAATAAAGCATTAAAGTCTGTAATTAAAGACAGTTGTAACACATATGCACAGCCAAGTTAAACAGAGGTTGCACAGTCAACTACAGTGCCTCTTACTAAATTTTAAGACCAGACTTTGCAATCTTAGTGACAGTTTTGCAATGTATCTTAGTCATGTAGCCATAAGAAAGTAATAATCACTGGATGAATCTTAACCTACCTAGTCACAATACTAGAACACAATCACCCGATTCTGCATTAATCTTGCAGATACTGCAAGATCATCAGCAAACAAACAAACCAAAACAAAACAGAAAGCAGCAACTATGCTTTTCACCGGTAGACAAGAATAATCTTCTAAACTCTGAAGTAGTACCACATGCTATGATTGTCTCTAACTAGAAATAGTGGTAGTTGTAACATATGGGCAAGGAAGGGGTTGGATTGCATCAAGCAGACGGGCAGTGAATTTACAGAATCCTGTAGAAAGACTAACCAAATAGAAAACAATTCCCAAAGGAAAAGATCTGAAAGTTTAAAACACAAAGAGAAACTGTAGGTATCTTTGTATCTTAGACTCCAAAGAAGGCACAGTAGAGACCAATGGGTTGAAGACAGGTTGCACCAAAGACCCAGCTGAGTGGTTAAACCAAGTGGGTAGGTTAGAGAGGCACTGAGAAGAGCCACAGGTCATGCACTATGTTTGCTGTGCGATACTCAATTAACTCACCAAAACTTTCCCCAACGATATCAGTAACTTTAGGAGGCAGAAAAAAGAATAAAATGAGAGGAAACAAGTTTTAACTTTGTAAACTGGGAATCTTAGCTTGTAATTAAGACCAGAAAAAGCAAAGTGAAGCAAAAAGCCAGTACCTCAGTTACCTCTCAGACAGGATCTGAATATGAAGAACATAATTAAACATAAGGTCCTGCACCCAGGGAGGAACAACCCTATGCACCAGTACAGGCTGACAGCTGACCTGCTGGAAGGCAGCTCTGCGGAGGACCTGAGAGTCTGGGGGACAGCAATTTGCCCATGGGCCAGCAGTGTGCCCTGGTGGGCAAGGTGGCCAGTGGGATCCTGGGGGGCATTAGGAGGACCACGGCCAAAAGGCCAGGCGAGGTTCTCCTCCCCTTCTGCCCTGCTCTGGTGAGGCCCCATCTGGAGTGCTGTGTCCAGTGCTGGGCTCCCCAGTTCGAGAGAGACAGGGAACTACTGGAGAGGGTCCAGCAGAGGGCTACAAAGATGATGAGGGGACTGGAGCATCATCCTTATGAGAAAAGGATGAGACAGCTGGGCCTGTTTCTCCTGGAGAGGAGAAGACTGAGAGGGGATCTTATCAATGCATACAAATACCTTCAGGGGAGTGTCAAGAGGATGGGGCCAGGCTCTTTTCAGTGGTGCCCAGCAACAGGACAAGGGGCAACAGGCACAAACTGCAGCACAGGGAGTTCCATCCGAATATAAGGAAGAACTTTACCTTGAGGGTGACAGAGCACTGGGAGAGTCTGCCCAGAGAAGTTATGGAGTCTCCTTCTCCACAGACATTCAAAAGCCACCTGGACACAACTCTGTGCAACCTGCTCCAGGTGAACTAAAGGGAACTGCACTGGATGATCTCAGAGGTCCCTTCCAACCCTTACCACTCTGTGATTAAAAACAGAAAAAGAGACTGATATTCAATTCTAAAAGGAAAATCTCCACAAATTACGTACCTAAAGCCATCTTATTTGGTGAAAAATTAGGATGAACTAGATTCTTCATCCAAGATTGGCTTTCTTCTGAGGATTAATTTCCCCTGACTTCCCATTTTTGTCTGCAAGGATAAAGTCCTAGTTCTCTTCCACAAACCTTATTTAGCACATATGCCAGGAAAAGTGATATTCTCAGAATTCTTCATTCAATATTCAAACTAAAATTTCCCACATCTTTGATCTCTGAATTTAAAAAAGGAAAAGCCACATACCAAAAAGTAGCAGTGTACTTCAAAAGGGAGGAAACAAAAGAAATAATATGACATGAAATTGGTAAAGCAACACATGTGCTAAGAAGCAACAACTTCAAAAGACTTTTCTTTAATTGAAGTTACCACAGGTTTTCATCTTTACATGTATATTAACTGATGAACAGCTACCTTGAAAGCTAACAGAAAGGGATTGTATGACAAATATTAGAAACAGCATTCACGTTTCTAAAAACCTGGTATTTAGGGGTTCACTTTGTGCAAATTGTAAAAGTGTTGTGCTCTGTCTCTCTCTGGGACATTTGTGGGCCCAGAGTAGCAGTAAAAATATGCACCAGTCTACAAGCACTTACAGGGAAAAGTCATAGCTGACTGGCTCTTTTTATCTAGCAGAAGAATACATGGCAAGATCCAAGAGAGGGAAGATTAATTTAGACAGTTTTTAATTAGAGATAAGGGACACATTTTCATTAACCATAAAATATACCCCAGAAATCACCTGTAATTTCAAGCCTTGAAATCACCACCATAGCCCTGTTTCAAAAGCTCTTTTACATATTGAAGAAAAGTTACGGTTCGTATTACACAAGATAAGCATGATACTCTTTTATAACCTTAAAAAACACTATTTCAGGTGTAGGAATCGAATGAATGTTTCACATGTTTTTTAAACATTCTCAAAACGTACCTTCTTCCAACCTTTATCATTTACACTATTGGTAGAAGACAGAAGAGAGTAAGAAGGATACAAAGAAAGTAATTTAAAAAATCCTCAAGAAGTAGTACATGAAAACTGTAAACAAAATACCTAACTAAGAAAGCTGGGTGAGTGGAAGATAAACAGATTGAGTTGTGCTGTAGCTGGCTACTAAAACAAATCTCACTTGGTATAAAACTGTGTCTTGACTACATCTTTCACTATTTACATTCTCTTTGCCAATGTTTGTGATGCCACTGTATAATGCAAGTTGGTTCACAATTCATTGTGACAACGCCCGTCTTTGTGACCTCTGTTTGTCACTGTAAGAACAACTAGTGGATCAGACACTAGACACTAACGAGAAACTGAAAGATTCATTCTGTTTGAGCTGTAGTCCTCCTTGGTTTGCATTTCTTCTCATACCAGAAAAATTTCCCCCACGACACATACACACAGAGCCCACCAATTCTCTTCTTTTTTGTCATTACCACCATAGGATACATGTGTTTCAGAGTATTTCCATAGATTTGACAGCATTTAGCAGAGGGAATTTAGCATATGCACATTACGTACACACCACTTAGCAAGAAGGCCAGTTTCTGAGAAAACGACTTTCAGAGTTTTTCCCATATGGCTTCAAACAGCCAGTCAAGATACAGAACTGACAGCTCTGTCAAGAATTTTAGGTATGTGATTTCACTACAGTTGCATTCCCACACATCATTATATTAAGTAATGCTGTCTGAAGACTATAAAAAACTGCTGCTGCTTGGCAACACAGGACTCATTATCTTCTTTTATTATATATATTTTAAAGATACCTTGAATAGTTTTCCAAAACAAGAAAGCTATAAGGCATTTCACTTGACCTGCTTTTAAAAGAGATAGATTTACACCAAGTACCAAAAAACATACAGGGAACATAATATAGGGGGAAGGGCAGAAAAGTTATTAAAATAATGAAAAATTGCCATGATAATTCAGAGTGAAGCCTACTATAAATCTAGCTCTTCTTCACAAAGTGGAAAAAATACATTTTAAGCTGATCAATAGGTGCCCTAATTTCTAAACTGATACATTACCAATCAAAGACTTCAAACCTGGATCAGACTGACAGCAGACTGCTATCACTGACCTATCATTCTAGAGGCCACATTAAGAATACATTCAAAGAAAAAACTGATACAAATACCACCATTCCAATTGATTAGGATTGTATTATATAGCAGGAATAATATAAAGAGACTGCCATACAAATAAAGATTCAAAAAACCAATTAATGTAACAGGAAAATATACATAATTAATAACCCTGTGCAGCTGAAGACTGCCTATAGTTCCTATAGTTCAGTGAAAAAAAATGAAGTGAGAACAGAAATACTATTAAATAGCACAGCTTTAGTTTAACTCTACAGTTTTTATTCATTTCTCAAGATAGTAACATCCTATCAACAAAGCAGTCTGCACCAAAAAAATGTCAAAGACCTATGTTCAAAAAAAGAACATCTTTTCCTAAAAAATTGGAAGTAGTGTTCAGTATGCCACAGAAAACTTCACTTAATCAGTATTCTGGGAAATACTTGTTCTGTTGCTCTAACAGACTCCAGGCTTGTCATCCTAATGAAGCTATCAGCCAGCACATCACCTCTTACATCTGCTGCATAGAACTGTGAGACCCAGAACACCAGTTTTTACCAACTTGTAGTTTGCAGGCAAGAACAGAATCTGGTTTAAGAGAAATAACGTCAATAAAAGCGAAGTATCTGTAAGAAATTAACTTCTCATACTAACCAGTGGTCTGGAGTCTAAATCTGAGCACTGCTGCAAGCCAAAAGATGCACTGGCCTACTCCCTCAAAACCAGTGATAAGCCAAATTAATTAGTAATATTATGAAATAATAATCCTGGACTGTCAGATATCCACTAGTTTTGACCATACACTATCAATCCTCCGTTCTTCCTTCAATATGCTCAAAGGTTCCAATGTTTGCTTGATGTGTAAACCTTCTCTAAAAAAAAAAAAAAACAAAAAAAACCCGTCTACCGTTTTTTGCTGTTTTAAAACAGAAATAAAACGTTACTGCCTGGTCCTTCCTGTGTACACTATGGAAAACAGACTTGGTGGCAGCTTTTCAGTACTTCCAAAATAGAAAGTCTCTAAGTGCTAGGTGCCAGGAGAGACTCAGAATTATTTTGCCAGTTGGATTTTAGTAAACACTTTAAAACAAAGGTAAAATTCCAATTAGATCTTTCTTAGCTACATTGTAAGCTCTGCCTGGTACAGCTTCCCTGAACACCCTCTCATGCTGAAAAGAATAACCAGTACCTCTGTAAGACTAATCATGACCCTGATTCTGCACTCAGATCCAGACGAGCAATCCCATGCATGCACCCACTAAAATAGTTCTAAAGAAAATTCAGAGTTGATTAGTGTACAGGAAAACACATGGCAAGTGAAAGCATGAAATATTCACACATACTCTTTGAGTTCTAAATTAGTATGCAGTCCTGCACACTACCTGACCATGTCAGTAAAAGTCCCTACCTGACAGGCACACAACCAAAAACCCTGTACGTATTTTTAAAAAAGTATGAAAGAAATAAATCTGTATTCATAGAATCATAGAATCGTGTGGGGTGAAAGAGACCTTAGAGATCACCTAGTTCCAGCACTCCTGCCATGGGCATAGATAGACACCTTCCACTAGACCAGGTTGCTCAAAGCCCCATCCAGCCTGGCCTTGAACACTTCCAATGACAGGGCATCCACAGCTTCGCCGGGCAACCTATTCCAGTGCCTCACCACCCTCATCACAAAAAAAAGTCTTCCTTATATGCCATCTAAATCTACCCTCTTTCAATTTAAAACCATTGTTCCTTGTCCTGCAACTACAGGCCCTGGCAAAGAGGCTCCAGCTTTCTTATGAACCTCCTGTAAGTGCTGACCAGCTGCAGTAACGTCTCCCTGGAGCCGCCTTTTCTCCGGGCTGAACTACCCCGACTCTCTCAGCCCTTCTTCATGGCAGAGGTATCCCAGCCCTGACATCACTTTCATGGCCCTCCTCTGGACTTGCTTGTCCAGGTCCATGTCTTTCTTGTACTGGGGGCCCCAGAGCTCGATGCCGTACCCCAGGTGGGGACTCACCCACCTCAGGGCAGAGCAGAGGGGCAGAACCACCTCCCCCGACCTGCTGCTCACAGCCCAGGATGCGACTGGCTTTCCGGGCTGCAAGCGCACATTGCCGTCTCACATCCAATTTTCACCCACCAGTATCCCCAAGTCCTCCTTGGCTGGGCTGCTCTCACTCCATTCACACCCCCAGTCTGTATTGATACTGGGGACTGCCCCAACCCAGGAGCAGGACCCTGCACGTGGCCTTGTTGAACTTTGTAAGGTCTGTGTGGGCCCACTCCTCAAGCCTGTCAAGGTCCCTCTGGGTGGCATCCCTTCCCTCTAGCTTACCAGCTGCACCACTCAGCTTCGTGTCATCCACAAGCTTGCTGAGGGCGCACTCAATCCTGCTATGCCATCAATTAAGACATTTAGTAGTGTTGGTCCCAGTCCAGACCTCTAAGGGAGATCTTTGTTATAAAGCCACACCACAAAGTATCCAGGCAAGCCTATATCATACTCTATTCACATCAGTTTCTTCCAAAATATAGCAGAAATGTGTCAAAGACAGGGAAAAAGAAGTATGACAAGCAGCAAACTTCCATGGAATAAGAGTGAGAAATCACAGACTGCATTGCTTAATATAAAAACAAGGAAGATCACACTCTTCTTTAGTATTTCTCATAATGAAAAGGGGGATATACATTAAAAATCAAAAGATAATGGATATACTGTTTTTAAAAAACATCAACACATACTACTTTTCCCTTAAGTGGTAGAAAATCAGAGATCAGGCCAGTACACAGACTGAAACCTCCAGATTCATTAAGTAGGATATTTCATAAATAATCATTTTCTTATATATATCTGACGATATAAGACAGCTTTGAAGTCATGAGGTGAGGCATCAGTTTCCATCAAACCGCTTAACTAGATAATTCCACCCCTATGCTTCCAAGCAAGGTGCCAGAGATAGGATACACAATGAACAGATTTTCTGATCCAGTGTAGTAGCTTCTGTATTCCTGGAATCCAAATCACTAACAAAACTACAAGGCACACCTGACCATAAAAGCATCATTATGAATCCAACTTCAACCACACACAGAGCATGAATAAATCAGAGTCTTAAAAAAAACCAAAACACACAACCAACCAACCAGAGAAAAAAAACCAAACCCCCCTCAAAATACCAATCCTCAAGATTCCTAAGGAAAGCAAATGTTCCTCCTAGGAGTGAGAGAAGGACAAGAAAGATGACCCAGGGAACTAAAGGCCAGTCATCCTCCCCTCAGCCCCTGGGAAGATGTTGGAACAACTGAACCTGGAAACCATTTCCAGGTGCGTGAAGAACAAGGTGACTTGCCATAGTCAGCATGGATAAGTCAGTCATGCTTGACCAAATTCTACAATGAAATGACTGGCTTGGTAGACAACATGAGAGCAGTGGGCAGGGTCTGCCTTCAGGGAGATTTCAGGGAGACCTCTGACACTGTGTCCCCTAAGATCCTCCTAGACAAGCTGTTGATGTATGCCAATGACGCAGAGAGGTACACTGAAAAATGGCTGAATGGCCAGGCCCAGAGGGCGATCACTGGCACAAAGCCTAGTTGGAGGTAAGTGACTAGCAGTGTATCCCGGGGGCACATACTGGCTCCAGTCCTGTCCAACATCTTCATTATGATCTGGACAATGGGGCAGAGCGTACCCAAAGCAGGTTTGCAGATGACACAAAGCTGGAAGCAGTGGCTGATACACCAAAGAGTTGTGCTGCCATCTCATGGGACCCAGAGAGGCTGGAGAAATGGGTTGATGGAAACCTCCTGAAGTTCAGCACAGGGGAGTGCAAAGTCCTGCAGCTGGGAAGGAGCAACCTCAGGCACCAGTACATGCTGGTGACCACCCAGCTGGAAAGCAGCTTTGCAAAAAAGGACCTAGTGGTCCTGGTGCATACCAACTTGAACATGAGCCATCAACGTGCTCCTGCAGCCAAGTCGGCTCATGGTATCTAGGGCTGCAGTAGGAGTAGGATTGCCAGCAGGCTGAGGGAGGTGATGATGGCCACACCTGGATTACTATAACCAGTGCTGGGCTCTCTAGTTCAAGACAGACATACTGGACATGTTCAAGTGGACATACTGGAGAGAGTCCAGCAAAGGCCACAAAGATGATGAAGGGACTGCAGCATCTCTCCTGTGAGGAAAGGCTGAGAAAGATGGAATTTTTCAGCCTGGAGAAGAAAAGGCTCACAAGGATCTCATCAATGTATATAAATACCTTGAAGGGAGGGTGCAAGATGGATGGAGCCAGGCTTTTTCTGGTAGCACCCAGTGACAGGTCCAGAAGCAATGGGCACAAACTGAAACACATGAGGCTCTGCCTGAATACAGGAAAACACTTTTTCATTCTGAGGGTGACCAAACACTGGTACAAGTTGCCCAGGGATGTGGTGGAGTCTTCATCCTCAGAGATGTTCAAACGCTGTCCGGACGTTGTCCTGAGCAACTGGCTCTACATGGCCCTCCTTGAGCTTGGGGTTGGACCAGATGACCTCCAGAGGTTCCTTCCAACCTCAACCATCTGTGATCCTGTGATTATGTTGCCAGCAATTACAACAGAAATGTCATGTTCTTTTTCTGTACCTAATATTGCTTCTGTGAGAGAAGTGAACAATGCAAACCAGGAACTTGTACACAGTCATGTAAACAAGTACCTATACAGAGGGCATATTTACAGGATCAATTGTTTTCCACGTTATACCCACATATACATGTTGCAGAATGTAGCAATAATTCAATACACACCTTTTTCCAAACAAGAAAGTTAATATAATCTCTAAATCCATCTAAATACCTAAACTGTAAATCTAATCTAAAAAGCTACCACTCTTGTGTAAGCATTTTTCATAATTCTAACTTTTTTTAATTTTAATTCAAGATATGTTGATGAATGTTTAAGCAAAGATAGCTACTACAGCAATGTGCCACAAGTATGAGAGGAATTTGTCTACTATTTCTCAAGCTACAGAAAGACAATACAGCAAGTATGTGCTCATATGCAATTACTTCTAGAATTTAAAAGGCAAAAATGAAATGATCATGCAGTCATCTACTGGACTCATAAGACATTACAAGGAGATTCATGAGATAAGAAGAAGATGGCAAGTTCTTCTTCCATTATCCTATGCAATTTTAAAAGTACCTTATCTCTGTGTGTCTTGTTAGCAGAATAAATATACTATTTAGCAATCAGTTTTGTGAACTTATCTTTGGGTTAAGGAAAAGTTCTTGTGAATGAGTTTTTCACTCAACTAAAGTCTACATGATTAAGACACTAGAGGTTTTCAAAACAAACTATGAAAGTAAATTCAAGTTCAAACTCAAATTACAGCTTAAGATCTACACTCACACTCAAGCTGATACTCAAAATTGTCATCTAGGCTTGGAAAAGAAGAAAAAGAGAGGGGCCAAAAATGATTTAAGCATATGTAGAGGCACACACCTGTATTTAAACCTGCTTTCATGCTAAAAAACAAGTAAATTGCACTTTGATATTTTTGCAGTTGCTTTCTGCAAGCCTAACGACAAGTAACAGTTTAAAACTGCTTTATGTGGGATTTAATACAGCAGCAAAATGCAGTACCATTCTACAAGGTGGTACTGAAATCACAAAGAAACTCCAGAACTATAACATACACCAGGAGCACTGTATTTTGCAGGGCTCACAAAACTGCAGACAAGAAACAGAGCAATGTCATCCCCATACCAGGTCACAGAAGGACATACCACGGGTATGTACAGTACAAGCTCCAAATGAAAGTGGATCAAAGGTGGTTTTATTAGTTTCTCATACGCCTAAGACCCAGCAGCAAAATACATAATACTGCATAGTCTGTCTAAAGAAAATTCTCAGACAGCTGCTTTGTAGGGTATCTTTAGAACTGCCTTCCATTCTGCACTTACATGCTGTATTTTGAAAGTTAGCCTCACAACTTTCCATGATTTCCCTTCATTTTCAAGTTCAAGGGACAGTTACACTTGCCTATATATTTTCTGTATCACTGACCATTTAAACTTTGGGACTTGTATGCTTGGCATTGGTAAATATTATCTCAAAAAGACAGAAGCCCTAATATGTTGTTCAACTCAAATATTTTTGTCATGCTTACATTATCAGTCATTTATTTGGTTAGGTCTGTGAGTTACTATAATTCTGCACATAAAAATTCAACAAGTTTTGTGTCTAAAATTACCTGGGTTTACATAGGATAAATTTTAAAACTTTAGAGAAATCAACTGTGATGCAATTCTGAGTACCCTTAGTCTGTTCCACAAATATATTTCATCTTATCAAAATGTGCATTTTAAACCTAAGTAAAATCTAGGTTTATTTAGGTATAAACCTGCTGGTGTAAACTACGTTGTTCCATTTCTGTCAGTGCATCACATGTACCTTATACGTAAAATTTATTTTCTATGTATATTTTACTGACCACATCATAAAGCCATAAACTGCACCTTATCCCAACAAGACACATAGCAATGATTAAAAAGAAGTGAGAACAACTGAGTCAGTGTTCCACAATTCTTTTGAACCATTTGATCCTGGCTGACACTGTTGCGTTCTGTACACATCTCCTTACGCAGTTAAAGGCTTACTATGAATCAATAGAATGTTATTATACATTCTCATAGATGTAGACACTTATGTCTAGATACAATGAGACTTCCACAGCATGTACCAAAATTTTAACTGGTAACAGGCATATATGAAAGAAGATTATTATGCCATCATGAAAAAGATCTCAAAATTGTAGTAAGTATCTCACAAAACACACCATCTAACCAGCTTACAAAATTAAAGATGGCTGGAACTTGGATGTGCTTCAAGTACAGAGAATAAACAGGCTGATGAGCTTACTCTCATGAGCTAAACCGCTACAAGTACTCATGAGTACATTTTACTCTTGCCCAATAGTAAAGCATGTTCACAAATATCTCAAAATGGTATGTAGGTTGCATTACTTTACATTGCTAATAATGCACATATAGTCAGGTTCCAACAGTTACAGTAGCTAAGCTAACATGTAACATCACTTTTAGACAACAGACCTCCATTGCTCTGATCACATTTACCTACTACCTAATAAGTACCCTTTTTGTTCTCCATTATCTTGGCTTGTCAAAAACTTTGTATCTTAGTTTAACCATAGAACCATAGAATCGCATAGGTTGGAAAACACCTTTGAGATCATCAAGTCCAACCGTTAACCCAGGACTGCCAAGTCCATCACCAAACCACGTCCCTAAGCACCACATCTACACATTTTGTAAATACCCCCAGGGATGGCGATTCCACCACCTCCCTGGGCAGCCTGTTCCAATGCTTCACCACACTTTCAGTGAAGAAAGTTTTCCTAATCTCCAATCTAAACCTCCCGTGGTGCAACTTGCAGCCGTTTCTTCTTGTCCTATCGCTTCTTACTTGGGAGAAGAGACCAACCCCCACCTGCCCACAGCCTCCTGTCAGGCAGCTGTAGAGAGCAGCAAGGTCCCCCCTGAGCCTCCAGACTAAACACCCCCAGCCCCCTCAGCGGCTCCCCACAAGACCTGTGCCCCAGCCCCTTCCCCAGCCCCGCTGCCCGTCTCTGGACACGCTGCAGCCCCTCTACGTCCCCCTTGCAGAGAGGGGCCCAGACCTGAACACAGGGTTCGAGGGGCGGCCTCAGCAGTGCCCAGGGCAGGGGGATGGTCACTGCCCTGGTCCTGCTGGCCACACTGCTGGGGACACCAGCCAGGGTGCTGCTGGCCGCCTGGGCCCCCTGGGCACACTGCTGGCTCCTTCCCAGCCGGCCGTCACCCAGCACCCCCAGGCCCTTTCCCACCAGGCCCTTTCCAGCCGCTCTGCCCCAGCCTGTAGCGCTGCGTGGGGCTGGTGTGACCCAAGGGCAGGACCCGGCACTGAGCCCTGCTGAACCTCACACAACTGGCCTGGGCCCATCGCTCCAGCCTGCCCAGGTCCCTCTGCAGAGCCTCCTGCCCTCAGGCGGGTCAAGACTCCTGCCCAGCTTGGTGTCCTCTGCAAACTTGCTAGGGGTGCACTCAATCCCCTTTAAACTCCTTGCTTTAAAAAAATCTACACAGCTTTATTCTGTCTTAGCAAAAACCCTTACCTTCCGAGGGGTCAAAACCCTCTGCCTGAACTTTTCAATCGTATCTTGACCTGCAGCTGCCCATGCACTGGCAAATGCTTCAGCTTTGTCTTGATCCAGGTGAATGCTTTGCAGCTGCTGTTGCAATGAAGCAGGCTTCAGATTATGGTAGACAGCCTGTTAAAAGGAAAAATAGTTGCTGTTGTTGAGTACTGTTCTACAAGTTGTGCCAGATACATTCTACCACAGATGGCCACCATGTTCACACAAGATTTCAACTAGCAAACTCTACTGTGAGACTGCAGGCATCCTGTTCATCTTAACCTACTGACAAGACAGAAAAATGTAACTCTCTCAATTGTATCTCAAAATGCAGTATTACAAATGACTCTTCTCATGATATACATATACTCAGATCTAGCTTGTGTATGTGTTTTTTAATAGTTTGTCTATGTTTCCACTGTACACAATGCCAAAGCAGCTATTACTTAAAAAAACCTGTGCTTTGAGGTCACTTGTGCCTATGAAGAACGGACAATTTTTCCAAATTTACACTGTTCAAGCAAGCCTGAACAACAAGGTAGCATTCTGAAAAGACAGGAACAGTTTGCCAAAAAGGTGAGTTAGATATTACCTCGCTACTAGTGTCAATTTTTGTGGTAAACTCTATATAGTATGCTGGTCTCCACTTTCAAAACAGGACTCTGTCAGCACCAGGTTGAGGAAAAAAGAAAAAAGAAAATGTGGCAAAGACCATGCAGCAGTATTATCACCTATAATGTGTCCATAGACCAAAGGGCTGTCAAAAAAGTTATGCTCTGACAGAACAAACAGCTACTCCAAGAAGCGTAGCTATCAGCAGGAACACAAAGAGTCCTCATATAACAAATACTCCATTTGGGACTCTTTATTGGGCAACCACTAATATCCAGCCCTTGGGTTTTTTTTTTAAAATGTGAAACAATTAAGTCCTAGAGGAGACTGAACTTTTTCTGTTCACATGTTTTCACTAATTTTTCACTTCAATATTTATCATATAAATGAAGTCATCTGATGAAATTAGGACCAGGTAATAAAACAGGTAAGTTCACGGTTTGGCTGAGGTGAAAATTCAAAATTCCAGTCTGTATGTGATCTCAGGATTCATTTTGATTTTTGGTGGATAAGAGCCATGGGGAGGAATGGGGTTTTTTTGTTTTTAACGCTGGGAATGTGTTAACTAAGGGAACCAATCATGAATTGACACGTGTAAGAAAGTACAGGATTCAAATCTCACAAAACACAATCAGCATGCTTGCCCTCTGCACAGACTACACTTACTACGCTTGCATGAAATGGACGGACAATCACACAGCTGTGGCAATTTATAAGTTACCATATTTACCAGGAATACATTGGCTTCCCAACCCATACTGGTAGAGTACAGGTAGATGGTAGAACCAGAAAACCTCTGTTTACAAGACATTTAGCGCTACACCATGCAGTCACCTACTCACTCAAATACTAGAGCTACATCAGATGCACCTGTTCAGTTAAGTACAAACTGCTTCTGTGCACAAAAATTTTCTATAACTGACACGTCATGTAACTTAAGTAGTGCTCAATAACGCCATCTAATATTTTCCTCACAGGAATTAAAAAGACGGATGGATGGATGGCTTACAATGAGCAAGAGGAAAGACTGTCTATCATAATTGTCAACATTTCTCTCAGTCACACAGAGCAACTTGCTTCCACCACCTCTGTTTACACTAGCTGGAAACCCACTCCACAAATGCAATCAGTCCAATCCAAATCAGAAAGGCACGCAAACAAAAGCAGTAAAATCATGCCCCCAAAACATATATAATATTCTATAGACACGTGTTTTCACCAATTCCTTTTTATCTTGACTTTTATATTTTTTAAATCTACAATTGCATTAAAAAATATATACTTAGCGATTCATAATGATAAAAACAAGGTACCTGTTCCCAAATGAATGATATAGTTTCAAGAACTAGATGAAGATCCTGCTTCTCCAACGAAAAAGCTATTTGAAGTTTTTCTTCTTCCTCTTCACTGAAGGTACTTTCAGCCTGAAGCACAAAAATTGTTAGTCCTGACATTCTATTTAGCACTCGAGAACATACTTGTCAAAACAAAAACTTCCTTTCCATTTTTACAAATGTAGTGGCTGTCCAGTTGTTTCTAAATAGAAATAACAAAGTAAAGCTCTTTTCCAACAGAAAAATACAATGCAATGCCTCTCACTGAAAATCAAAGACAACAGTATCACATGAGAAGTTATCAGGATTGCTTGAAATACATCACAAGAAAATGCTTTCTCAGCACCTAAGAGACACTAAAGAAAGATGTTTCTTTCAACTATCAGATCATCTCCAACAACTTCTTATAAATAAAAATAAGAGAAGTATTAAGTGTGCTACTTGAGTCAGGCCCTGAAGAAAACAGAATGCAAAACTGTAGCGAAGTTAGTTATGTGTGCTTCTTCCACTGTGTACACTCTTCTGAAAACCACTCATGCTGTTACAAGGGAAATAAAGGCCTAATGTATGCTTATTGTGAAAGTCAGACTTGCATCTATAGCCTACTGTATTTCTGAAGATTGCTGAAAATGCGTTCTACATTCAAAATACAGCTGCTATATTTATTACACTACAACAAATTAAGCAGTAATTTAAATGCAGATATTGCCATCTTTTAAAGTGCAATTACTAACAAATCTACGCTACAGACATCAAAGCACCACATTTAGACCACTTACTAATCCAAAACTGCAAAGCTACACAAAAAAAGCAATTCAACTGTCAGAACAAACAAAATGAAGCAATTACACAAAAATGTCAATGTAAGACTATCAAAATGGAAACATCACTTGAATCATTAGCTGTTAGAAGGAAATGCAGAGCTATGAGTATCTGCTTTGTTAAGGCAAGTCAAGTTATTTAAAGTTTCTGGCAATTTAACATGTCCTAGAGTCAGATACATTGGAAAGGCCAATTGAAGGATTCATGAGATTGAATAGACTAAATTACAAAGATCACTACAGCTCATGTAAATGCTGATTAAAGATGTGAAGAGATACCAAACTGATCTTGAGTAGTAAAAAAATCCCAAACAAAGAAAAAAACCAACAAAGACCCACAAACAAATAAATAAAAAAAAGGTTGGTGACACTTCTCAGTTACCAATGAGTGAAAAATCCATGCAAAACAACTGAGAAAACCCTGTGCAGTAACTGCAACATCCAAGCTAGTAACTTTGGTAGGAAAAATATCAGCAATTGAATCAAATAATCAAAACAATCACTACAGCCTCAGAATTACAACTGTTAATACATTTGTATTTTCTATCCGTGCTGCTCCTAACCCAGGGGTCCTCAAACTATGGCCCGCGGGCCGGATACGGCCCCCCAGGGTCCTCAATCCCACCCCCAGTATTTACAGAACCCCCCGCCCCCCCCCGCCGGGGGTTGGGGGGGGAAACCAAGCAGCCGCAGATGGCTGCCTGCCACTGCATCCGCGCCGGCCCCCTGGTTAAACAGTTTGAGGACCCCTGTCCTAACCTGTAGTATTTTAGTATTTAGTTTGTGTATATATATGTGTATTGAAAAGAAATTCTCTCCTTTTGTTTTTTCTGAACAGCAAATCAGGGAATCAACAAAGTCTGACACTGAAAGATACAGACACTCAACAAAATAATTTCTGCTTTAGCATTTATCTTAGTTTCCCCTGCAATATTTAGTACCAAGGTTGGATTTGGTCTCCATTTGACTTTTCAGTACTGTGCAGTGAAATTGACTACTGATTTTATTTCCTGGTTCTTTTATTTGTTTTGCAATTAAAAAACAAATTGACAAAAATATTCACTAGAAGTTATGGGCTTTATTTTTAACCCAAATTCCACGCGTGGCTTTGGCTGATGGACATACAGAAATGCAAAACAAAACAAACAAAAAAAACCAAAACAAAAAAAAAAGAAAAGGCATTTGGTCTTTCTCTTGCAAGGGCAAGAGCAGAGTCTGCACAAACAGCCAAGGAACGGGAGTCTCCTCGGAGAGCGTTCTCAGAGAAACCAGCGCTTGGAGGTGACAGGAGCACACTGTAACAAGCACGGCTGGTTCTCACACCGCTCACCTTCCGCATTCATTAGCGGCTCTCACTTCATTCACCTGAAATACTTCTGGGCAATTAGCGATGAGTGAAACACTTGGCGGGGGGGAAAAAAACAGGAAGTAATTGTCCCTTAGCAGAACTGAGTGCCTCATCTGTCCCAGAAGGACGACTTCGAAGCACCTGGGCAGAGAAGGGCCGCGGTTCCGCCGGGCTCGGCCCTGCCCACTCCCCCCCCCCCCCGCCCCAGCAGACGCGGCGGAGCAAGGGGCGGCACTCGGCCGGGTACGCGGGTACCGCCGGTACCGCCTGCCGCTGCCCCGTGTCCGCGGCCCCGCCGGCAGCTGCGCGGCCGAAGCGCTAGCGGGGCCCGGGGGTCCCGCACCGGCCCGCGCCCGCCCGGCGCCCCTCCCGCGCCCGCGAGGCCCCCGCTCCCGCCGCGCCGCCCGCCCCGCCAACCTTCAGGTGCAGCTTCTGGAGAAGGCGGGAGAGGAGCCGCGGGAACCGGCCCGGATCCACAGCGTTGAGCAGCGACACGGCCCTGCGGATGCTGCGCGGAAGGACAGGAGGCGGTCAGAGGGACGCGGGACCCGCCGCGCCCCGGCACCGCGACGAGGCCCTGCCCCCGCACCCGGCCCGGCCCCACCCGACCCGCCGCGACCGGGACGCGGGCGAGGGCGCGATCAGCGCTGCTCCTGAAGCAACCGGTACCTGTCACTCTCCGGGACGACTGACGCCGCCATGGCTGCCGCTGCGGCCCCGCCCCGCGACGGCAGCCCGGCGGGGCCAAGCGCCGCCGCTGCGCCCTGCCCCGCCGGCCCCCTGGCACAGCCCCGCGCCAAGGCAGGGCGGCCCCGCGGTGGCAGGCGAACTGCCGGCGTCCCCCCCGCGGGGCTGCGGCACCCTGCAGCCGCTGGGGGGGCTGGAGTTGAAATCCTCCGATGTAAAGTGTTCAAGACGTACTGCTGCCTGGCAGGAGCCCGCCGTGCCGGGTGTGGGCAGCGCTCCTACCGTCAGGCACGCCGCTGCGGCGGGGTTCTGCGGGGCTGCCCGGCCCCTCGGGGCCCCGTGAGCCGTCTCGTTCCCGCAGGGCAGCGCACAGCCCGCTCCGAGCCAGGGGTCGGCGACCTTGTGCGCCGGGCCACGAACCCGTAACGAAGTTGCCACACCTGCAGAGCTACGGCGAGTTGTTCAGGGGCCGTGGCTGGCTGCGTGCCCGCCTTCCCCACACAGCCTGGCCCCGTAACCGCCCCCAGCGCAGCCCCCTCCGGCGCTGTTTGGTTCCCCGGCACAGGGCACCGAGCACCGAGCACGCCGTGCCGTGTTCCGGGCCACGTGCGTGCTGGGTGACAAGCCACGTGAACAGAAGCGCTAAGGTTTGGAGCCCACGGGGCAGCAGCACTGGGGTGGGTATTTCTACTCCGTGGGTATTGCCTTGAATGGGTGAAATCTCTGTGAGACCTCTAGTTTCCATTAGGTTTGGTTAAAACTGAAAAATGAGCTAAAACACAATGGGACAAGCGAACAGAGGAACAGGCGCTATGGCTGTGTAACCTTGTTTTCCTAGGAAGCCAAATAAAAATACTAAAAAATCTGTGAAAGACTTTCTGCTGTGAAGGTTTATAGGATGTGGCCTGAACAGTTACAAGTATGGTAATAAACTATGGTAGGCTCCAGGGGCAGGTGGGAAAAGGCTGGAAACTGTTGCGGTACTGTAAAGAAATGTTTTATAAGCATACATGTTGAAATCTTGCCTCAGTTGAAGTGAAAGGAATTTAGTCATTAACTTCCGCAGAGCAAGGATTTCAGCCAGGACATTTGAAAATATAACATTTGTTTAAATAAACTTGGCCTTAAGAACCAATTTAAGGAAAAAAAAAGAGTGACACGCCTAGCCATACTCCAACAGGAATTTTAAAGCAGAGAATTCCTGGCTGAGACTTTTGTACTATACCTCTTACCAGAAGTTGGACCCACAGTTGCTGTTATGAAAGGCAGCTGCCTTTCAAGGGTGAAATATAATTGCATTGAACTATTTAATCTGCTTTTCTGTAATGTTATGAAACATGAAAAAACAATATTCTTGCAGGAAATCTTTTTGGCTGGAAGAGAAAAATGAGTGTTCCACTCCATGCCAAAATAATGTAACTTCTTGTAGGAAATCTCCCCTGTGAGCAGAATTCTATAGACTTTGTTCAGTCAAAATGAGCAAGGGCAACTGGAAGTGTACACAATAGCCTGCTTACTTTAAAAAGTTCCTGCTGGTACAGGTGTTGGATTTGCCACTCAGGTTCGCTGCCAATTCTCTGGTTTTATAATCATGTGGACCTATTTGAAAGTGTTTTCTCTCATGCTTTGCTGTATCAAATGAATATTCAAAATGAATAGTCAAAGCAATGAATATTAAAACATCAACTGGAGAGGATCGAGCAGCCTGCTCCAGCTGGGCCTGCTTCATGCAGGAAGTTTGACTTGAGGCCTCTGAAGGCCAATTCTGTGTTCAAAGCCTCACTGAAGAATGACAGGAAAGAGAGCATATGGCTGGAAATAATAAATAATGAAGCTAACCTGACAAAGTGCTGTCTAGTGCACAATTAATTTTTTTTCCCCCTTAATAACTTTTCTGTTCCTAAAATAGAATTGTGAAAAGTTGTGACTTCTCATACATCCATTCATTTACTATTGTCTTGTACTTGCATCCATGGTCCATTTTCCAATGTGTATAATAGCTTTTTTCACAGAGCTAATGTTATTACACAATTTAATTTATCAGTTGTCCTAACTATCGATCTAGCTAAGACATATTTTGAATACAATTGTTACCCATATTTTGACTCAAAATACTCCACCTAGACATGCAAATGGATGTTGTTTGGGCCTTTGAATTAACCTGCTCACATACTATGACAAAACCTTAGGCATCAGTGACTGAGACTTTAGAGCATTTAGCTGCTAATGAAAGTTAGGACTCACTGCATTACAACAGTCTGAAAAGCTCAGTCTCCCCTGCTTTGCATTTCCAGAAATTGAACTATGTATTCTGCTCTTTCACCAAGATCAAACAAGCCCCCATGTTTCTTGATTATCGTTTGTTTTACAGACTTTTCTCATCACTCAGCCCTTCAGTCAGAATTCAATTAGGCTCTACTTTTTAAAATACTTTTATGGTTATCAGGTGAAACGGATCATATAAAGCATGAAAAGTGTGTAAAGTTAGGAATTGCAGAGGACTTTCTACACAAGGTTGATAAAGCACTCTAAATGGCATGAGAATGTTGAAGAACCTCTTGCCATTAGACATTTTAAAGCACAAATATCTGTTAGGAAAAATGGGTAGTAAATTTGTAGAAAGTGAGTAAAGCTGATCCAGCATTGAGGACTACCTCAAGATCCTACAAAGACCTGCTTGCTTTGAGTGTATTATTTTGTCTCTTTTTCTTGGCTCTTTTTGATCCACTTTTTATTCCAAACCTCTTACTTGCAATGCCATTCTGTCTACACTCAAGCCTTTCCTTTTTCTGTCATCTTCATCTCTGTTATTTTTCCTGACTTCTGTAGGTACTCACAGAAGAACTTCTTGAACTCCTCCAAGATCTGATTTGTACATTATCCCTGACACTATTTATTGACTAAACAATTTTCCTACAACTCAATGAAAATAAACGAATAATGTTTCACATAGATTTTCACTTGCAACTTGCAAGTGGCTTAAGCAACTGAAGTTAGAAGACTATAAATCTGTGGGGTAGGGATTTAATTGTGCCTTTTAGCTAGTATTAAATAGCTTAACTTTTGAAATCTTGTTGAAAAAATAATGATTTTTTGTAAACTACATTATGTTTCATTTAAATGATGTCTACCAGAAATAAATACTCTTCTGTTGCTGTCTGTGACTGTTATCATTATGAAACAATCTGACATTTTTTCTGTGTCATTATTTGCATTCCACTGAATGAGCAGTCTCATTAAAATCACCAGGACTACTTGGAATCTGCTTAGAAGGAGTAAGGGTAGGGGACTATAAATAAGGTAAGGGTACTTTTAGTATGCTGGTTTACTATTTGCTATTTTCGTACTTATATATGAACAATCACTATTACGTCTGATCCTGTGAGGGAAGTCAGATTATTTGGGTGACACAGTGCTTCACAATGGGAATCAGGGCTGCAGAGCCTACTTCTTTAATCAAAGGCATCAGTGAGTGTACAAAAGGCTTTAATTTATTCCATTCTAACACAAACAGATATGATCATGTAAAGGCCCAGCATTCATACATTTGCACCTGAGTGGAGGTGGAAGCAGGTGAGTGCTTTGTAGGGCCAGGCCAATGGAGAAAAGACACATTGGCCTCTGCCAATGATAGAACAGGAAAACTTCCTATGCCAAAATTCCAAATCGGGGTTAATGAAATGCAAGCATCATCTTCATGAAGACTTTAACTAATGTTCAAAGTTGCAGTTAGCTCAGACTTGATATATGTGTTTTCCAGATAGAATGGGATCAAACAAAACAGTCCATTGAAACATGCATAAATTGTTTTAAAATGTTTTAAGATTATGAACTGGAGAAGCAAAGGAGAAGCTCAAATCAATATTGCTATCACTAGCTAAAAAACTCAATAGAGCTGCAGCACCTGTAATGCTTGTGGTGCAAATATTTATCTAAGACACGTTTAAATATTTATCGAGAGAGTATCAGTTGATATTTCTTCAGTCAAGCTCCTTTTGTTTTCCCACTGAAGTGAATCAAATCTGTATTCTTTTCTGGTGTGGATGGATACAGAGAGAGTGCAGTTGTGATCTTATAGGAAGTATTAAAAACATCATGAAAATTGCATGGGAAAGAGTTCAATGTATAATATTTTTCTTTTTTTTTTAAATGCCTTTCTGTTTGTATGAATCACAGAAGCTGGCAAAAAATAACTGTAGAGTTCTTAACAAATTCTAGCACATACTAGTGTAAGTTCAGTAACAGTATGGACTTCTTTTTCTCTAAATAATGTGGTGGGATTGAATGACACCTTGCCACATGCAGAAGTTCATTTTAAGCCAGGGGGAACACTTTAGTGGTCTCAAGTTGTGACAGAAATATCTAGGTTTTCTTGAACCACAGACCTGACTCCTCCCAAGGCTGACTGTCCATAATTTTTAAAACACTGTAGGTAAACTGTATATTAGGCAGTATACTGCAGTTACCTTATGTTATCTTCATGTGGACAGGAGTCCCATAACACTTTCCACACAAAATTTGGGAGCTTGCTTTGGGAAAAAAATATCTCCATTTTCATCCTGTTATTTTATAGTGCTGTAATCCATTGTCTTCCTAGCCTGTGTTTCAGAGATGCTGTGTTCTATATATAACTGTAGATCAGTAACCATGGAGCCTTTCCATAAAAGGATTTATATAATTCTACATCTTCCTTGTGGAACTTTGCATGAAGGATTTGCAAACACTGAGCAAGAGAAAAGTCAGCATCATTGTGCCTGTTTATTAGCATGGAAACAGAGGCAGACACGGGAGCAGTGCCCTCCTGCAGCTAGTCAGCCTCATGCCCCAATATAGCTTTGGTCTGCTTTCTTACTCAAAACTCCCATGTCTTAACTCATCTGATAAAGCTTTGGGCGTTCTTTGTCTTCAGCACACCTTTGCATCTTAAAAGTCATATTTAATGGCCTTCGCTTTCATTGTGGCCTCTTCCCAGCCACAAGACATTAATTTTATTAATACTTCCTTTAAATTGTCCATTGTTTCAGGAGCAGCTGTAAGTATCCAATGCAATACGCAAGGACATCTGTTGTGGTTCTTTCCTCAGAGCTGACACAACTTCTGATACTGACAAGTACAGACAAACTGTTAAATAACCAGTGTCTTCAGTGGATAACTTTCTAGCTTAAAGTCTAGCAGAATGAAGGAAATGAAGGAAAACAACAGGATGATGTGCGTAGCTCTTATTTTGTTCTCTGAATTTTCAAGTTTCTAAGTGGCAGGAGATGCACAGTGGAGTCTTTGGAATTGAGGGGATGCCAGTAAGACAATGCCCAAGCACGGGAGGTTAGTAGAGAAAGAGCTGTCTTTACCTACACAGAAGTCATGTGGGAGCACGTTATTCATTTCCATGAGACTGACTGCTTTGTAGGAACAATATCTAAGAAAGCAGAGGTTGCATATCTCCTTCCAGATAAATATGGATTGTAAACAAGGGAAATACAGTGGAAGGCACAAGGAATTAACATTTTTTTTTAAATGAATCAATTTTAGGCAAGAGACTGACAGATGGTACCTCAGCTAAGGTAGCATGTACCTGTACTTTCATCCTTCCTTAAGCCACAGTGGGATCACTGGTAGCCATAAGCAAAGAAGCCACAGGACAAAGGGAAAGACAGGCAAAGTAAATTCATAGTGTCACATACTGTTTTAACGTGCATAATCCTGGGCAGGGATGCAGAGAGGGGAGAGAGAGAAGAAGGACTGATAGGCCTTAAGGAACAATTCATTGATCTCTTTTCCCTATTTTAAAAGTTAGCTTTCTAAAGCAAACTTATTCCATAGGGAGAAACTTTCTGTGTGTTGACAAACATCCTACAAAGTAAAAAGATGATCTAGTGTCATCTGTAGAGTGGCTAATTTCATGAGACTAAGAAATGTTCTTTGCCTTTTCTGGTAAGGGATTTTATTTAAAACCACAATGTCAAGCAGTGTGGCATTGTGTAATTGCCCAACAAAAACTACCAGATATAGGCACTCTATATTTACCACTAGGCTTCAGAATCAGTACAATACAATGTATGACACTGGTCTTTTTAATTTTTTTTAATTTTTGTCCCACATGTAAAACTGCCCTAATAGGGATTATACTTGTGCACTGTCAGCTGCTTATTTGGAACTGGGGGTAGAGTTATCAGGATCATTGCAATGCTAAAGTCATTCTCAAACCACAGCAGAACAGCCTCTACAACATCCTCTTACTTCATTATCCTTCTCTTGGCTTTCACTTCTGTTGTTTCAGGTTTTGTGCTGTATTTTCAAGGTTGTGCTAAGTGTGTTTGTGATGGGAGTTCTCTTACACTTTGCATTTAGCTATGATTGTGACAGAGTCCATGTCAAAAACCACAAAGTAACATCAATGAATTCAATAATGGGATTCTAAAGATTTACACCAGTATGGGTTTAATCACATTACTCAAAAAATCTAGCATGTAGCCTTGCCACAGGCATCCACTTGAGAAACTATTTGGGTTTTTGCCTTTAAGTGGAAAGAAAGTTAAGCTAATTCAAACCTGTCCATTTCAGATCTTGAGGTTATTTCAAAGGAAGGCCACCATCTTCCTGTCCATGTTAATCAACTTTATCTCCTTGAACAGTTGTTTATTCAGTCAAGTCTAGAATGAGTATGTGGCACACCTGGAACAAGAAACCAAGCCCTGACGCCATTGGTGGGATTTCTACCTACATTAAGAAATATAGCTCAGAGATGATATGGGCTACTGGGACTCCCAGTACAAGTCAAAGGACACTTTGGGACCAGTGAGGTATATGAGAGAACAGCACCAGATCTAACTGCCAAACAGAGAGTGGTTTAACCGCCACAGCAAATATTCCTAGGAAGATTTTTGATACTGGGTGTTTTTATGCTACAAGCTTACATACAGAGGTGTCATTAGTTGAAAGGAGAAACAAATCTTTCTGAGGTACAAAGTCAGAAGGAGCTTGTGGTGTTAAGGCATTTTTGAGATCTTCCAGGATGTTTCTTCTGCTAGGAGTTATCTCTGTCTTGGAGCAGGAGGCCTTTGTCCACAAAGGATGGCCTCTTGTAGGGGAGAAAAGTGTTGCCACTTTCAAAGTTGGGAGAGTGTCCTCAAAAACAACAGGCACAGGGCCCGGGGAGTGATTCCCCCACTAGCAGCATGCTCCCAGAGCTTGCCTGCTGCAGTCTGCAGCCTCCTCCCCTTCGAGAGCCAGGGTGACCCTCACTTCTCAAAAAGGGTGTGAGTGCCCATCACGAGTGAGAACACCCACCTCATAAGGAGACTGGCTGTAAGTTACGGTGTTTGAAATCTGTCATGTCTCACATGAAGAAGAAACTCCTAGAACTGAAGAGATTTTTCTGTCCAGAGCCAAAAATATCCAAACCATTTACCTCTAGCTATATAATTAATAACAGATCAAGGCTGAATGCACCCTATGTTGTTAAAACAAATATAAAATCTGCTGACCAAACATGTTGGTTTCAGTCTTGTAGCCTGGGCAGCAACAAAGAATTGCAGGGTCATTTCCTCTCTCCTCTCCAGTAAGTGAACAAGCAGAGAAATGGGCAAGAGAAAAACTCATTACAAGCAATGTGGTTCAGCTTTACAGGGTAGGAAAATTATCTTCCACAGTAGTTCAGACACCTTCAGTTTTAGAAAGTCAAGATTTAAAGAGGACTGACTAGATGCCTCTGTAAAGCTCTCAGGGATGAGGAAGAATGAAATACATACTCTTACCTAAATGGGGAAGGTTCAAGTGTACTAGGTAGGCAGCAATAAAGAAGCACAAGCACCACCGCCAGGCACTTCACTAGAGACAATTCATAAAGCCAAGATTTATTTTAATAAAATCTGGAGAAGGAAGAACTTTCCTCAGGCACAAAAACTACCAGAACAAAAATCAGTCAGGGACAGAAAATGGCAACACACTGATAACATTCCCCACTTCATTCTCAATTGTATCATAAACCCATTTCCTATTGCAGCGACATTCTGGCCCACATTTGTTTGAATTACATTTGGGGCAAGGATAGAAGCAACCCAGGCAGTTCTTTTCCAGGCAATCACACAAATCCATGTTATTACAAAGCAGCCTGCCACGTTTGTCATACTTCTTTGTAACTCTGCAGAAAAGAAGAAAAAATTATTCTCAGTGAATGCTTCAACACGTTCAAAGACTCAACCAAAAAAATGTGGCAAACATCTGTCCAGGAACAAATACTTCCTCTTTAACAACTTCACAGCATGACGAAATACCAGCATTATCCTAATTGTAACAACCACTGTTATTAAAAGTGAAAGTGTACCAAAGAAGTAAATCATAATTCACGTAAGTCACACAGAAAAAGACCGTTTCCCCAGCACAGCTTTCATATGTAATAAGAAATCTCTCTGCAAAATATTGATGCTTTTATTCATTTCACTTATATTCAGTAAACAGCATACCAGCCAGTTTTAAAGTAAAACACATAATAAATTAGCACATCTTACTTGGGCTTATTTAAAAAACCTTGTTTCATCTGTGACAAGCACGCTTTCTTTTTCTGCTCTCTAGTTTCAGGATTGAAGTCAGCTACCTGAGGTCCTGGATTCTGAAAGGCTAAGGATTTTAATTGTTTCTCAACTTGTTGCTATAAATAAACAACAGAAAGTTTATAATTAGTACAATTGGAACAAATATTTATTAACTGCCAAATGTCCTCACTGGCTGTCAAATTGCATTCAAATTAATATTCTTTAAAACTTAAAACAACACAGTTGGGAAAATGAAGCAAAACTCGACCTAAATTAAGATTACATTGTTTAAAATGTTTTCCTGTCTAACTGTTAATTCAGTATTTCTTTGACTGACTGTGCATCCTGACAGGAGAGGGAATAACCATCACTCTAAATATGTTACCCTGGTACAGTGGCATGGAGTTTGAAAGTTGTCTGCTGGAAGGCAGGTTCATGTATGTTTTTGTCTTCAATTTTATCCATAAGGTAAAAATAAGTGCTATGATTATAAGCATCTCAACTGGATTCACCCTTACCTTCACTGCTCCCTCAGATGCCTAGAAACCATCTTTGTCTAAACAATCTGGGGGCAAGAGAAACGTCTGGAGATGCAACTAGTATGAGAAGAAAGCATTTGCACAAGTGAGGAGTATGAAAAAAGTGCAGACGAAATTAAAGAAGTTAAACTGAGCACAGTTTTTGAGAAATAGGAGGAAGCCTTTTCTTGCCTATTTTATGGGATTCATGTTTGCAATTAACTAGAACTGCTGAATGTTTTGGAGGTTAAAACATCAGCTCTTGTGATTTGCCATTCCACATAGCCTGTGCATGTCAGCAGTCATGTCTAAAGTCAACGCAAACAAACATGGGTGTTGTGTCAAACAATTTCTCTTTGGACGATCACTATGGACATTGAACGTACATTTGTCACGCATTATGCAAAGGCAAAAACATACATACAGATTTATCTTTTCTCCTCTTAGATAAATGGAGGTGACTTGCCACCCCTCAGCTTCCCCGGAGGGTGTCATTCCTTTCAGAGTCCACAGTAATTTTTCACAAACAAGTGAGTGCTTTCTTTGCTTCTCATAGGGCAAGCAGTGGCAGTTCAGCCCAACCTGCTGATACAGTGATTTAGAAATACCTGTGCACCTGAGTGCACTTGTTTACAAGGTGGTTGATGCTACGCATCTTCAATTGCATCCTCCTGAAAACTTCCAGGGCAATCTCATGCACCTACATGAGGAACATATTCAGGTATTTCTGCTTTTGAGTCTGGGCTAGGTTTTCAGTGCAGAAAATATGCTTCAGCATCATCATTGTTCATTATCATAAATTACACAATTTCAAGTTGGAAACAAATAATAATCTATGAAAATAGTCCTCCCTGTAAGAGTACTGCCCTATTTCCCTACTTACTATTTCATTTGAGCTCAGAACCACTCTTAGCCCCTTAAATGACTGCACTGCAAACTGGACTCATTTCACTGTTGTTATTACTGATATTACCCTATTGACTCCAGCTTTTTACTTTGTAACTATGGAAGAAATCGAAGGCAATAGTAAATATCTTGATAATAACATAGTACCAGAGTAGTCATACCAGTTGTCTCTGTGTTATCAAACTCTCCTTATCAAGAGAGACATTTTCTTCTGCAGATTTTTCCTGGGCAGAATTGCCTTTCTTGCAGTTTTCTTCCATGATGTCATTCATTTGACCACCCTTCTGAAATACATACATACATACATGTGTGTTAGACACGTGCAGAAGTGTGACATCCACAGACTTCTAAGTGAAGGTTTTAAGGTCAGCAGGTGATAGCCATACTAGGCTTTTATATATTCTTAACCAACAGCAAATGCAGAACAAAATGTGGCTCAGTATCAGCCTCGATTTTAAAACTGTATTAAAGTAATATAACATCAACCAAAGGCTGTATCATCAAAGCCATTCTACAATTCGTTAGGCAAACTTCGGAAAACCTCTAGCGTTTAAATATCACAGAAATGGAAAGAAATGCTGTGAACTCTGAACCCGTTCCTGACACCACGGCAATGCCACCTTTGAGGCAAAGGTGAGAAGCGGTGCTCTCACGGAACACGCAGCAGCAGCCGGCGATGCGCACGGGAATGAAGGGAGCAGCACGCAGGAGCAGTGATTCCGCTTACCAGCGGGAGGCACTGTTGTCCCAGCTGCTGTTCTTTTCGCGAGGCTCCAAAAAAGAGCAGCCGGGGTGGGGTGGGCGTGGAGCAGGAGGGGTCTCGGCGTGTTCCGTGCCTGTATTCACAGACCCTCCAAGCGTGTGTCAGAGCTGTCGCCACGGTAACTAGCCCGTTCCCTGCGGATTCACAGTTTTCTTCCCGAAAACTTCAACCAATGGACTAAAAGTAAACTGCTTAGCCTTTAAATCTCAGTCCTTAGTTTTGCAAGAGGTTTTGTGTATAAATAGAATGTTTAACTTTTAGATTTAACAGCTAAAAAGTGCATTTCTGTCTCTGCTAACAATGCATCCACCGAGGACTGTGGGATCTGTGAGTCTGTCCCACAAATCCCACCCATCACCTCTGCCCCATCACACAGAAATGGTGGTGGCAACTGTTCAGGATGGATATTAGCTACCTCTTCTCACCCACCTTGTGGAGCTATTTAATTAAAAATTTTTATGCAATATATGCAGTTCCAGTGCCTCAGTGTGGTGGTTTTACCCTGGCTCAATCCCAGGTGCCCACAAAAGCCGCTCTATCGCTCCACTCCTCAACCAGACAAGAGAGAGAAAATA
Source organism: Falco biarmicus (assembly GCF_023638135.1). Lineage (NCBI taxonomy): Eukaryota > Metazoa > Chordata > Aves > Falconiformes > Falconidae > Falco > Falco biarmicus. The sequence continues at coordinate 18,245,399 of NC_079311.1, read as the reverse complement.
TAATGTAATGAAAGGCTCATGGGTTGAGATGAGGACAGGGAGATCCTCCTTCCTCACCAACCTTGGTGTCTGCAGAGCCATTGCTCTTACACAGTCTCTCTCCCCTCTTCCGCTGGTGCAGTTTCACTTTTTTCCCGCATCTTAATATGTTACCCCAGAGGCACCACCACCGTCACTGATGGACTCAGCCTTGGCCAGCAGTGGGTCTGTCTTGGAGCCAGCTGGCATTGGCTCCATTGGACATGGGGGAAGCTTCTGGCATCTTCTCACAGAAGCCACCCCTATAGACCCCCTGCACCCCCCAAAAAAAAAAAAAATCTTCCCATACAAACCCACTACCTCAGGCCTTAACCCCAAACACCACCGGAAATATTTAAGCTTTTCCAGAGTTTCTCCAGCCCTTCCCCAGGTGCTGCCCAGTCTCTCTCATTGCCTCTGAAAGGTAGTGTAGTGGTCTCTGCCAGGTTGCCCTGTACTTTAGGGCTGTTGCCCACACCCTGTCCCAGAGAGGATGTTCATTTCACCACCGCCAAAGGGCCAGCACCTCCCTGAGAGAAGCAGAAAAGCAGTCCAGGCCTTCAGCCTCCTCTGTTGCAGCTCTTCCCTGCAGAGCAACAGTCAGTGGGAACAGCAATGAGAAGGAGGAGACCTTGTAGTAAGTAACAGGAGAGGACACTTTTTTTGAGAGGTGAAAAGAACAGCTTTCAGCCAGTTTTGGAGAGGGTTTCCCTTTCCCCTCTTCAGTCACCTGAAGAATGACTGAGATTGTGACACTGTTCACAATGGGATGCCTTACAACAACAGTTTGTCATGGTTTAACCCCAGCCAGAAACCAAGTACCACACAGCCCACTTGGTCACACACACACATCGGAATGTAAAACACAAGGGTTGAGATAATTACAATTTAGTAATTAAAATAAAATTGGAGGAAAAAAACAAAACAAACCCAGCAACAACAACAATAATAACAACAACAACAATAATTATAATGCAAAGGAGGGAGGAGAGGAATAAAATCCAAAAGGAAAAGGAGGAAAAAACAAGTGATGCACAAGCCAACTGCTCACCACCTGCTGACCAATGCCCAGCCAGACCCCAAGCAGCGATCAACAGAGCCTGGCCACTCCCACCCCTCCAGTTTATATACCAAGCACGATGTCCTACAGTATGGAATATCCCTTTGACTAGTTTGGGTCAGCTGTCCTGGCTGTGTCTCCTCCCAGTTTTTTGTGCCCCTCTAGCCCTCTCACTGGCAGGGCCTGCAAAACTGAAAAGTCCTTGATTTAGTATAAATATTACCTAACAACAACTAAAACCACCAGTGTGTATCAACATTATTCTCACACCAAATACACAGCAGCGCACCAGCTACTAAAGAAGAAAAAAACCCTCTATTCCAGCAGAAATGAGGACACAGTTTTAGTCCTGGGGCTTGAGCATCTTTTTAGGGTTAGAAAAGGAAAGCTATTACCAGGCAATTAATATTTGCTGTATGGGGGATCCTGCTAGGTGCCTACAAATAAAATAAGAATGAAGGCCACTGCTCCAAAGAAAGTGAGTATTGCTCTTCATTTGCACTCAGGTTGGAGTCCTGATGAGGATTTGCTTAATACACCTTCTCTCCTGCCCAATCATGCGTCCAGCATTGTTAAAGCACTTTAAGAGTATGCATGACCATCATCCGTGTGTGTTTTATTACAGTGTGCAGGGTTCAGAAGCAGAACAGCTATCAGCAGCTACTGCTGTAAGCATGCAGAATTCCTGCATGTGCTCTGGTCATGTAAATACTTGATTCCTTTGGAAACTAGGTCCTAGCAGTTATCTGGAGCCAAATACCCAAAATCAGAAGCCACTTTTTAAATACTGGCAGAAAAGGACCAAGCATCTTGTTCCAAACACGTGTTTCAAATGCCCTTCCACCTCAGTGAAAAATATCCTGTGTAGAAAATGTAGCACATTTCTGTCTCAATATATATTGTAAAGATAAAGTGTTAAATTTTAATCTCCAGGAAAGATGCTCAAAAATGAGGCAGAATGTGACAAGGAAACTGCAAGATTCGGACATCGGTGAGACTCACAGGACTGATTATCCTCCATAGCATGTTCTGAAGGAGGATAGGAGAATGAGGGAGAGTGTGAGACTCAGACATCTACTGCAAGTCTGCAGAACCTAATTATCCAGAGGAAAGCATTCTTGATCCTGAAGCAGAGTTTTTTTCATCTACTGTTTTTGGTCTGTAGTTATAATCCAGGGGCAATATATTGAACACTAGTCTCTTCCATAAAAATTTCAACTCTGCAAGCAACCATCAATTGCACTCTTCCTCCACCAAAACTTGTATTCTCCCACACCTTTTGAATACATTAAGTACTTCCTGAAGGAGATCATCCACATCTCAACATCCCACTGTGGCTGTAGCTGGTGTGAAATGTGGTGACTGGCATTCCAGATACTTCAGGCTGCTTGATCTCAGCAGCCTAAAGCCAGCATCTCTGCAGGGCTTGCCAGAGTGAATCCATGTTGTTTTCAAGTTGTATTTGTTCATACCATTGGACACTTTCTGGCAGAGACCAGTAAGCATGTTCATCACCTCCACTAGGGCAAGACAAGATGCTGTCCCTATGGCTTTAATCCCCCAATGTCCACATGGATTAGGCTATTCCATTGCAATAGTACCATCTTCCTCAGCCTAGTTTGGCAGAGATGTCTGTGAGCTCAGAAACCAGCAGTCAGGTTTGTGGCACATTCAGGTATGCATCTTGAAATCTCTGTAGGACATCAGGTTGCCAGCCAAACTGAGAATGAAAAATTAATCTTCCCCAGGATCAGCTACGGACTGAGCTGTAAAAATGTGGAAAGGCCACTTACCAACTGGTCCATGCTTTCTCTCATAGCCCCAAATGTGCATATGCATTCAGAAGATGGCCTTGAAGCCAGCCAGGAAACACAGACCAGACAAAGAAGCAGGTCTTGTATCTTGTAACTCAGCTGGTTTCCCAGAAAACTGATAAACATGATGACAGAGCAATGGCCCATTCTGTGACGGGAGTCTGGAGCAGTAAATCTTGCCCTCTCGCAGTAAAACAAACCCTCATGAGTTTTCCCTCCCAAACCCAGAGCCTTTCTGCCATATCTGGAAGCGAGTGATCCTTTAGCTGAAATCGAAGATATAATTATAAAACCATGAGCATCTTCTGGTTGCTATGCAATTGGCGGAAGAGATCTGACAGACTTACCTTTTGAAAACCTGGAGCTCTGAAGCGCGTATGTTCAGTTCAGGGCAGGCAGCAGGAGAAAAAGCAGGTTCTCCAGAATTTTAAATTGTTCTTACCCCAGGAAGGGGCTGGCACAGCATAGGTTTACTGCTGCACAATTCCTCTGATAGTGGAAGTATGACGTCAGCCTCAGTGTGACTGAAAGAGAAGACAAATAACCAAAATAGCACTCCCCAGAGAAGCAGGCTGAAGACAGTGCCAGGTAACTGTCTTAAAGGACCTCACACTTTCTGCCTCATTAATTATGGCTTTTTAAATAGTACTTAGTACAATGAGTAGAAATAGAGAAATTATATAAACTGGGATCAAAGTCCTCATTTATTACTTGCATCTGTGGTATGTTCACAGAGCAAATGTATTTCTTAGAGCTTTTTTTCTTAAAAGGTAAGTAAACAAAAAAGTGTAATAACTACTGCATTTTACAAGAACGGATGTTATTATTTTAGGGTATGGATGTAGTAAAGGAATATTTTACTGCTTTAGACAGAACATTCTGGATTCTGTTCACCATCTCCAACAGTCAAAAGTAATCCAATAAATAGCTAAGTAATCCCCAACAGCTAAAGTGGCAATGCAACCTCATGGTTCAGCTTGCTTCCTTTCAAGATTGTTTGTTGCACTACTGGAGACAACTCAGACTCCTCCCGATACCTCCAGATGCCAGTTTCCAGCATGCTGCAATCACTTAAGGCTCTTATTACTGTTCCCTAAAACACAGCTAAATCCTAATAAACATCCAGAACTGTCAAGTCTTACAAATTCTCCTGTCATGCTTAGACTAACAGTCCAATGTGTCTTATCTTCACCAGCTGTATCCACCCATTCTCTGAGGTATTTCACAACACTGAGGGCAAGTAAATTTAGTGTTTACCATACTATTTTCTTCCCCTCCAAACAATTTTAAAATCAAAAACTGATGTAGCATTCTAGCAACGGAGCTTAGCTAGGTGATTTAGATGCTGCTACACATTCCTTCATTTTTTCAAAGACTGTTTTTCCTGTCATGAAAAATAAAACAGAAATCCCTCGAGGGGAACAATATTAATCACAGTCTCCAAGGTACTCATACAACAGCAAGCCACAAACAAAAATCTACAACTGGTTTTATTCTCCTATATTTTTCCCAGTGTTCTTCTCATTTCTCCATATTTTACATAATGGAGAAACCAAGAATTATTAACTCTATAAATACACCTTATGCTTGGTATCTCCTTCTGTTCCATTTTTGCTAATACTTATACATGTGTATCTGTACTTCTAAATTGTTTGTGCATGAGTTGTGATATTTGTTTATCATAGCATACATGATGATGTACAGCCTGCAATCTACTCAGAATTGTTTTTACTGAGTGAGTGTTAGGCTATGAGTAGGTGAGGATGTACATGTAGATTAAAATCTTAGGTGGCATTTAGAGAGATTGATTCTGGTGGTGAAACTCCTAATGGTCTCTACAGGGACAAGTTTCCCCACCATGAGCCAGTGACTGCAAATACACCTCGGGAGATACAATACTATGGAACTAATGCCCCTACCGGGGCTGGGGGGTGGGGGTGGGGAGAAAAGCAGAGAACAGATCCATTGAACGTCTTTTAAGCTTCCTGGCCCTTATCCAACGCCAAGCAGATTGTTCCTTGTGCACCCTCAGTGTGCTCAAGCAGCATCCCGCAGCCAGCACAAACGGGGCAGCTCGAGAGGAAAAAAATGCACTTTTTCTGTGTTAAACATTAACCTGTAATGTTCTTATCCTATCAGGAAACAGTTTCTTGCGGCTCTATGATTCCACTGTTCAAACGTTGAGAGGGAGGTCTTGCTGGTGTTCCTCTCATTTTATCATTAATGTCCCCCACCCCTACCCCCACCCCCATTTATTTCTAAACTGCCGGGTTTACCAGGTGTTTCTGCCTCTTGTTTTCTCCTTTCTGGATGTTCAGTCGGCAGCAGTTGGGGGGTGTGGGGGGTGGGAATGACAGGGAGAAAGCACATGAAGGGCAGGGAACCCGTTTCGGTGGCCGAGACGCCAGGCAGGGGCTGTGACAGGCGCGTGTGAGGCCGCACAGCCGCCCCGCCGCGCTGCCCCGGAGCACCCCCGCCGGTGCCGATCGCCGCGCCCCGCACACAGGCAGGGCAGAGGCGGCAGCCGCCGCGTCCTCCAGCCCAGCGCTTCGTTACCTGAGCCCGAGGCCGCAGACGTGCCGTTACCGGTTCCCTGAGCCCACCTCCCCCTCGCGGCAGGACCGTGCCCCCCGCCAGCGCGGCCTCCCGCCCCGTGCCGGCCGGGCGCGGGGCGCGGCGGGCAGAGCGGGGCCTGGCGGGCGGCGCGGGGCCCGGCGGGCGGCGCGGGGCCCGGCGGCAGCCCTGTGCGGGCCAGCGGCCTCCGCCGGCTGCGGCGTCGTGCCCCCGCCCGTCGGCCGAGCTGGCGGCGCCTCCGGGAGAGCCGCCTCGGGAAGGGCAGACGTGCCAGGCGAGCAGCGCGGGGAGAGGAGGGGGGGAAGCACCGAGTGGAACGGCAGTGCGAGCGGCAGGGCCAGCGAGGCGGTGCGGGACGCGGGACGGGGGAGCCAGAGCAGAGATTCCTCTGCAGCTTCTGGAGGGGAACGCGGTGCAGCAGGTGGATGTCCCCGAATGAGCTGTGGCCTGTGGGAGGGGGCCCGCGCTGGGCAGGGAAACAGCGTGAGGAGAGAGGAGCGGCAGAGAGGAGCGGTTAGGGACTGACCTCAGCCGCCATCCCTCCTTCTGCTGGGCTGCTCAAGGGAAGGAGGTGGAAGAGTTGGGAGTGAGGACAAGCCTGGGAAAGAGCTGGGAGGGGGGGTGGGGAGAGGTAGGTAGGTGGTGTTTTAATGGTTGGGTTTGTTTCTCGCTATCCAACTACTTTAATTGGCAATAAATCAAATTAATGTCCCCAAGCCAAGTCCATTTTGCCCATGATGGTAACTGGTAAGCAATCTCACTGTCTTCATCTCAACACACCAGCTTTTTCACCTCATTTTCCCACCACGTCCTGTTGAGGAATGGCAAAGCATCAGGATGGGCGTCCCGCAGCCAGCCAAAGTCAGCCCACCATCCCTGCTTGCCTCAGAGAGCATCCCATCACAGAGGATGACAGACAACTGCCCCCAAGACCAAAGCCCATTGTCCCCTTGCCACGGGGAAGATTTTGACCACTGAAAGAACCACCAACAAAGGTAGCAGCAACAGTGGTTTTATTGAAGTAAAATACTGTAAAAGTGAAACTTAACAGATAGTGAGTGAGTGAGTACACACACAGAGGATACAGTAATGATTCAAAATTACCCATACAAAATCTTACTGCACTGTAATACAAGGTTATGTGTAATGTTGGTCTGCAGTTGTTAAGGGGTCTCTCAGCCTCAAGGAGTAACCCTGAGAAGTGTCCCATCTCAAGGGGAGATCACCACCATGCAGCCAACTGCTTAGCAGGTGGCTCACTTAGGCTGTCATGTTTATGGTACAAAGTAGTTGGCTCAGAGTCAAACTCCATGTTACAGAAAAGGGCATAAGACTCCTTTGTACTCACAACTTCCTTTGTTCCTTGACAAATGAGTCTTGGAAGAACCACCTGCTATTCTTGTGTTAATCACATGGTCAGTGTTCCAGTTTCCAAGTTCATACGCATCAGTGCTCACCATGTCACCCCGTCCTTGCATGGGCTTTCAGAGAACAGACTGGAACTAGAGAAGTTCTTGGCCCAGTTACAGCCTAGGCCTTTATTGCCTTTGGAGTCTGAACCAAAGGTCAAGGAGTCGGGTCCATCCATCACACCTGGCTCCAGTGGAGCCCCTGCACCTCTGGGCCAGGGGATGCAGAGATGACAGCTCTTTTTTCCTCTGTGAGTCATTGCACAACAGGAATGTAGCAAGGCCACATGTCTGTTCATTTAAGGTACTTTAGCCCCAGTGCCTTTTCCCCTACCACATGCTCACCCTTCTGGGACTTAAAACAATGCTGAAAGAAGCAGGCTGCTCCATCCGCTTCATCTGTGTGTGCCATCAGTGCATTGAGGTGGCATGGCACTCACACCTTGACCACCCAGGCCTCATAGCCAGCTGCTTTCTCCTCACCTGCCTGGAAGGCTCCTTGGGGTGCCAGGGAGGAAAAGGGGGCATGGGTGGGGTGGGGCAGCTGTGCCAGGAGGTGCAGAGGAGCAGCTGGCTAGTGCTCTGGGACCTTGCCTTGAACAGCTCTGAATTCTCTCTTTCTCATGAGAACAACATGGCTCACAGTGATGGAGAAACTGCAGGGAGAGTGCATGGCAGTGGGGGGACAAGCAGTGACACAGGATTTCTTGGTCCAGCCCTGACATTTGGAGTAAAGCTGGAAGCTGTGTGCTGTGGGGCAGCTGGTGATGGTGGCTGTAGAAGTGGGACTGTATTGATCAGCACTGGGCTTAGGCAGCAGGGGCTGCTGGTGGGCCAGGAGCTGCTCCATGCACTAACAGCGATGTCCAGCCAGCTCAGAAAGGGACAAAACCAGCCCATCACACACCAAAATTGCAGCAAGTCAAGGTAACACATGGCACTGCTGCTCAGACGTATTTAAGAAAGAGCAGTAGGTGGGCAGGAAAAAAGTAAGGGAAACAAACTGCAGGAGACACGTGGAAGAAGGGACAGCTGGAGATACATACTTGGGAGAAGGTGCTTGATGACAGAGGAAGGATGCCTCCAAGGTGACTGTGGCCTGTGGGCAACTCATGCCAGGGCAGGGGCACTGATGAGGAGCTGCGGGTGACCAGCACGAGGACAGGGACACACCTGAGAGGCTACTGGCCCTGTTCTAGATGAACAACAGGGGATCCAAAAGAATACAATATAATCCTTCAAAATACCTCAGGTTGAGTTTCTCTGAGGAAATGTTCCTCTTTGGACCCCTGGCCCTCTCATGGCTTTTCATCATCCTTTAATAACTATACTGGACTAAACTTCCTGTAACATTTTACCCCTTCCAACCTTGGGTAAGCCCTCCACCTCTTCCTGAGGTCCTAATTCTCCCTCACTCCTTCCACTGCCCAATCTCTTCCCCATCCTTGCCAGCTCCCTGAGTCTCCTGGCCTGTCACACATGCATGCTGTAAAGGCAGAACAAGTGTGACTTTTTGACTTCCTCACTCTCAAGGCAGAGAGCTGGACTTGAGGCAAAAAAACTGGTCTTTTCCCATGATACCTCCCTTTTCTCCCTTTAGGGCCTACTAAATGCATCCTGTCTATCAATGACACATCTCGTCTCGCTGGAAATTGCCCCATACACACACATCTTCACAACGACACGTCCCATAACACCTACACAGTCTGTGTAAGTACTGTCAAAGCTCATTTCCTGAGGTCCTCATACTCATTTTCAATGAACTTCCTTTCACCCTGTTGTGGTTTAACCCTGGCTGGTAATTAAGTACCACGCAGCCGCTTGTTCACTCCCCCCTCACCCTGAGGGATGGGGAGGAGAGTTGGAAAGGAATGTAAAACTCGAGGGTTGAGATAAGAACAATTTAATAATTGAAATAGAATAAAAATGAAAGAATAGTAGCAATGATGACAATAACAGTTATAATGAAAAGGGAGAGGGAAAGAATAAAATCCAGAGGGAAAGGAAGAAAGACACATGTGGTGCACAATGCAACTGCTCACCAGCTGCCAACCGATGCCCAGCCAGTCCCTGAGCAGTGATCCGCCCACCCTGGCCAACCCCCCAGGTATATATACCAGGCATGCCGTCCCATGGTATGGAATAGTGCTTTGGCTAGTTCGGGTTGGCTGACCTGGTAGTGTCCTCTCCCAGTTCCTTGTGCCCCTCCAGCCTTTTCACTAACAAAGCCTGAGGAACTGAAAAGTCTCAGATCAAAGCCGAAACACAGCACCACGTTAGCTGCTAAAAAGATAATTAACTCCATGCCAGCTGAAACCAGGACATACCCCAACTCCCTTTGCAATACAGCAGCTTTCCTAGCTCGCCCTGAATTCCTCCTGTGCACCTCTTCTTCCCTTGCTGCATCTCCCAGTTGCCACTCTTCAAATATCTGTGGTCAACAGCAGCAAGAACTGCCATTGTACAGCTGTCACATGTTAGGTGCCACCAGGTGCAAATGTGTGGACACTGTAAGCAACAGCAGCTCAGATCTGCTCCTGCTCAGGCAGCTTGCTTAGCAATCCCCTTCACCATGTGCCTCTGCCATGAAAACTGTGCTGCTATTCTGCAATACAGAACGTCAGCCAAAAGGCACACATTAGTCAGGAGCCATTATTTGAAACTAACTTCTTCTTTAACATTGTTTTATTAATTGTTTACATATTGGCATTTCAAACTGTGTTGTTCAGTAGAAAGTAGAAAAAGACAACAAAAGAATAATAAGGAAGAGGGGTTAGAAAGGAAGAGTGGTTACTCATGGTTGGAAGGAAATGGTTTGGACATACTGGACTTTGGGGTAAAATGCTGTTGTGGGAAGTTTAGTCCATAAATCCTGCAAAAATTACTTTCTTGAGCTTTGCTTAGCCCATCTGGTGAGTCACACAGAGCCAGTGACTAACTAGTGGGACTCACAGAAAATGCTGAAGCAAAACCTCTCTTAACTCATCACAGCCTTGATGACCTCCTCTGCTTTCTGAATCAACTTGATGAAGACTGCCCACAATTTTCTTTGGCACTACCTTTAAATTAATCAAATGCTGAAGAGGTCAAATGATTCCAGCACAAACCTACTGCACCAGTTGGTAATTCCCGTACAACGAAGGCATCCTTAGGTAGTCTCAAAATAGTTACAATTTTTCTTTGTAGCTGCGGGGAGCAGAGAAGATTCATTGCCGCCAACACAACAATTTTGTTTAGAGCGTGCCAGTGAAAAATTATTTGTATTAAGAAGTCTGGGGTTTATTCCTTGTCTTTTCATAGTTCAGTACTTTAACTTCTTGGGTTTCCTGCATTCCCACATAACGTTGTTTTCTATGTTAATCTGAGCACCAGTACAGTAATTTTGCCATAATACTGTTAACCCACAAATAAGTAAATTGCATGGACTGAGGATCCCATACATTTTCAACCACAAGACAGTACAGTTTGCTAATACTAATGGACTGAGTTCTGTCTGTCTGTCAACACCAAAATGCTGCATAAGCATGATTAACCCTAGGTCTACATTAGCAAGCAGCTCAGTGCAGTAAGAATGGAAGCGCTTGGTGATATTCCAGAGGGGTTAGTTTAGTTGTATTCTAGGGCTACGGCAAAATGACTGTCAGATGGCAGTGTCTATCAGCTGCACACCACGAGCTCATCATCTCAGATAAATTTCATCCAAAAAGAATCCAGTTCACACACTCCAAGACCGTCCTTGGGGGCTGAAACATGCTAAACAGAGACAACTGGGATGGTATCTTCAAAAGCACATTCCTAATCAAACACAAATGTGAATGTAGGCATACTAAGTACAGATCTGCTAAAGAAAAATAAAATTTGAATGACAAGACATTGATTTATTGCAATTAAAATCTAAGGTTTCTTTGGTCCTTTCCTCCCTACAGCTCTGAAGCCATTCTCAAGTTTATGTTTCATGCCGCTGTTCTAAAATATTGTCCTCTTTGCGATTTACAAGCATAGAAGTGGAGAGAGACAGATTAAATGGCTTGCCCAAGATCACAGTACAAATCATAAGCAAAACAGAATATAAAACATTTCCAGCTTTCTGATGTGTTTTTGCCGCAAACTTGTACCATACCTTTCATTCAGATATTCAAAAAACCCCAAAGGATTTAGGACTGTATCTATATGTTAGATTATTATTAGCAATGCATCGATCCCTGCTAACAACTCATTCAGTAGGAAATTAATTTAGATACAATATGAAAATATATCTCTCATTTCCTTTGCTGAATCTTTTCTTTGTGAATTATTTTAGTCAAACTTTCCTGTCGGGAAGACAACCACAGGACTCATAAAAATGTGCTTTACCTTTAATTACACCTTAAAATGAATACCAAAATGCTAATAAACATACTCTGAAATACACTGGAAATAGTTTTCCAAGTCAATCATCTACATTTTTCTGTAACCAGCTGGCAACTTTGATTAGCAGTTCTCTCCTTTCCAAATTTTCAGATTTTGTAAACTCCAGTAGTAGAGTAGTAGCCACTCTCTCATCCTCTTCCAGTGTAGCATTATAAAAAACCTGCAACTGAAGAAATAAACACATGAGCCTAGTTCACATAATTTCACTTGCAGCAAGCAACTGTGTGCCTGACACGTGCTTCAGACAGAAGTGCACATGAGAAGGGGGAGACAGCAGAGACTAAAGAGGGAATGGGGAAAGCTTACTGATTTACACTAAGGTGGGAAAGCTCCTTGCACATCAGGAATGCGCCCTTTTGCCATCCCTCTAAAAATCCTTTCAAATGCAGCCAACTTCACTAGTACGGGTGGTACCACACAGTGTCTAGGACTAACTGGGTAGCAGAGTCCTCCTCTTGTGCTGCCTTTTCTACAATCACAGAAAAAGAAATTTTTCCTATCAGTCTAATGAGCAGAAGAGAAGAGAGGACTGAGGAATAGCAAAGAAATATAAGGGGGGAGTAGAAAACTAACAATAAAAGAAATGAGACAGATGTCAGCATGACAACCAGCAATGTAACATGCCAGCAGCCCAACTTTTGATGCGTATTCTGTAGACATCACAGGGGATCTCTACAGATTTTAAGGAGGAAAATGAGACAACTTTGACAATATTTATTGGGACTGAGTTCCAAACCTGAAGGTTAGTTTAAAGGCCGGCACTGCACTACTGCTTTTGCCATCCCAGGGAGTTAACTTGTTCCTAAAGAACAAAAGTTGAAAAACCTTCCATGAATGAAGGTTTTCATGAATGTTGAAAAGAGATTTTTTTGATTTTAGGAGATAACTCTCTGAATTGCTCTCCTCATTAAGCATCCCTACTCAGTTACTTGCTGTGTGCATGCATCAACCAACAGCAAAAAGAAGAAGCAAAATTTTTCTTGTAATAACAGATACCAGCAGTTTTGGGGCTGGCATAGAAATGTGGATCACATGCAGACAGCGCAAAAGCTGAGCTGTTGAGAAAGGAAAATAATATTTTGGGAAAGAATCTGGGAAGCCTTGGACTAGGAGCAAAAGACCAAGAAAAGAGTATGAAATGAAAAGTGATAGTTAATGATTTGTCACAGGCACTAATGTGGATTAATGTGGGGAATAAAATAAGACAGCCTACAGCCACCTCCCACAGTTTTCCACCTTTCAGCAGGTTTCCCAAAATCCATCCCTTTTTTCCAGATGTACAGCAGCCCAATTAGAAAGTATTGTTCATGGGCTCATCTGGGCTGCCCTGCAGTCAAAAGGAAAGAATTGTGTCACACGTGCAGGCAACCTCTTACACTGCAACCACACAGAGCAGAATGACGTCCGTACCTGCACAAAAGCACACTTTAATGCCATGCTTAACAACCAACTGCACACACAGACTGCAGGGCTGTGGGTGAATGGTCATATGAGGAAGTCTCATTTTTCTGAATGTCTCAACATAGCAACATTATACAATACATTCTATGGTTTCTTTAAAAAACAGTATTTACAAACAGGCAATAAAGTTAAAACTAACTGCCTCTCTGATTTACCTCTTGGATCTGTACATCTGTATTGACAAATCTGCCCATGACTTTTAATACATCATGTAATAATTCCTTCCCGTACCTGTAAAATTGAGATAAAGGTCCTTCAAACAGCATGTTAGCAAATATACTAGATTTCATCACATTTGAAAATACTCCCACTGTTTAGTTGTTTACCATGCTGAAAATACCAACTAAACTGAAGTTTGCAATTGTGCAATCTTTTTCCCCTTTTAATGAAATGTTATTAACATTCAATTTAGGCATTTGAGCAAGACGAAGCACACTCATTACCCTTTATTTTCACTTCCCAGTAAGAACTGGCATTTCTACTTTGGCAACATGAATTCTTTGCTTAAAATGGATAATCTCTGTGATCCCATACCAAACTGGGCTAGAAAGGCTAACTAATAACAATTCTAACAACTGGTGGTTTCTGTTGATATCTTGAGGGTGGCGTATAAGTTAATGTCCACACTATTCTTTTAGTTTGAAAATAATCACTTTCCCAGCAAGCTTCTCACCAGTATGGAACACAGAAAAGCTCTGTAAGGGAACAAGGTGGTTTGACACGAATCTGCTACAACTTGCCTTTTCTAGTGTTAGAATCAAGATACACATTTGAATGCTCCCAGATGGCTGGTCTTGGGTGTGCTGCCACTAATGGCTCCCAATGGACTCCTTTGCCACCTGCCACACAGCAGGAGTGTACTGTCACAGCCCTGCTGCTTTTCACCATTGCCAAGAAGAGACGGAGTCTCTGAACAGGCATCAACATTCTTTCTTTGCTTGAGACAGGTAACCCAAGCTCATCTGCAGTTTACCTGCATCAGTGCAGGAGAGGTTTAGGACTTAAGTCAGGAAATAATACTGTGGTGGTATTACAGCATCTGTAAACCTGTTTGTTCCAATCCCCCACCTTTCCATACTCCCCTTGGAAAAGAAGTTACAAACTTACTCTGGCATTTTACAGCCATGCTTGTGAAATGCTAGTGGATAAGCCCATTTCTAGAGTCATATTTTCCAGGAAATTTAACACTTAAAAGCAATTAAACAGTCATGAACAGACTAATTTTTAAAGCATTGTGTGTCTGACATGAGCTTTTCTTTGACATTAAGCCCTGATCATAGTTGAATCCTCTGAAAACTCTGCTCTGCATACTTAAGGAACTGCATCAATCATTACAAAAAAGCCATCTCTGGAAGGAAAACCTGCACCTGCACTTTACAGCTCAAACATGAAGAAGCCAAAGAGCCACAGAAATAAAGGGAAGCCAAAGCTGGTTGCTTACCATACCTTTCACTTAAAAGTGGCCAATTTTCCGTAACAAATTCCCAGGCTATATGGTACCCAATATCCTTAGTCACCACATATAAGATGACAATTGAAGTACAATTGGAAGAAAATAATGTACCACTGAGTCCATACTGCAAGTATCTGTGAGAAAAGAAGGTAATAATTGAACCTATCACTTGCTGTTTCAGTGATGATCTGGAAATATCACGCAGTTCGGGAAAATTCCTGTTTCAACAAATACCAGAACGTGGAACGTTATACCAAAGTTGGTGTCACTCTGTGCTGTGTATTAAGCTCGGGTTTTGTCCTTACATTGGTGAAATCCCCTGTTCTTGCACACTAACTCTCCACTTCTCAGTAAAACGAGGGTGTAGCACACCAGGTGGCTATATGTGCTTTTCTTATCTGTGTTACAGAAAGACAACCACTCCTACCAGACAATGCAGTGGAATGGAAAACTGCTCCTCAGTTTCTGGAGACTCACTTTGTTGTGACACAAATGGAGCCTAGAGAGCAAGCCAGCAGTAAGATACTCTGTTATGCAAAGTGGACCTGTTTGTAGGGTCCCCTATAGCAAGACCCAATAACAAGGGGCCTTGGATGCTTTCATGAGGGCTAAGGCAGGATTTCAGAAGTATGTTAGGAACTACCAGCCAATGATGTCAGCGGCAGTGAGTGTCTGAATGTCTTGAAAAAGTAACTATTCTCTTTGTTGCCTCAATGTATCACCTCGCATGCTCCTACTTCCAAGGAGCACTGTTGAAGAGTTACCTTCTTATAGGGTGTTGCAGGAAGCTGGTTTATGGGTAGAGTAGATGAGTTTGGTTTCTCCCATTTGCAAGCCATGCTTAACAGAATGATCAAATATACTCAGGGCCAGGAAAAGCCCAGCTCAACGGTCCTTACCCCAAAGGACTTTCAGGGTGGCATTTAGAAAAATAGATTGGCTCATCAACTAACTACTAAGGCTTGTCAGGGACCAGTGCTACCCTGTGCTGATGACAAAGTCAGTAAAGAACCATAAGTTAAGTGGAAAATCAGCATAGCTGATTGGACACCCCTTCACAACCCATCTTGCCTTCTTCTCAGGCATATCTGTTCTGTCTTCTCAAATGACTGCCATCACATGAGCAGGTGGCTGGCAGGAGAAAACTCTCTGCTACTTTCAGAACTTTAGACCAAATTCAGAGTTTATGCCAAATCTTGGAAGATCATTCTTTAGGCCATCACTGACAAATTTCTGTCCCTTGATAAATCCTTTAAGTAATGTGGGCATGACAGATTAGAGAAATCAACGAGCAACATAATTTTCCTGATGAAGTGAAAAGATTTTATACAGATGCCAGTGAAAGGTAATAAATACAGTATACCAAACTCTGTTCAGGAAGTGTTTGGACAACACTCTTAGATATATGGCTTAACTTTTAGGTTGTCCCACACTGAGTCAGGAGTTAGACTTGATGATCTTCATGGATCCCTTCCAACTCAGGATATTCTAATGATTCTATGATTTTATGAAGCTGGAAATTTTTTTAAAAATATTTCAGTGTGAGCCTGCACTTCAAGTGCTGATCAGCTTGCTAGTAAGTCTATTTTTATTTTTGCCCTTAGCCTGGGTGATTTGGCTTCCACACAAAGCCTAAAAAGACTATGACACTTTAGTTTGGAAACACAATAAGCAGGGGAGAAGGAGTATGGAGAAATTATATAAAGTAATAAATAGTAAGGATAAATGTCAAAGCAAATATGATAATTACTGTTTCTGAGAGTGCAGAAGGTAAGGGCAGCCAACGGGTTCCAATTTAAAAAAAAAAAACATCACAAAACAGGTTTAAAAAAAACAAAAGGAAGAATTTTTACATACAATAATGTTATGGGATATGTTGCCATAGTCTGCTATAAAGCCTGAAGTATTTTGGTTCAAAAATGTCACTAGATACATCGACAGAAGACAGGCCCAGTGTTATACATGACACACTAGTTACTAGCTCAGGAAATCCCTTTCTCAGTGATCACCAGCATCTGGAATGTTGTACCTGCAGAAGGATCATTTGTGTTTGCCCTGTTTATCATACTTTCTCTGTAAGAAAACTCTTAAGATTCTTCCAGTGGTACATAAGACACATGCTTCTGAGGTAGGTAAACCTTCAACAGGTTTACACAGTACAGTATTTATGTTCTTACGATTTACTTCTATATACACAAAGATATTCTTTATCAAGGTCACCTGTAAAGTAACCATGACTCTTTGGCACAGCTCATGGCAGACAGCAGGATGTCTTTATCTTCCTTTGTGGAGTTCGTATGGTTATACATTTCCCATGCAAAATTCCATTCTTTGTCACTTCCCACTGCAACACCATAGCAGCAGACTGTTCTTCTAATTAGAAAGGGAATTCTGCAAAGCAAAATATGATTAAAAGGTACTGTATTGTTGTAAAGTCAAAACAGGCAGTTAACGCATAACTGAAAACAAATGTTTCTTTACAGTTAAAAGTTGCACAAGAAAAAATATAATAGCAATCTAAATAACACTAGGAAATCTAATTTCTTTATTCTTGATTAAAACATTTAAAAAGCATGCAGCTTAAAGGTAAACCGAAAATGTTTTTCAGAACAGTTGGACCAAGCTATTTTGTGTACATACAGTGTCAATGCCACCCCTTCACTTCACAGCCTAGGACGTGGATCTCACCATTTAAAAGTCTATACCTGCATATAAGCATCATCCCAGAAAGGATTTTTCAAAGTTTCTTCGGTGAAGGCATCCAGTAGGAAGAGCCATGTGCAGTACAAATGGAAACAGAAGGGACATTTATCCACGCAACAGGCAGCCTCCTACTACTTGCAACCCAGGGGAGAGCCGTCAACATGGCAATGAATTGCATAACAGACACTAAATGCAAACATTACCAGTGCAATACTGCATGTGTAAAGGCTAAACAGAAAATTTCTTCTGTGGTAATGATGTGTCCCTGACATTAAGACGTTGTCAGTGCTTTCCAGTGATAGCAATGTATTCTACTATGCAGGCTATCTGAGAACAGTTTAAATTGATGGAATTTTGGACTAATTCTTTGTAGAAGAATGGGTCCCATTCATAGAAATTAAATGTTCAATTTCTCAATGTTAATCTGTTAATCTTATTAGTATTACATAAAACCAAGACTGTAAGTAAAGGTGTAAAAATTATCTTCCATTACATCAGGAGATAGACTTGGAAAAGCAGACAAGTTTCTGATCACAAAAGCCATTCTTCAGGCCCAAAACCAGAAACAGCAAATTCAAATTTAGATATAACTTGAGAAAAATTCCTCTGAGCTTCAGTAGACCATCCCAGAGAAAACTGGGATTGATACCAGCAGAAAGAGAGACATTATTAGTCAGAAAAAAAGGCTATGTGACAGCAATCTTCAAAGCAAAATGTAGAGGCAAATTATAAACTCTGGAAATTAAGAAGGACTAGTGGGAATGAGGGAGAGGGTTGGGTGTTTTGCATGACAGACATCACTCATTGAGAAGTGAAAATGTAAGATGCAGGCAGGGATTTTGATAGTCCAGATGTGGGTGGGGGATTTCACTGGCATAATAACAGGAAGTGTGGG
This sequence comes from Falco biarmicus, assembly GCF_023638135.1. Taxonomy (NCBI): domain Eukaryota; kingdom Metazoa; phylum Chordata; class Aves; order Falconiformes; family Falconidae; genus Falco; species Falco biarmicus. The sequence goes on along the minus strand of NC_079311.1, from coordinate 18,227,602 downwards.
CATGTATTATATTTAGTGCAAAAAATAGTTTGGCTTCATTTACCTGGATAAGTGCTGCAGTATGAGGGATCTGCCGCTAAGAATGATGCTTACTGGGACTGAGTGGTTATATCAAGGCAAAGAAAAGTCCTGCAAGGAATACTTTTATGACAGATCATCTTTGAGTTACAGGGTCTAGTAATTTGTTTAATAATCATAACATTGCAGAAAGAGGCCATGGTAGGGTAGTAACAGGGTAGAGCAGCTTTGGCTAAAATATAGCTATTATCTTGCTACTGCAGCTGTTCCAATTGTTTCAAGAAAATGTTGGTTACTGAGTCTAAAGTTGTTGTGGATGAAGAAGAGCAAATAGACAAGCTCTGTGTATCATTTGGCTGAAGCTCTAATTTTCAGCATTCGAGGCAGGCTGTACGGGCAGCCTACTATGGGACAATAGTCTACTGCCTGGTGACATCTATGGTGGTCCTGAAGTCATCTATGTTGTATAGTTCATAGAGAAAGTCCACTGTGCTCCATAGGGACTTTGGAACTTGGGGTTATATTAGGTGAGGGGTGGGGCTTATTACTTTCGGTATTTTTTTGTGGGAGTGGTTGTGTGCTTTGATATTACTGGCCTGCCAGGATTCTCTCATTTCTGGACCTTGGGGAAAATGCACAAAGCTACTGGGAAGAAGGGTGGATAATTTTACATCATTTTCATGGAGCCAATGCAGAAGTGACATAATGATTTCTTAACTTTTGAGAGCAACAGCAGTATATGGTTACTTTTAGTGAAAACTCAAATGTACAGCAACATTGTCCCTCCCCCTAAACTAATTTCCTTCATTCGAAAGAAGACAAGCCAGTAGCTTGTGTACATACAGTGTCAATGCCACCCCTTCACTTCACAGCCTAGGACGTGGATCTCACCATTTAAAAGTCTATAGCTGCATATAAGCATCATCCCAGAAAGGATTTTTCAAAGACAAACAGCACCACAGAGAATACATTAATTTAGCTAGCTCCACTTCACTCCTATAAGCAAAAAAGAGTAAAACTGAGTGAGACTCTGGCTGGGAATCACTGCTCTTTGCTTGTTACATCCATGGACCACATACAAATGCATTGTATCAAGTCCTGTTAAGATCTACCAGGAACTGTTTGGAAATGTTCAGCTGAAAGTCAGTCACCTTATCTGAAAGGGAAAAGCATTACTTCCTTCTACAGATGTGAGAACCCTACTGAGTTCCTCCTGTGGCAGAACAGCTGTAGTGTGCTGTTACGAATTTTGCTCTCAGAGTGGAGAACTGAAGAGCATCTAAAGGGATCTGTCTGTGAAATATGAGTCAAAAGTTTATTATGCCCTTTTCCTTTTCTATCTAGCATATGAAAAGTCCCCTCTTTAATTGAACAGGAATGATGATCCGTCATTTGAAACTTAAGAAGTGTCCTATACCTATGGTTTTTTTTTCCTTAAAACATGATCATTTTTTTTACTTAATAAAATTCATAATTGCATTTTTCCCACACTTATAGCCATGTGAAGTGTGAGGCTGTAAAGTCCCTTTGAACTTCTCTTCATGCCAGGAAGGACAGTGAAACTAACCACCTCCATCTAATTGAAAACCAGATCAGCCAATATATTTCACAGATTTTTCAGCTCTTCAACTCAGCTAAGGTATGTAGTATTCTAATAGGAAAAAAAATATTTCAAATATTATTAATAGGGGAAGATAGATGACTATTTTGAAAAGAGCTTGAGAATTCAGTATAGCATTGTTGCTTCTCATGTGGGATAGTGAGAGTATTCTCTCTGAAACATAACAGAATGTACTTAGGCTATTTAAACTTTTCAGTTTAACTGCAAAGCACCATTTGGTTTTTATGAGGATGATCACTACAAAGCTATTTGAAAAAAACCAGAAACATAAAAGTACAAGTTCAGTTTACTTAGCCAGCTACATATATCAACAGAGATATAGAGATATAAGTAACAACAAAATATTTATAACAACTACAACAACAAAAACTTCAAATATTCACTCACCGGTCCCAGTACTATTTGACTATTGCACAGAAAAACATCAAAAGAAAGAGGGAAGAAAAGAGAATAAGAATTTCAATACATCGTAAATTTTCTTTAACAATGCAATACTCCAATACAGAAAGTCTGATCCCGGTAGAGCCCTGACTCCATCTTCACAGATCAGAAACCTGACCAGGAGGCTCCACTATCAACATAAGACTGACAGCTGTTCCCAGCACCTCTTTATGTGAATACAGAACATGCAAAGCAATTTGATGGGCTTACCACGGGCAGATGCCTGTATCATACAAACATTGTTTCAGTATTGCAAAGGGAAGCTTATAGACTGAGTTGGTACACATGATAATCCTAAAGCTGTACTCCAGCAAAAGGACTGGATAATATGGGACATTAGCCCTAATCTGAGGTTTGTCTGCTATGTGGCTAAGCATGTTGGTCTTCATGCCAAAAATCTGCATCCTTCAGCCTGTATGGTCTATGTAGAAAGTAAGAATTATGAAATCATCATCAAGCTGGGATTTGGGGAAGGGGGGGGGGGCGGGGCTGGGGAGGGCAAAGTTGTGCTTCAGTTCTGTCATTCTGCTAAGGAAAAGAGCACTGTACAGGAGCCTTTTTCATTCTGCCTCCCCCATGTAAGAGCTCTTTAATTTTCCACCTCACTTACACATGCACACCTCTAAGAGCACATTATCATTCTTACTTGTACTCAGGGTTGTCCATCCACTTAGCATACAGTTCAGATGACAGATTCAAACAGTCCTGGAGGCCCAGCCAGCATGCTGTTGCAAAAAGTTTTTCCAAATACACTCTTAAAGGGAAGCCAAAATAGCAAAAATAAAAGATATGTATTCCACATTTGGAGTACTTCAACTGTGCCTGACTGGCACAGTTTCAGCACATGATGCTGTTAACTCATGAGAACCTCTACTAGAAACAGTTGAGGTTTAATTAAAAAACGTATAAAATTAAACTATCAATAATGGGTTCCTGACATCAATATTCATGGACATTAGTAAGGCTACCAATGTACTATAATTTCTCTTAGTTTTTTGTGTGGTTTATATCCCTCTTGGTAGTTTTAAGAGACTAGTTGCATCTAGTCCAAATCACTCCAGCATTCAAGACTGTGGCCACAGTGGTCTTGCAAGATTAAGTATTTTAAAGATCTAGCGACTGATCCATAAATTTCATCTGCAGTTCATTGCTGTCAGTTTTACTCCAACCAGCAGTAGCCTGTTGAGTCTGTTCTCCAATTAAAAAAAGCTACCACTCGGATCTATCTATTATCTTTTATGCTCACTAGATAGACTGAAAATATCCCAGATTATCCTGATGCTGCAGCTTCATTGGAGGTATCATCATAAATAACACACTTATAGGAGAGTCAAAGTAACAATTCATTACATCCAAATGAATGAGACCATTTTTCCTGTATCTCCTATTTAAATATACAGTGTATCAATCACATCAGAACAAACTTTAGAGAAAAGACAAATACTTACTGAGCAAAATAGTCATCTTCCAAAGCATCGATATTTTGACGAATAAAACCTGCATAATAATGGTATATTGGCAACATTCTCTTTAAGAGGTATTTCTTTTAAAAGAAGGGAAAGAAAAAAATACTTTAATTTAGATGCGAGTTTTTATTTTACTGTGGTTTTCTTTACTTACTCAGATTTATCCTAAATACTTATCACTATTAATTTCTTGACAACTCAGCACATTAAAATAAAGCATATAAATTTGCTCTAAAATTTAATACACCTGTACATCTGTTCAAACTGGGAAGTTAACATTTCACATCACTAGGACCTTTGAACTCATTATGAAAGAAAAATGCTCACTCAGAGAAAATGAAACAAAACTTCTCAATAAAAAATACTTTGTTCTTCTCATATATTTTAAATATGCCTTTACTTTTAGAATTTAAGAGAACTACTATTGTTGGATTGTACTTTAAACAAAAGTGAAATCTTTTTCAAATAGAAGTCAGGGAAATAAATAAGACAGTGTCACCTCAGGTAGCTCAAATATGAAAGATAATAATCTAATTTAGCATCCAAACCCAATTCTTTCTTTCTCTCCATGAAGATGAACTGGAAGATAGTACAAACCATTGAGCACATACATACTATATGCCCTTTATACATAGCAGTGTTACTCCCATTACTTACTACTGATTATTTACTACTGACTGATAGCTGTATTGTCCAGATCCTCAGTTTTACAAAAACCTAGGATCAAGCTTAATATAAGGAATGTGAATGTATTTCTGCTTTACAATAAGAAGTGTTCAAGATTCAATGACGTTTCTCAGTGACTAATATATACAAATAAGTACCTCCTATTTAAAAAAAAAGTTGACAAAATCATGCAAAGGGAATGACAAGAACAATGACCCATCATAGTCATCAGAATTTAAGCAGCATTCATTTTACTCTGATTTATTTAAATGGTCTATTATCTTTGCTAACTAAAAAAAAGGTGATACCTTTAAAAGTGGATATACTTCATAGTTTTTCAGAGTACTTTCCAAATTTTCGGGTACTAGGTTTAACAATACCACATTCCATATGAAAAGTTCATCTTCTCTAGCAAGGTACTTTGTTAGTTCAAGCGCTGTTTCAATCTGAACATATCCAAACCTATTTGAAAATTAAAAAAAAACCCTCATACTTGAGCATATCTATTCCCATTAGTTACCTACCACGAATACCTGTTTATTTGTGAAACTGACAATAAAACATTAAGATACTACATGGAGAGTGATCTAGAAAACATAATGAAAACAATAAAATAAATATAAAACAATGGTTCTTTTAAGACCTGAACTCTCAAAACATTTATTACAGAGCACAGCACCACTATGAAAGTAATAGGACAATCATGGCAGTAAGCAGGGCAGTATGCAGACCATATTCTTCTTGTGTCTGCAGGATACATTACAGGCATATTTACAGCATGCATCAGTCTTGCTAGGACAAAATGAAGAAAAAGTGCACTGTTTTAAGTTATAATACATTTGCATTTTTATTGCTAAACAGCACATTTTTATTACAGTTTCTTTTGTGGAATATACATTATTGTAAAAATCAAACAATTTAATTCACATGCACACTACTAGTGGAATTAACTTTGGCATGGTATTTCTGTGCTTCAGTGTGGAAATAGCATGGAATTAATTTTTCCCAGTTAAATTCCAATTCAAGCCCCTCCCCTCCTAGACAAAAACATTTCTAGTGTACTTACACAGGAGCACAGTTCTACACTTCACAATTACATTCCTTATTAAACACTAGTTTCAAGCTCCCTTATGAGAAAAGACATTTATGTGAGAGGAGGAATGGGAATTTTTACTTCCTCCTTTCAGAGTGACCTCCACAAGATCTGAGTGGGGGTAGTATGCTTTGGCCACTCCTCCCTGAGCTCCCACATCATAGATGTCTGATGCTTTTGGGATCCCTGGTATGTTTGAGGCACAGATGTATTTATTGCTTCTTCAGCTCCCTACAGTACTACTGAACTCCCTAGTACCACAGGCATGAACAACTGAGTCGTCCATCAGCAAGGGAAATGAAAGAGGTATTAAGAGTGATGCATGACAGCATAGCGGAGAGAGCCCAGAACAGATTAAATTCAGAAAGTTCATTCAGAATCTTTTTTCTATTACAACAAAGTAAGTTAGTGCCTAAAAAAATCATGACAGTGCCATTATTTAAAATATTTCCTAAGAGCTGGAACAAAAGTTAAAAGAAATTTTGAAAGAAATCACTCAGCACTGACAGGAAAATGGATGAAACAACTTCCCTACCATTTTGTCAGAACATGTTGTTCTTATGAGGCACATATGGGTAGGAATAAACTAAGCAGAAGTAGCAGTGTTGAATGTAATCATGTACTTTAATAATTTTCTACGACGTATTCAGAACATACTTACTGTGTCAATGCAAAAACATCATCTATCAGCTGGAACCTGCTGACAGCGGGAATAACCTGCAGAGAACATTCACGTAGCATTAATAGATCTAAACATGTCATTAAGAGTTTAAAAAATCTTTACTGTGTTTCAGAAGGATAAGACTAGCCCCAACCACTTTTTCTAAGCCAAAATCTTCCAGAAAACATCATAAAATGGATCCTGCATTTTAAGCTTAAATTATGTATGTGCTTTTAGGGATGCTTATATATATATAAATACAGAAATACACAGCTACGTAATATATTTATATATATAAATATAAAAATATACAGCTACAGTACATCAAGCATGGAACTTGAGACCCCTCTTAGTTGCAAGCTTTAACAAAAATTAAAATACAGAAATGCCACATTTCCTAAAAATATCCTAGTTATATCATTTTGGTATATTTTTCCCTTTGAGGCTTCAGTTCGGAATGCATACTCAGAGTAGTCTAGAGCAGCGTGTCTGCCATTATCATGAATTAAATGACTGAGGCATGGAATCCTCATGAACCGCTACCTACAGACTGTGCTCTCACGAGGACTGCTGCTCCCTCCTCACCTCCTCCCTGCTTCCATGCCCCTTTGGCTTGACCACTGCTTGAGCAAACCTTCCCACTGACTGACACCAACAAACGGCCCCAAGTCACACCTAATTTTCTGCTGGCTTAGATTTGCTGTGAAGGGAAAAAGCCATCAAGAAAGGAAGCCAGTGGGCCATAAAAAGGTTTAACCACACTGCATGCTCTGATCTGCCTCACGTCCAGACCTTGCGGAGAAGTCATCTGACTACACTGGTTACTATTATGCTGAAAACAAACCCCACTGTTGCTGCCAAAACCAATGAGCTGACATTACTACTCAAGCCCCTGGCACACTCCAGGGTTCAGCAACGTTCAATGCAATCCCATAAACAGCCACAGGTACAGGCTGTTCTGTACTGCTTTTGCCTTCAGCCCAAGCTACAGCAAGTCAGAGATGGGATGAAATCTACTCTGAGTTACAGTGTCTTGTAACTTTTAAGAAAAATCTCCACCAAAAAAACCCCAAACCAACCAAAAAAACCAAGTCCGATAATTTTTATTTTTTTTTAAAGTTCACTGACAGAAATATTGTGGTTGGAGGAAATATGGAAACAAAAAGCCTTCTCCCAGCTTTCCTTTTCCATGGTTACCTAACAGCAGATAAAGCTGTAACACAACCATACTGATAACTGAGCCAAATCTAAGAGACTGGAAGAACCACAAGCTGTTTAGACAACTTTGAAGACAGAATGCCATCTCATGTGAAGTTATTTTTGATGCTTATGTGAAACTATTTGGGCCTGTTCCTCTTCCACTATGGAAAGCTGTCAGTGACTTTAGTGGTGATCGTGGATCATTTCTTCTTACATGGTACGTGAGTTTCTCATTATTTCAGGTTTTCATCAGTGTGATTACTGGTAAGAACTGCAAGAAGCAATACACAGAAAGAGGCTGTTTATAAGCTTCAGAAAACAAGCATGATCTTACCTTTGGATCATTTTCAAGCAAACGTGCTAATCTTTTTAAGTTTAATTGATCATAGTTCACTCTGTAGTATCCACTCAAATTTACATTTAGCAGGATCCAGTCGTATTCTGACTCCAATACTTGCATTTCAGGAAACACTTCTGTAAAGTGATATTAAAATATAGCATTTTATTTTCTGTGCACTGCTAAATTCTCTTGCATTGATGAACACTGGACTCGGTGCTCCTCTGAGATCTGAGACACAAGTTTGAGATTGGACTCAAATCCCCCAAAAGCCTGGTGCATTTCTGATCTCTGTTCTGCACAGCGTAACTTCAACAAGCAACCGGACCCCTCAGGTACTGAGCACCTCGAGATGGCAAAGTGGAGCCTGAAGACCCACTTTGCTCATACCCTTTAGCTCAAAGGCAGCTGGGAGAGTTCAGAAAGGTTACCCAAGAATAAGCAGTCTAGATGAGGAGCAATAGCTTCACATGCCTGCTGCAGGGCATGCACCCCTAGCATGCCTGATGCTCCCAGTGCTGTTCTAAAACACAATGCTCAGTACCTTACAGAAGAACTGATCACCTACCAGTATTCATATAAATGGAGATTAAGGAAAGCAAAACAGCTAAATTTATGCAAGAGACAAATAATCAAAAGATCTTATTTTAAATAAAATAGTACTGTAGTCCTTTCGAGTTACATCATTCACTGAAGGCCTCCTTCTTCAGTCCCATTTCATCTGACTAATACTTACTTTATGTGTGCTTCTGATTACTTGCTCGTGATAGCCTGGAGTACATCTGAAGGAGCCAGTACAGCCCTGTGCGCTCTAAGCTGCCTCATCAGAAGAGGATTCAAATGGTGATTTTAATGGCTACAATCACCCTGATTTAAGAAGGCAAATTCTCTTTAGACTGTAAATCAAGATTGGTGAGTAGTCTAGATTGCAGCACTGCTTTACCCGAACAGCAGTCTGAGACATCAATGTGTTTTGACACAGCAAGTACTACAGAAGTCATCCTCAGTCACCTTCACAAGTTAAATGAGATGGGAAAGTGGCATGTAACAGATCATTTAAATCTTAAAGCTTAATGCTTAATCATTTAAAAACAGTGTGGGTATCTAGAACACAGCACTAGCAGCACTTCCCCTGTAATGGCATTATTGGTTCAGTGCTCTGCTGATCAACAAGAGCACTTTTAGATCCAACTAAAACAGCAACACTATGCTCCTCCACTCCCCAAGCTGAATGAAACATGTTCTACCATAACAGCACCATCCTCCTAATGTCCTTTTGGTGTGCAGGTATCTCACCAAGGGTCACCAACACAATTATATGGACAGAAGCTAAGTATGTAGACATTGCCTGAGGAGCCCTAAACCAACAGGACAGGCTTTTAACGCCGTACAGTGCAGTGCTGAAAGAGCATGCATGGCTGCTGGTAGCAGCTCAGCTTGAAGCTTGGAGTTCAACTTAACCTGTTCAGAAGTAAGATAAATTAGCTCCTGCAGAGCTCTTTGCAGCAAAGATACACGTACACGAATCACTTTTGAGATGTTTCTTCTTTATGTATTGTTATGCCACTGCAGCAACTATTCCAAAATTCAAGTTAAAACTGTACTTTGTACCAAATCCCTCATTTTCATTTACCAAAACCATTCTGATTAATACCTCTGAATGACAACATAACAGTCATCCACCAGAAGCCATTTCAATCTCACAGGAACAAAATGGTAACTGACTTTAAAATTACCCTTAATATTTCTACCTTTTCAAGAAACTATTTGGTTTATTTATGCACCACAAAGTCGAAAAGAAAATTATTTTTTTAATCTAAAAGTGTGAATGCAAGTTCCTTGGCTGAATAGTATCTGGTACATTTGATATATAGCTTTCAAATACAAGTGCAATGTATTCTAAAGACTGAATTTCTGCTTTACAGAAGTCCCTTCAGACAGACGCAACATGATGGGTTTTTTTCATAACTTTGTAGCTCTTAAGTCACATGATGGGTGAGGAAACTGAATTGGTATCACTTCAATAACACAAGCTTAGCATGCAACACTAGTCCTTCCAAGCACATGCCGCCTAACAATTCTTTTCTGCAAATTTTCTCATTTTTCACCTCAGCAACCACTGGTTTATTTAACCTTAAAAAATCCAGAGGAATAAACATCCACTGTTCACTTATTTACTTGCCCACATACTGTGAAATAATTACTCAAGCTATCTTACTGCCTGAAAAAGAGAGAAAGTAGCTTTTAACCTCTGCAAACAGAGAGTGAAGAGCTGCAATATTCATATAGCATATTGTAGTTTTGCTTTTAAGCATTCCCCAAACACATCAGTCTCTGCACCTTCTTGTAACTGATTCAAAACCTGATGGAGTTCAGGGCTGACTTGCCAAAGAAAAATGAATACCCCATTCTAATGGTTACATTTCTTCTTTCTCAAAAAAATACAGCTGTTTTATCGGAAACCATTGAGATGAGAAACAACTGAACTTTTTATCTGATTGGAGATGTCCATAAACTCAATTTGCTATTATAATTTTTACAAATCCTACTCTTTTGATAGGAGTATTTATGCAGTTAATTTGCATAAACAAATTAAACTGTTGAAAATGCTTATTTTCTGGTTTTACTGATATCCACGTGTGAAGATGTCCGGTCACTTCACACAGCTGGCTTTAATTTTTTCAGTCCTGTATCTACTACTTGATCTGATCATTTTCTAATGTGTTACAGCTGAGATCCTACCTATATTCAAAAGCTTTTGTTAACATCAATGGGATCTGCTGATGTAAGAATAATACAGAAATGTGAGGAGCTAAGTTTGGATTTGTGTACAAAATGAAAAATCAAAATTATTGTGGAAATCTTTACTCATAGTATGCATTCTACCATATTGTTAAAAACATATGCTGAAGTTTGATGCAACATAGAAAAACCCAATATATTAACCTATTTGAAAATCTATTGCTATTCTAACACAAAACTAGCACAACGCATAGACATTTCTGTAATAAAGCTTTATCTCCCTATTCAATTCAAATACATTTTGTTTATAGAAGACTTAGGTGTATTTTTATCAGCTTGGTTTTAGCCTGTGTGAGCAAATGCATTACTTACTGCTGCTTTTATCTAGCCACATTAAGGGTTGTGATGATCCATTTCTCATCCAAGAAATAGGAATAATCCATGTGTTACTTCACAAAAACAAGAAAAAAAGAAGAGATAACGTAATTAAACCTTATGCTTAAGAACACCCCCCTCAGGTGATGCTAAACTAGACCACCGATGAGTTTCTTATTACAAGAATCTCCATCTGCCTTCTCTCCTGATGCACAAAACCTCATCAGATGATGGTTCTTATACTGTATCAGCACTCACGTTCATCAAAGGTAAGGGACTTCTATCTCAGTTTTAAATAGGTGCTCATATCTAGACTATTGTTTGATGTCAAGTATTTGAATACCACTTTATCTCTGCTCTGGCTTTCCTTCTTCAGGCAACAATTTTATTCTCCTCACTTACTACACATTACTTCTGAAGAATGTAAAGCTCCTTTTCAGAAGATATCTACTAAAAAACAGCCCTAGGCAAGCAATATGACTAATTCTGACAACTATAATTTTGTTTCTGAGGGAATGTAAAAGTGCTGACAAAAAGAAATAAAAACTCCAAAATTCTGAAAAATTCTGTAATACATGTCCTGGATTTTTTTACATTCACATGGTCTTGCCTCTTGCTAACTACAAGTAAAGGATTTGATATTTGTACCTTGGAACTCTTTATCTGAGCTAACCAAAAATGCTGGATGCACTAATGCTCTGCAGTTCCTGGAACCCAGGAGCAAAGGAAACTCTGTGATTCTTACGAAAATTTCTTTGGGCTGTTTGTATGACCAGCAATAGCAGCCAGGAAAAAACTTCTCTGGATTTTGCTCTCCTTTATACTTTTTCCCCACGTGAGAACTCGCCTTGTGGGCTCTGTCTATGCATCCCAATGCTTATGAGAATCGCTGAATCTCATGAGAGTTCAAACTCTACCCACGAGTTTCCAAAGTAGGTGACTAAAGGCAGCTCCTTCTATCACTGTTCGTAGTCATCTGAAGAAGCAGCACAACTTTCAAAAGGACCAGGCACTCAGCAACGCCCACTGACAGGAACTTTAGAGCTGCACTGTCAGGTACTCAGCACTTTCTGAGAAAGGAGTCATTTATATAAGTACTTAAATGCAACCCTTTTATCCTTGCCAAGCAGAAGAAACTGGGAATATGCACACTGGAAAGAAGCTACAGCATGGTTCATCCAGGTCCCATCTGTACAACTAAGAGATGGGGAAAGAAGAAAATGCCAGGCAAAACTCCTGCTCTGCAACCTATTCATGACCTGTGTCTGTCCTTACAAAGTTATTATGTGGCTGGAAAAGTCACTACTCCAAAGGAAAGCAACCTTTTGGCAAAACAAGCTGCTTGCAGAACTATTGCAAACCCCAGTCTCCAACAGATTTCACTTGATAGCTGGGTGACGAGAAAAAAGATAAAGTTAAAAAATCAGATGGTCAAAACAATGTTCTAAAGGAAGAGTTTCCTGCAAAACATAGGTTATAAACATATAACAAAACCACAAGCTAAACATACTTGTAAGAATCAGTACTGTTTTCATTCTTTTTATTAAGAAAGCGCTCCTGACTGATTGTGCCAGTGGTTAGATTTAATGTTAAAACTGGAAACCCGTTTTGGCATGTCCAGGAATCCATTATATGTTTTACAGATGCTGGCAACTGAACTTCATCCTGTGCATCTATGACCTGCAAGACAAACAGGAATTATAAATCTTTATAATAAACAGGTATTTACTGATACTGCTTCAGCAACACTCCAGGTGTTGTTCTAACATATTAGAGAAAATGTAACTGCTTAGTAGTTTGATGGTCTTTGATTCATGCAAAAAAAATTAATGTAACAAAGTCCTAAGGACATTACTGACATTGTAATATATACAGCATAAGCATTTTTAGGAATTATGAAATACTGAGGTGGCATTTCTCTTCTTTTAGTGTTCATATACTTAGGCCCTTGTATGGCTATGACAGACTTGATATTTTAACTTCATTCAAATAAAGCTGCTGAAACACATCGATTTTTAAGTGACTACCTAATGAACAAACTGAATGGTAAAGACAAGCTGAAAAAGATACTAAGCTAAAGTCCCAACTAGTGTGAATTGGTACAGTCTCTTTTTGCTTAAAAGATGTGATACCTTTGCATATCTGAAATTGTGGCACTCTCATTCTTAATCTGAGTGTGCAATACAATGGAAGGCTTCTTTAGAGGAACAGGAAAGTGGAATTTTAAAAAATAAACCTATTGTTAGCACCTGTTTTCTTATTCAGGTTCTGCCAAAACCAGCTGAGCTACTGCACTGGGTATAGACTTTGCTGGATCTGTGACATACCAGCATCTTCAATCATCAAGTCCAGAGCATCACACACTCTGATCTGGCAAAACTCAAGTTCCAGAAGAATAGGCTATGCAATTTCGTGCAGGCTTAGGTAATCTCCATGAAACCCAAAACTCCACCTGGCCCAGATTTCCCATCTCATCTCTCTACTCCTTGTACTTAGCTGCACTGATCTCAAGCGCAGTGAAGCAGCCAAATAAACACTTGTGAAGACATTAGCCAAAAGAGCCAGCAAAGCAAGTTTTATTGCAGAGAAAGACCGCCCCAGCAGTAGCCAAATTCCAGTGCAGTCCTCTACAGACAGTATATGGCCTAAACTTGGACTGTGCCAAACACCAAAGCAAGGATACTAGCGATAAAATGAATACCTTCTGTATGTGGGTCCAGAGGTCATCTTGGTTAGCATTTGAGAAGGAAAATTCTTTCAGGTACGACTGTACAGAAACAAACAGACTTCATGAGGGTTCAACGAAAAACATCAGCAGGGCAAAAAGCAATATGTTCAAATGTGACTTTCAAGCTTATAAATCAAGATGAAGGTGTTAGTTTTTCAAACTTACAGTAAGTGCTCTGATAAACAACTTCTCAGTCAGGAAACCAGACAGCATCCAGGTAATAGAAGCCCCCTGAAGTACAAAAAAAAGCTATGAGAAAACATGAATTATTATTGCAGTATTTTTTCTATATTCCAGAAAAGTTAGTCAGGCTACTCGTTAGCTTTGTATTTCACCAAGGTTAAAAATGTTTTCACTATTTCTTTCATAACCAAATAGATTTGCAACATCCAATAAATTTGTGTGTGCAGCAGAAACAAATTTTGAATGACAAAACAACCTACAACAAGCATTGTAATTCAGCAGTTCCTCTCAAACCTACACTTTGTACCATTAGTTTAGAATATGCAAGAAACAGGAAGAATTTTATATTTTTTAACCTTGTTGTACGTGATGCTGTCAAAAAGAGACATTAATGAAAATGATTCTTTGAACTTGTCTTCACTCTCTGACAGTGATCGAACTCCTATTTCATTGTCTTCCCTTAAGACAGGTTGTACAACATGATCATAAAATATTTTATCCTGCAAGAAAAAGATAAATCTAAGTGAGCTGTAACAGGAAATACTTATTCTCAGAAGAGAATGTAGATTATGGGTTTAGCACTAAGGAATGATCCTTTCCCCCCCTACCTAACTTTCCCATGAAGTAAAAGGGATTGTATACCCGATCCTAACGTTTCCACACACAACATTAGTAATCAGTGACAAGTTTACACCTGAGAAGACTATGGGCTTGGACCTGACAAAGACAATTACAGTGTAATCCTCAGGGAAAAATAAGTATATTAAAGAGCAAATGAACAAATACTGAAAATTAAAAAGCTGTATCTTATTTACATCTATAGGTCATTAATATGGCAGCATTTTCCTCCTAAATTTTCTGTTTCTCCTGCTGCAACCCTGAGCAATAACCTAAAAACTAAGCTACTGAGGGTAGCAAAGCTTAACTATGCAGCATTTCTGCTGTCACCCAGTGAGAAATATGAAGGGAAAATGGCTCCTGTGGTGTAAATCAATGAAGTTCTGTTTGTCAAATGATGATTCAGTTTCCCCCATCTTAGGACAGATCCTCATTATATTGGAATATATATTCCAATATTTTTTTTCCCAATTGGAAAACCAATATAATTATAAAGGTAAAGAAAAAAATCCTAAGTCTTTAAAACACTGCAGGCTACTTTGAGCACTTCTACTTTTCAAGAAGAACACAGACTTCCAGGTTAATGGGGCCATATTTGTTGACACATTTTTTTCTACTTGTAAACAGCCAGTAAATTTAATTCTGAGGGTTCAATTTGTAACTGGGTGGCGATCACTGGCACAAAGCCTAGTTGGAGGTAAGTGACTAGCAGTGTATCCCGGGGGCACATACTGGCTCCAGTCCTGTCCAACATCTTCATTATGATCTGGACAATGGGGCAGAGCGTACCCTCAGCAGGTTTGCAGATGACACAAAGCTGGAAGCAGTGGCTGATACACCAAAGAGTTGTGCTGCCATCTCATGGGACCCAGAGAGGCTGGAGAAATGGGTTGATGGAAACCTCCTGAAGTTCAGCACAGGGGAGTGCAAAGTCCTGCAGCTGGGAAGGGGCAACCTCAGGCACCAGTACATGCTGGTGACCACCCAGCTGGAAAGCAGCTTTGCAAAAAAGGACCTAGTGGTCCTGGTGCATACCAACTTGAACATGAGCCATCAACGTGCTCCTGCAGCCAAGTCGGCTCATGGTATCTAGGGCTGCAGTAGGAGTAGGATTGCCAGCAGGCTGAGGGAGGTAATCCTTTCGCTCCACTCAGCACTGGTGAGGACACACCTGGAGTGCTGGGTCCAGTGCTAGGCTCCCCAGTAGTGGAAAGATACAGAGCTACTGGAGAGAGTCCAGCAAAGACCACAAAGATGATGAAGGGACTGCAGCATCTCTCCTGTGAGGAAAGGCTGAGAAAGATGGAATTTTTCAGCCTGGAGAAGAAAAGGCTCACAAGGATCTCATCAATGTATATAAATACCTTGAAGGGAGGGTGCAAGGAGGACAGAGCCAGGCTTTTTCTGGTAGCACCCAGTGACAGGACCAGAGGCAATGGGCACAAACTGAAACACAAGAGGTTCCCTCTGAACATCAGGAAATGCTTTTCTCCTGTGAGGGTGACCCAGCACTGGCACAGGTTGCCCAGAGACGTGGTGGGGTCTCCATCCTTGGAGATATTCAAAAGCTGTCCGGACACAGTCCTGGACAACTAGCTCTAGGTGGCCCTGCTTGAGCTAGGGGTTGCACCAGATGAACTCCAGATGTCCCTTCTAACCTCAGCCATTCTGTGATTCTTTGAATGTGTATGGCCCTCAAAATTTGCACAAGAAAGCCCTCTACTCTCACACTTGTGTGATTTACTCTGGATTTCCAAGACACATCACATAACTGTAATTTATCAAATGGAATTACCGCCTAGTATCAAAATTTACTTTATGGACATAAATAAAATAGCAATTGTTGATTTTTAGAAAGGCAAGCTTCTAAATTAAAAGATTAAAATTAAAAAGGAGACAGATTTATTTGCAATTTAAGATTTGGCAGCCTTTACACTTCTCAGTGATATCAAAATCATTCATTACAGAGAATAAAGTGAGCTGTTGTTAAGTTCAAAGCAGAAGGTTAGCGCATCCTATGACCTAAAAATCCTTCTGACAGAATTTGTTTGACAGGCCTGTATTAGTTTCCAATTAAACATGTAATTAAGTACTTTGGTGAATTAGAAAATGAAAATGACAAATGATATTTCACTTGAGCTAAATAAAAAGCAGACTGGATTGCCTGCAGCCTTGGGCTTGCCCATACTAAAAGATTCTCCTTTCTTCAGAAGCTGAGGGCACTGTGCACAGTCATTTATGACTGCACATCATCTCATGGGCACATCATCTCATGACTACAATTAACAGCACTTATCCTCCTATCTCAGAGTTTAATGATGGATGGAGTTTTCTAATAAATTATGGAACTTATTCCCATTTGAGTGGCACAGGAGGAAGTCTTACCCTGGTGTTGGATTAACTATGTGCATTATATTTGCCACATCTACAATCAGACACCCACAGACCCAGTAGGGTAAGGAAACACAAAATGGCCCAACTTACTCACTGCCTGGTAAAGATACCTGAGGTATGGGACACATGGAAAAGAGTTTGGACAGGCAGGGAGGCAAACCATCAGCCACAGGACTCAAGAGAGAAAGCTGGGTTTGCTACATGACAGATCTAGGGCAAAACACCAACTCCTTGTCACTGCAGAATGACAGCTGTCCTCTGTGCCAGCTGTAGGAAAGCTGGGTATGATCATAGCCCGCAGCAGGTGGAGACCCTCCAGGGAAGAATCAAGACCTGCTGGTCTTTCCCAGGGCAGCTGAGTTACTAATACCACAGCTAAATGAAATCCCTTCTCCTGCACCTTCCTTTTCTTCTTACATACTGAACCTTCCTACTTTAGCTTACTTCACTAAGGGTTAGTACTTACCAGCGGAAGCTTGGGTTCAACAAAGGTAGCTCCCAGGTATTCAAAGTAAGATGCCAGTCCCTCATTAAGCCATAGATCATTCCACCAGTTCATTGTAACGAGATTTCCAAACCACTTAAATAGAAATAAGCAAATCTCAGTATCTCTTTGGACTGCTGTTTTCATTTTTTTCAGGTTAAACACGCATACCTATGCTGAAGTAACTTTATTTAAATATGTACACATCAATTGAATAAAATGCTGGATATTTCTTCAGATAATGAAAATTCAGTAGAAAAAGATGCACCTTGGAAAAAGTTAGAGGTTCAGGGCAGTCATGTTTTAATTGCTTTGTCTACAATTTCATACCATGAGTATGGATGTCAGTGCTTTAGGTCATTCTTTTACTCTATCTAATATTAAACACTTCCCAATAAAACATAGATACCTAAAAAAATCATATCAGGTTATGATTAAAAGTAGGGCATTTATCAAGCAATTTATCACACAAAAAAACATTTTTCCATGTTCTTAATGAAAGGATATTGTCAAGAGAATGATAAACAGAACTGGGGACATAACCATTTCCAAAATCTGCAAATCTCTACGCTGGCAAGCAATAAATTCCCACAACAGCTGCTACATACTTATATCTGGCAGTTCACATTTAACAGAAAACTGATCACTTGCAGATTGGTGTTTTCTTAATTCTTAAAAACTTGAATTACAGCTTTGTTAATTAAGTATTGACATTTGTTTTATTGGACTGCAATAAGAACACTCTGCTCATCTGAAGGTCTGAAAAGTTACAGACGTTGTCAGAAGGGCACACAAGTGCACTAACCAATTAAAATCTTTCACTAACTTTATTGACTAAGTGCAAACAGTTGCTGCTCTGGCAAACACCAGTAAATTAAGTAGTTAATAAAAAAAGTGAACCTGTATTATTGTTCCAAACCTAGTAAGAAAGTTTTCGAAAATCTCTGTGAAAACTGGACAAAGGTCCGGCTACAGTATAAAATGTGTTCATATTAATTTTGTTCTATCATACCATAGGCTTTTTCCTACAAAAAAACAAATACTTTTACAATATGTACATGCACTGCCACTACAAAAGAATACTTATAAAATCCATTAACTCTCCACCAAAGTACTAATTATATTGTACAGAGAGAGAACTGTGTCATCCCTACATTATTTTCTAGTACAGCATTCAGGTACTGTAAGAAAAAAAATAAATAGCACATCAACAGTTTTGTATCAATGAGTCCTGTGCATACCACAGACCCACCTTCTAACACTGATTTATCAGCGGAACACGTGATCGAATAGTCTTTCAGTACTGTAGTGCTCACACCCTCTACTGTCAAGCCACTATTTTTCCTCTCCTCATCAGTGACTGCATCATCAGAAACTGTAAAGAAACAACCTCATAGGCAAACGAATGTACAGAACTTTTTACCACATGCCTGGTGTCCTATCTCATGTGACACAATTATGGCAATCATTGCTTTTCTGCTTGTGAATTTATCACTTGGGAGGTACATCATTGATGATTCTTGGAAAGTCATGAGCCCCCAGTTTTCCATAGCACCTGCTCCAAATTCAGGCAGCGCAACCAGATCTGAGTTGATTCAAACAGAGAAAAACAAAGGTATCTTTAAAATTTTCAGAAGTAAAATGCTGACATGATTTTTATGCTCACAGTGGTTCAGCGTGCAATCAAAGGACATTACATTTTAGTGGTTCTCTGTGGTATCATGGCAACATTCTTGCAAATGGTCTTTGAAATTTCTTCTTGTCATGCTTTTCATCTCTGATTGCCACTCTTTCATGAAGCCCCAGATCTCTACTGTATCTCATACATAAAAATGTCTTGAACAAAAATGAAGGCTGTATTCTACCAATGCTAGGAGAGAATATGTTCCCTTCTGTCCATCAGAAATATTTCTCTGTATAAGTTTCTCCTGTGTTTGGGAAAGATCATACTTAACCCTTTCTTCAGCCTAGCGACTAGTAAAAAAATCTTGCGCTTTCAGCCACTCTTATCTGAAAGGTGCCTTAGAAACATCATCCCTCTGTTCCCACAGTATCACTGTTACCTTTGTGACACCCTTCTGCCCTATTATCCACAGGGAGCAGCTGTCCAGTTCAAACGTAAAAGTTGGATGAAACATCAAGGATCTCAAAGAAAGATATACTGTTTAAACTCAGCAGCAAAGAGCAAAATTTGGAAAAAGTATAGAGAGCATTTTGGAAGCAGACACAAGCTTGTACTCCAAACCAGCTGACCATGAGGCAGTGGCAGTCCAAAAGCTAGGCTGTTTAATGGAAGCATGGAGCTGAATCCAAGCAAAGCTAGACTGCATCTCAGCAAGGGCTTATTGTCTCAAGCTTACAACAAAGGTATTTCACTTTCGGTGAGGCAGCCCTCATCTGCTCAGCTTGGGGCAAGGAAGCTCACTTACAAGTGCATTAAAATCAGGTAAATACAAACCCTTAAATATCCCTGATTTAAATGTGTTTATTCTTAGTTTCACATTTTGATTTTCCAATAGAACTCTTTAGTATCTACAAGAATCTGTTCTTGGTTCATCTAATCCTCTTGATTTTTAAACAAAACTTCAAAGAAAGTCAGCGGGAAATGCAGTTGGTATGGCCTGACATTACAGTGGGGGCTGTAATGGTACTACAGCATTCTGTGAAACCGAAAACTTACCTAACAGAAAGCCTGCAATACTGTTATTCTAACTAATTTTTGTAATATTTTTATACCAATGAATTAATGTATTGACGTTGCTGCTAAACAGAATAATACAAATGTGAAACAGAATTGTCTACAGCTCTTGAGTAGTTTGTGTGATTACTACTAAGACAAGAAAATAGTGAAGGCTGCATATATTACGTTTTCCATAAGAAGTGTAGTGAGCAATTCTGCAAGTTATTCTAAATACACTGGGAGATAACACATTTACACAGATTAAAATTTATTTCTTTGAAGTGCCAAAATACAGTTTTGTCAAAACAACAAATTATCTAGTCAAGCAAGGAGGGAAACTCTTCTCCCACAGCCCTGCACTCTGCTAAGATCATGAGCAGGTCCAAAATTAATTTCAAATAACAATTGCCTTCTGTGCTCTCCATATTCTACCAATTTGTATAAAAGAGCACGTTTCCCCACAATATTCCTGCTGAAGCCCTTGGGAATCCAAGAAGAAGTAGCAGACAAACTGTACAGTAGAACTATATGATGGCACCCATTTTCTTGACTGAAGCTTGACTTAACTGACTTACCTGATGGCCATTTTAAGTAGAAAACAAACATGTTTTCCTGCAGAAGTCACTTTTCTGGGGAGGAATGTGCAGGAACATAGAGCCAACTCACAGATAAGACAGGGACATACTGAAGAAAGCAAGGAATGCTTTGGGGAGGCATGGGTTATAGCAAGCATGGATTTACTAGGAGGACATAGGGACTACAACATCCTTGCCTGGTATGGTCTGCGCATCCCAGAAACAGCCATGTGACTGGACAACTTCTTTCTATCCACTTTGTGGTCCCTTTATTAGGAAATGATGCTTTAAAAGAATGAGTGGGATGTGAAGGTAAGAGTGCCGAGTTATGGGTTAATAAGAGCCATGAAGCATAAAGGAGAATTCAGTGAGTTAAAGCTTAGGAGTTTTATTCCATGAATGTGGTAAGCTGTAGAAAGAGAATAAATGAACCCATTGCTTCTGTGAATATTACACCATGAGCAGCCATTTCTTGTCCATTTAAGAAAATAAGTAATCTCACCTGTCTTTGGCAGAGGGTAGCTGACATTAAGTAAGTCTTCCAGAAATGAAAATATTGGGCCTGTGATATTTAAAGCATAGTCAACATACCCATTTTTAACTGCCTCTTTCCGAGCCCAAATACGTATCTGCAAAAGAACAAGGAAGTGTTATTTTAGACAACCCTTGTCTTTTCATTTTCTCTACTTCTCTTCCATGAATCACTGTTTGAAAATACTGTCTGTCCATACCAGACCATACAATGAAGCTTTTAATGAGAAAAATCCCAACTCAGGTTTTGCTGGACCTGACAAAACGTGGTGCAGAGCCTAATCCTGCTAAAACCTAGACGAGTTCCAGTACTCCAAACGGGCCAAGATTTGCATCCAACTATACGCTGCTGGAACAAATGGACTCCTGTTTTTTCTTTCGTTAAATGGGAAATGCTGTAAAACTATTTAGAATCACACATCCTAAGCCAATGTACTCCAACCAGTGAGTCTGGGTGACAAACCTTCCTTCAGCCCACCACTCCTTCCCTGAAGAGAGAAAGGGATGTTCAGAGAGCATTTGCTGTCCAAACATACAAGTCTCCTCTTGCACTTTCTCACAGCGTGAAACAGACCACTGGCCTCCCATTGCTGCTGGAGAGAGCAGATGAATTCTCAGCAGACAACTTCTGAGCAGACAACTGAGTAATAAAGACAGAGGCAGCAAGCAAAGCTTTTCCCTCCCATGCCCATTTGCTTTGTCATGGTACTGAAAAGAGCAGCTGTTTGCCCAAGGTGATGGAGTAGACTGAGAAAAAGTTTACATCTCCATCATGCATCTCTGGAAGCAAGACACTCCAGGCACCTAGCAGCCCCAAAGCCCCACATTTCTTGCATCTAAATGCAATATACGGTCTCACAAAGAGCTGCACAGCCAAACCCTAAAAGCACAGCTGGGAAGCATCAGAATGTAATTTACAAAGGGAAAAAATAAGGCATATTCAGTCAATACAGTATCCTCAGCCTCTGAGCTCCTCTTTTCAGCCAAGGTTTCAGAGGAGATTCAAAGACCAGATCACTTCATTTTGCAAAACCTAAACACAATGGGCAGACTTAAGATCCTAATCCTACTATGAGCTTTAATACCACTGTTTCAGGTTGTAAATTACCTACCAGAAATGACAAACAGACACAACGAACATGCTCACACAAGTACTGTGGAGGCATCTATTGAACATGTCAGTCTGAAACCAAGGGGCAAAATACTCTCTCCCCTCTACCTCACAGAACACAAGTGGTGCCTCTTCCCTCTGAAAAAGGCTCGTTTGAATGTTTTGCTTTGCCAACTCTTGTCAGTACAGCCCAAGAAAAAGGCACCACGGTGAGAGCTGTAATCATCCAACACGTTCTATACAGGTGACAGTAGGTATGACATGCCAAGTCCAATCTTCACTCAAAAAAGGAGCTAATACAGTGCTTTCTAGGTCACTCTGCACTGTTCTCTTACCTTGTCCTGCCTTTCTCCAGTTGGATGACAGTGAACTAACCACACAGCCAATACTGTGCTCTCATTTCCTAAGGACAGCAAATATATGCTCCCCTTAATAACTTTATGATTGAGTTTACTATTTATTTTGGAACAATGTCCCAGCTGACTTTCAGTCAGGACAGTGAAACAATTGGTGCCAATGGAGTATGTTTTTCTACAATTTCCCTCAAGAAGCTTTGGACACTGTCGTATAAGAGCCAAACGGAACACTCACTGATGAAGAAGCTTCAAACACAAAACACTCACTTTTGGAGGCTAAAAAATGCACCCACTGCAGAATAAAAGGTTACAATACTAGTATACAAAATGCATAGAGCACAGTATTGCTCCTACTGATGTCATGATGCCAGCTGGTCCTCAAAGGGCCTTGAAGAACAAGGCACTGAACTTCAGTGGTTTGTCACAGCTGTAGAAATGGCTGTTTTTTCCAACTAAGACAGCTAAGCAAATAAGAAATCCCTAAATTATGACCAGTACTTTCTACAAAGCAGCTGCTCCTTAAGTTTTAATATACAGAGGCCATACCTAATTGTGGAATTGTATGAAATGAACAGGACAGGACAATAAACTGGTTGTCCTAAAAGAAAGCTTTCTACAGAAGTATCTGCAGGAATAGATGTTAGCAGATTTGCCACATAAGCAAATAGGTTTGGAATGGAAAGCATAGTTAATGTCTGTGATATCTTCTAAAGCACATGATGCACCATAGACCCAACTTCTGTCATAAACTGCAATAATGTGTTATGCAGCCTCATACTTACCTTGTTTCCCCGCTCAGTTCTGGTGACATAATCAAAATCACAAATCACAAAAGCAGTCAAGTAAGTTGACATTTTCAGTGAAGTGTTAAATGTGGTAACAGTCCACAGGCTTCCATTTTCATCCTTCATTTCAGATACATCTAGAAGAAATAGCAAAGCAATATTCAAACCACTGCTCTTCCATAAGAAACAAGGAGTTTTGTGTTTTCTGCGTGGTTTTTTACACCTCTCTTCAATATGCTGTATTTCTGCACTAACTTCGTTTGTTTCTGGTAGAAGGCAAGCAACCAGACTCATTGCTACTGTCATGTATCAGAGTCATGACCTTCCACGCAAACACCGAAAATCCACTTCTGAGTTTCATAACTGAAGTCCTGGAAGGGTATCAAACTGCATCAGTTTTAGGATGTGGGTGAACTATGGATGACTTATCCCATGCGGCATACCTCTAAAATGTCTGATCTATTATGATTCAAATGTAGATCATGTGTGCCCAATTATGAGATACTTAATCACATACCTTCCTTCTAAACAAGGGGGACATGGACAAGATTCTCAGGGGAAGAAAATGCTTCAAGCAACTCTCACAGAGATCCCATTTATTACAATTCCTAAGTTACTTAGCTTCCATACAGATCTCATAAAACTTCCTTTTTATGGCTGAAAATTATTTAAGTGAAAAATGAAGATTCATGGCACTGAACTGCAGTAAAAAGCCATTAAGAAGAAAGCAAGAGATACAACACATTTCTGTACTAATACTAATTCACAGAATTTCTTTGGAATCTTATACCCCATGTGTCCCCCATGAGATCCAAGCAAGGGACAAGAGCTGCATCTCCAGAGCCTTACAATCCTCTTGTTCTTATTCTACACATACACAGGAGGCTAAAATGTCTCTGCCCAGAAAAACAACTTTTGTATATTGTAAATGTGTCTTAAAATCTACTTAGAATGAAAGGAATCCCTTATTACCACAATTACAGGCTTTGCATAGTGGGGCTGCCATTTTGTTTTAAGCAGATGTTACACAGTGAATTAGATACACTTGACAAAGCATTTTCAAGGCATTAGCCCATGGACAACAGAACACCGCCGTATCAGATGATACACTCTGTTCAGATAAATTACACCCTTTAAGAAGTAATTTAGGAGGAAAAAAACCCGTAAGTCTGCTTGCTGTTTACCTACCAATAGCAGGCATATTGGAAAGAGCCACATAGCTTGGATCATGGACAATTCTGATATTAAATGTGGCCTTCATGGCAGGTTCATCAAAACATGGGTAAACTGTCCTGGCATACGTTGGTTCCATTTGGGAAGCAATCAGCATACTGTGTTAAAAACACAAGTAAGATTAATCCAGCATGCTACAGCTGCTCAAAATCAATACATAGTGCACAAAAACACCAACTCAGAAAAAGCAAGAAGTGACTCACACAGATAGGCAGACTTGGAAAAGGTCTGGTGATTATGTAAAGCCATGATTAAGTCCCTGCATCTAACAGACAATTCAGTTTGAATGGTTCTAGAGAAAAGCAGTCATTTTTAATTAGGTCTTTTTTATTTTTCTTTTTTTCCCCCCCTCTCACTGGCCTTTTCCAGACATCATATTTTAAATATTTGAGCTTTTCTAGTCAGTTTACTAAGACAGAGTTGATTAAAGTTTTGCACACAGCAGACCAGTGCTCAAAAGTGATACAATGCCTAATGTTAAATTCATAATTAGCATGCCTCATTACAACTGCTCCTCTCTCTAATGCATGTACTCTTATTTAAATGGTAAATTTTAATTAAAAAAATGTAATAACTGTTAGGTAACTGCATGTACATGCATTTGCACACTTCTGTCAAATCACATAGAGAAGAACCCCAGCGAAAGCAGCACCAGCGCTGTCCCAGTGCATTGGCAAGCCCAGGAAAATATTCAAGAGGATCCTTTTCTACCTTATGCCGTGGAGCCTTGCCTCACTTGGGGCAGATTTCTGTGGAACACTGTGACAGATGCACTCCTCCTGTCTGAACTAACTGAACTTTGGTCCTGGTAGATGCTCAGCATGCAGGCCAAACTGAAACTACAAGCACAGCATGACTTCGCCTGATCATGATCTGTAGCGCTGAACCATGTCCAAAACCTAAGGCTGCATGTTTTAAGACTCTCTTTTCTTGGTACCCAAAATGAATGGGTTAGCCTTCCATGGATATTTACATCCCTTCACAGAACACATACTGCATTATGTGCAATTTGCCCAAAGGAACACAGTCATCAGCTTCCTGCTTCCACTGACAAAAGTCAGGAATGCTTTCCACCAAGTTCTGAAGGCCAGCCCTCCAGCAGCCCTCTTCTTTTGAAAGATGTTTGCTTGTTGCCATTTTAATAGCTGTGCTATCTAACCCTGCTCAAAGCTGATCTAACCAACCCAGTGTTGAAATCATCAGCAGTTCATCTACACTATGCCATCCTCATTGCTGATGCTTGGGGAACTGAGTTAGTATCGACAGGACAACCATGTAAAAGCACTGTATTCACAAAACATGGTACATTTTGCATTTAACAGACATGTCTGATGCTGTACCATAACACAACATGACATTTAAAAGAGCGCATGTTGAACATGTGTTGATGCATGGCGACTACTGCAACCACAACGTCTATTTTGCAATGAGGAATGGCTTGACAGCAAGCAGCATTGTGTATTTGACTTCTTGCCTGGCAGGTCAGGAAGATTTTCTTTATGCACCAGATTCCCTGCAGAGTCAAGCTGTGCAAGCCACCAGCTGCCTTGCCGAATGCAGCTGAAGCTCCATCTGAGACAGAGGTATTGCCTCCTCTCCTCCTTCATCCTGTCCAATGACAGGAAGCAACTCAAACTTTGTCCAGGGTTGTAAAGCACCATCAAAGTTGACAAGCCACTTCATCGAGGGAATCAATCACTGAAAATACCCTATCTCCTTCTACCCATTCAGCAAAGTACACTTTTGCACATTCATTTTATGCAATCAGTCACAGCTTGGTTCTAGGAAACTCTGAGCAACCCCACAACTGCAAATTCCCCTGTACCAGCACAATTTACTGCCTCAGAAGGCTCCATACCAGCTGAAACTGATGCAGACACTTAGCTAATTTGCCCACAAGAAATTATTGTTCAAGAATACAAACCAGCATATATTGGGCAAAAGCATCATGATAGAAAAGAAATATGAGGACAGATTAAATGTCACTTTTCAGCAGGACTCCAAATAAAAAATAGGAATGTTTCACGCAAGTTACCCAAATAACTGGTGTTTCAAATACACATTACCTCATATCATTTGTCAGAATGAGTCATTGTTGGGGCTTTTTCCTTTGTTGCTTTTTGGGGTTTTTAAGGTGAAGGTATTAGCATGTACTGAATTACTAGCAAACATTTTTTCCACACTGCAATATTATCACAAAACAAATGACCCAAAAGGAAATTGATTTTTTAAAAAAGCCTAACATTGCCTAAGCAAATAAATTCCTCTCTTAAGACTACAGTTTTGTGCATAGATTTAATTTTATTTTTTGTAAGTATCATATAATGTCTCCTTCCTCTAGTAAAACATAATCAAAGCCACAATATTTTTAAAAAATGAAAAACATACAGATAATAGGAGCCCTTAGCTTAAATCTTTGACAATTTATACTACACATGGGTTTTGGTTTTTTTTTCTTTTTTGTCAGTTAGTGTTTAAAAACTAGAAAAGGAAAATGAGGAATGCATCCTGTACAGTACATGAACACCTACTGGATGCTGTTTCACCTAATTAGAAACCAGCATAACTGTAAAAGAATTTTTTTAAGTTGACACAAAAAAGGTTATTCTTCTAAAAATGCCTTCTCATAGAAATTTTATTTGTAATACTGATAGCATAAGGGGGCTTTGCGTTAGCATCTTTCGTATCTGATTTCTTCCACTTTAAAAATATATCAGAATTAAACACGTAAAACAAGTGAAGCAGCTCAAAGTAAGGGAGCTTTACAGTGAGCAGAATCCTGTTCTGTGCAGCAGCTGTCCCCAACACCCTTTCCCTTTTTCAGGTGAATGGCGCTCACTAGTAACATGCAGCCTGAGAAAACACCAAACCTGTTATTTGCTCTGATTTCTGTCCCATACCTTTGATGGTCTTACCCACAGATTCATATATAACAGACCTAAGAACTTCAGATCCCCTGCTCTGAGGCACAATTAACCATACCAATGCTGTTCTAATCCCCTTTGCCCTCATTATAGTAATTGGTGCAGAAGCAATTGATAAAGATCAGCACAAATACTGTGTTTGATTACATTCTGGGATGCCTGTTAATACTAGCCCTATCCAGTCAAGTACTTTATAGCAGTTGCATAGGACACATGTGCAGTGGCTAACAAGCAAAATTCCCAAAGGATGATGAACACTGACATAGAGCCTGTGCTTCACAGCATACTCCACAGGGATCCTCTAACCCCGGAGTAGTATACGTGAGCTCATTCACAGCAGTGCCAGATCTATACACAGACTGATGTTACAACAAACCTCCTGCATTGTGTATGTTTGAGCCAGCACTCCTAGAGAAGAAGGGCAAAAGCAGTTTCTGTATCTTTCTGCCTGCCCAGATGCCGGCATGGACTTCCCCAGCTATATGCAGAATGCAGATTCCTTTTTTCAACAGGAAAGCCTTCAAATACTTGGTGCTGGTGAAGTGGGATCATCCTGCTTTTTCACTTCCTTTGCTCCTGCAAGCACTGCAGACATGGGCTGTGTACTATCCACAGAGAGTGCTCCCATTTTTAAGTTTTCTTTTGTGTGTTAAGACCTGATCAGATGCGTAGTACAAATTCGGATACAGCAGTAAAAACACACGCAGTCATCAATGATCAAACTGGTAACACACAATTTCTGTGTTGGAAATTAGTTTGGCTTTTGTTTATTGTTTTCCACAGACATGAGGCTAGCACTTCTGAAAACAGCTGTCTGTGAACCGCTTTCCCACACCACCATGCCAGCCTGCTCCAGCTCTGACTTGGAGAGAGGACAGGGAACAGTACTTCGTGTCAACTAGCTAACCCTGCTAACCTGCCAAGAGCAGTGGGGATATCTGACCAAGAAAAAATCTGGTGCCGAAGCCCACACAGAACAAACATTCTGGGGGGTTTTGCTTCTCTTCAGGATCTATCTGCCTACTGAAAGCTTGCCCTTCTCTAATTATACTCTCCTGAAATGACAGGTCTGTACCAGTTCCACAAGCACAAATTACAAAAACCAGTACAACTCCTAGCGCACAGGAGTCTGCGTGACTGTAGATAAACGGCATATTGTCTGTTGCTGCTGGTGGTTTAAGTCAGGTGCTGGAGTCTGAAGCCTTTGCAGGAATCAGACCCCAAAGGTCTGCCGGAGCCAGGTACAAGTCACTTTAGAAGAGGTACAGGACAGTCTGCTGGAGATCGTGGTTTCCTCACAGAACAGTAACAGGCTTTGTACTGACAGCTGAAAGGCACTGAATGTTTTTAAATCGCTCCTGATCTATATAATCCATTAGAATCCAAATTCTTTCACGATTAACAGCTTGCTAGACCTTACAGACTATATCCCTCAAAACACACCTCCTTTAAAAAAAAAAAAAAAAAGGAAGGTAAACCCCCTCCAGTGTAACTGGACCCCACCAGATTAGAAAACGTCTGGTAAAGTGATGACTCAATTCTTAGTGAAGGAAAAAATAACAAGATACTGTTGCATACTCTTGATTCAGAGAAGGCCTTTTTAAAGCAGAAAAGATATGCAAAATCCATGCAAAAGTATCAGGAATGTTGGCAGGAACAAGTAACCAAAACATTATATCTGCAATCAGTAGATTTCCTTTGACTTATTTCTGTGACTGAACACCCCTGGCATCTCTTTAACCAGACTGCAGTCTCACATTTCATTAGTGCTTCGTGGTAAGCCAAGAATGAAATGGAACAATTGTCATAAACCACTAAACAATTGGAAATTGGATATACACATTATTTTAATGACTTAAAAATATTTTTTTCTTATTTTCTAATGTGGCAGCACAGCTGACAATAGCTTTTTTCTTTGGATGTTCTGAGTTTCACACAGTTTGAATCAAAAAATTTCATAGTCTAATTCAGTGTTTCTTAGATAGAATTTGGCTGGATTAACACAGCACCAGAAAGCACACTAAAACAGTATTAAATGCTTGTTCCTTTCTTACCTATTTGGCTATTTTTTAAATTCATGTAAATCAAGCAAAGTGTTCTAGATTTTCCTTAACTCAAAAATAGTACGAATAATCCTGTGACTGACAATCAATGAATGAAGAAATAACAACCAAAGACAAACAGAATATATTTCCAAAATATACTTATTACTATACCACATTTTTCTCTAAGGCTAATCAACTTATCTCCTTTTTCTTAAAAAAAAAAAAGTCTACTTAAATTAATTTCCAGATGTGGCAGAGAATGGTATCAACAACGATTTACACAAAAGCTGGCTGCTGTAAAGCCAACTCGTTGCAGAAAACCCACCTCCATTTCAATAAAAACTATTAACTTTATTTTGTGGTTTCATATTATTACTACTCATACAGGGATTTGCATGTATGGATCTTGCGGCTAACTGAGTATTACCTGCTTGAACAAGAAGTCTACAAGCTGATGAAATACAGTTTATTTTAGTGGACTCATCGATAGGCTGGGAGCCAAGAACACTTGAACTTTAACTCTAGTTTTCCTTTTGACTCACTGCTGATCCTCAGCAATTCACGACATCTTTGATTACTAAAATTGAAATAACTTTAAAATAAGCAATTTATCTGCCTCTTCTTTAAACACCTGTTTTGAGAAACTCATGTTCCACTGGAACTATTTAAATCGTAATCTCAAGTTTCACTTGTATCTAATGCAATTCACCTTGAGAAGATTCCCAGTAGAAAAATAAATAAGCAAGCACTATTTTGAGGGTGAAAATATCTTCTAGGTGACCGACTGCTTAATAAGCTCACACTGCCCCAGCACTGATTCTTCAGTTCAAAAGAAAAGGAAAACATCCTGACAGCACTCACTGAGGAAGTCACTGGCGTGATGACAGCCGAACAGCTTCAGGTATGACAGCACCTACGAAGTCCAGCTGTCTACAGCAGCCACTCACCCAGCTCCCACCACACCTCTGAAACTGCATGTGGTCATAGTCTCTAAACTCATGCCCAAATCAAACAGACATCTGAAGTACCGGGTTCTAGATAAAGACATGCTCCCCACAGACACCGGTCAGGAGGTGAGGAGCTGCCAGTGCCACAGCGACGTGTGTGCGGCCAGGATGAAGACTGAGCTGGGCCACGGCTTGCAGACACTGGGTGTAGGTACTGCCTGACACCTTGCTGCCAGAGGCACAGAAAGAGAGAAACAGTCCAGAAAACGCTGCTGGGCCAGTTGAGATAGACCCTTTCCTCTGCCAAAGGCAGATCTCTGTCTGACAGGCCCCCAGCGAGCCCTCCCAGACCACCCCCGGCGCAGCAGCTCCACATTAGCCTCCGCAAACGAGGGCTCTGCAACCCACCGCAGCGTGGTCTCGCCGAGCCACCGCCGGCCGGTGTGGCGGATCTGCCAGCCGCTGAAGGAAAGCAAGCCCGGGCACCCGAGCTGGCGCACTCCGGCGAGAAGCGCATCGCCACCGCGCACGGCCCGCAGCTTCTGACAGCGGCCCCTGCGGCCCGCCGTGCGCACCCGCGCAGCGGCTGCGGAACGCTGCGGCAGCGCCTCCGTGCCCTGCAGCCACCGCTCCCGCCGCCCGCTGCGCCCGCAGGTGCCGCCCGGCCCCGGCACGGCCTGGCACCCTGTCCGCGGAGCCGCGGCAGCCCCCGGCGCTGCCTCCGACGCCCCCACGCCACGGGCGACCCCGCCGCGGGGCCGGGGGTCCTCGGGTGCCGTCGGGGCGTGGGGTCCCTGGGGCGGCGGCCGCCGCCTACCTGCTCCGTCCCTGGTCGGTGTAGCGGGTGAGGAAGAGCCCGTCGAGGTCCTCCTCCAGCCGGCCCTGGAAGCCCAGCTGCAGCACGTAGCGGCGCCCGGCCCGCAGCCGGCCGCGCAGCTCCAGCACCGCCACCTCGCCCGCCGCCTCCTGCCGCAGCGCCGCCACCTCCACGGCGGCGCCGGGCTCGGGCAAGGGACCGCGCACGGCGGCGGCCCCGCGGCTCCGCAGCCCGGAGCTGTGCAGCACCGCCGCGTCCGTGTCCTGCCGGCAGCGCACCGTGATGTTCACCTGCCCGCTGAAGGTGAAGGGCCCCTCCTGGCCCGGCCGCACCCGCGGCCACAGCTCCAGGTCGTAGTGGAGCGGCAGGAGGTGGCGGGGCAGGCGGCGGCCGGAGCCCGCGGCGGCAGCGGGCGCCGTTGGGGCGGCGGGCGAGGGGGCGGCGGGCGAGGGGGCGGCGGGCCAGGCGGGCGGCGGCGGCGCCTCCTGCCGGCAGCGCCCGTAGAGGGCGGCGAGCGCCAGCAGCGCGGCCAGCAGCGCCAGCAGCAGCGCGGCCAGCAGGGCGGCGGCCCTCCGCCCCACGTACAGCCCGCGGCCGCCGCGGGGACCCATCCCCGCCGCTCTGCCCGGCCCGGCCGCCCGCGCCGTCCGGTACATACGGGGCGGCGGCGCGGGGGAGTGAGCGCCTCTGAGGGCGGGACGCGCCGGGCCGGGCCGAGACAGGGGCCCCGGGTCCCACCCCCGCGCTCCGGGAGGGCTGCTCCGGCGGGGTGGCAGCGCGGGGACTCCCGGCCCCTTCGCCGGGAGCGGGGCGCGGCGGGCAGTGGCAGCGCGGCGGCGAGGGAGCAGCCGGCGGGCGGGGACGCGACGGCAGGCCGCGGCGCAGTTCCCCTGAAGCCCCAGGGGCGCTGCCGGCGGCCGGACGGGGGCCGTGCCCGAGGACCCCCGAGGATGAGTGCTCGCGGCACGGCCAGACAGAAGGCGGTGCACGGACGGGACGGGACGGGACGGGACGGGACGGGACGGCGCGGGGCGCCCCCCGCACGCCCGGGCCGGGGCTGGGCGCAGGGCGGCAGCTCGGGGCTTCTGGAAGCCTCGGTACCGGGGGGCGGCCGTCGGGCTGGAGCTGGGGGCTCCCCGCGCCCCGACGGGAGCAGCGGAAAAAGGAAAACAAAACCCCGGCCCACAAATATTCGTCCTTTTCCACCACCGTAAGGAATCGCAACAGAATGGATGAGAAAATTGTGGGGGACAGCTTGAGGTGTGCAGAGGTTTGCGGTTAGAGTGGATCAGCTTTAGAGGGAAATCTACATACATGTTAAAAGATTTCAGAGAAGGGCATCAGGCCTGAAAAATCTTTGCTAAATGAAAAAAGCACGACCAAAGTGTGTTTCTGGCAAATCGTCCTCCTTCAGAGCCTCACTTCCCTGCATAGTTCAGTTGAGGCTGTAAACACAGTGCTGTACACACATAGCTAACCCTGTTAGAATCAATAGGATTAATCCCACGTTCCCAGTTAGACACATACTTAAAGGGTTTGACGAGTTGAGGCCGGATTGCCAGCGAGATTGCACAATTAAACCTTTGCCACCTTGTAAAACTTGCCTGTTTGTTTTGCTCAGTTACAGCTACCTCTTAAATCACGATGAGCCACACATGACAAGGAGCAGTAGCCAGGAGCAGTGGCCCTTGCATGCCATTGCCTTCGATGCTTTTTAATCTGGGTTACAACATGTTTCCCCCCTCCTTTTGTTTTTTTAATTTGCACACACCACACCCCCACACCCCCCATTGTTTTGAAGCCAAGTCAATTCCTTTGGGTTTGTGGTTCGCACCATAACAGCCACCCTCAGCCCCAAACAGCTCTGTTGACAAAATCAAGGCATTGGATTAGGTATTGCAGTCTGTTTTGTTGCCAGAGTTAAAGCTAAACTGCCTAAAGTAAATTCACCTCAATGACCTAACACTAAAGGTTATCCCTTCTGCTAATTTATATATTTGTTAATTGAGAGAGATACCTTTCCTATGGTCCTGTAGAAAAACAGCTACTGCTTCCCTCATTCAGGGCTCAGCAGGGCTGGCTGCTATAGGTCTAAGGAATAGCTCTGAGCCACTGAACAAAGAAAGTCTGGGCTTCCAACAGAAGACCACCATCTGTTGTTTTCTTGTCACTTGAGGAATGGAGGTGATCCCCTCTAGCAGGCTGTTGCACTGGTTGTGGGTTCTCCCACTCTTCTCGCCCCGTTTGCTGCCTGCACCAATGCCTTTGCTGCTGTTACCCATTAGCTTCCAACAGGCTGTCTTCTGGCACTGGCCCATCTTCTGCTGTTCTCTTTCATACAGTTCAACTTCCATGTTTCTGTTTCTGTGCTTGATTTCCCATTTTGTTCTCATCTACCCCAGTCTTCCCCCCACACCCTGGGACCTGTCTCTGTTTCTCTGGTTCAGGCCTCCGTACTCTTTCACTCAACCCACCATCCTGTCCCCCTTCTGTCCTTGTACATGCCTCACACACCTTTACTCTTCATCTTGCACATCAGCAGCTTCTTCCTTTTCTCCTAGCATGTTTTGCAACACCCGCTATATTGCTTTAAGACTGCCAACAATCTCCAACAAACTTCTTGGCGGTCGCTGGACCTGCAGCCACACAACAGCCCTGAACAAACTGCCCTCAAACAAGTATGATCTGCTGGATGTCACTTAAAAGATTTCACAGAAAATGTTTTCAAGTATTTAGGAAACTATCTTTTCCCTCATAATGTCAATGTAAATCTGGGAAGCAGTGTGTTGTGCCAGTCCAGAGTTGCTCCATCCCATGGAAATGCTGATGCACTATGGAGACCAGGTAAGATGAATGATCAAGAGGTCCCACAAAGATCAGGAAAGAAAAGACAGTGTTATAAAGAAGGAAGTGATGAGAAGAAGAAATCACATAAGTGTACCAGTGTTTCTAAAGCAAGAGAGCAGACACTGCAGAAAATTATGCAGTATTTCCATGCCCTGCTTTCCAAATGTCTTTTTATACACACTCAACATTGTTCAGTAAAACCATGCTCATCCACTTACCCCTTCAAAACGAAGCAGAGGCAAAATCAAAACTGTGAGGCATTTCATTTCACATCTATGAAAATCAGCACAACTGCTCAGTAGTAAACCTGTAAGTAGTGCAGACCCCACAGGAAGGTTGCCCTTCATGATGCAGGTTGTGTTTGAAAGTTTACAGTTCATATCCATAAAACGTCCTTTATTTTCTCTTTTTTGTAGTGGGGAATTAAAACCTGGTCCTTAATTAACACATAATACAAACACAATGGTTACAGTAAACATTTTAAGAAGTGTTGTTTAACTACCTTTTCCTCCCAAGTAATTTGTTACCTTATAAAGCGAGTGATGGATGAAGGGTTTTGCTAGCCCATGACTGCTGCCCACACACACACACACGTTTGAAATGGGAAAATGCTTTGCATGCAGTACAAAATGTGTGAGTAGCAAGTATTACTGTTCACCATCCTCCTGAACTTATTTGTGCAGTTAAGATGTCTGAATGACATGTTTCTGAAATCAAAGTTGCAGGAGGTTCTGGGCCAGGACAGACACTCTGGCCACAGCCTGTCAAACACAGTCTTTTGTTCAGGCCATAGCTCAGCCCAAATGCTGACCTTGGATGAAAACGGGAGGCTTGTATTTAACTCAGCAGAAGCCTCCGGTACACATCTGAAGGTAGAAACAAATCACCTGTTATAAAAGAAGTCAGACAGCTCTGAAGGACACCAAAGCATCTGACAAACTTTACTGTCTTGTTTTTATCTTTACTGCCATGAAGGGGTCTGTGCCATTCTCACTAGCTGTTCAAAGTCCCATTGCTGTCCACTGAATTTTAAACAACAGAAAAAGGTTACATATGACAGCATGGGACCTACTATCTGTTAAGGTGCAGTAAGGTAAACAAAACTTCATGTGGCAGGTGGCCAGGAAATTTGACATGAAATTTCATTAGCAAAATATTACAATGACCCATCCTTAAAGTTCATCATGATTTTCAGGTTGATAGTATTGTTACTTTGATATCATCATAAATCTTACATATACCGAATGCAACATGTTTAAGCAATGTGAAATAATGGTTAGGCTGAAAAATTATTCCCTAAATCACATTGCTAGTGATCTGTTCAACCTAATTTGAGAAGTTCTGAGTGATGGCACGTGTGGCAGTTCCAACAGTGGCAGTCAGGGGTGATCAGCACTCCTGAAACTGTGTTTCTAACAGAACAGTAGATCTTGTTTCCTCTTCAGGTTTTGGGCAGGTGCCTGATTTTTTCTGTTTACAAAGCCAGACCAACACTCCTAGTCATAAGGGATCCATGTGCACCACCTAAGTCCATGAAATCCCAATTACTATTTTTTTGCCTTGGTCTGCTCTTTTATGCACTGTAATTTGCTGTGCACCATTTATTCTCCTTCTTTAACAGAGCCAAAAATATATCAGAGCTGAAAATGTTGTAATGCCTGGAAGTATCTGTGGCAGAGCTATTTCATAGGAGATGCTGAAGTAGCAGACCTTTACTATTGCTCTGAAGGTCCGATTTAGTGGGTATTTCAGGTTTCCCAGCCATCTGAAGTAAGAAGCGTGAGCTATAGCTGGACATACATAGCTAGTGAGGACCATAACTTCTTACTGGACATGTCAAAGAAGTCTGCAGCTTTCCTGCAGGCTCAGGATGAGTACTTGGCATTGTCCTTCATGGAGTATGTATCTTCAATATCAAAGACAACACAGGTGATACTAGTTACCAAGTAATTGAAATTAGACTTGAAAGAATGAGGTCTCCTTTCCCTAATAATAAAGAAACACACAAGCAAACAAACCACCAAAACCTCTGCTTCAATGTTTCTGTCCTAAACAGATTTTCTACACTCCCTGTATAGATCTGCCAGTAGATACAACGTTTACAAGCTGGCACAGTAACTACTGACCATGGATCTGTGTATGAGTTGACAAGATTGCTTAACTGGCCAGTACAGGCCAGTACAGAAAGGTAACGTGGAGAAGACTACCAATTTTAAAAGGGTCAAATCTGAACAAGCATTGGAGTATCGTCAAAAAACATGAAATTGAAAACTCAGATTAACTGTTTGGAGTGAGGTGTCTTTCATTGCATGGTGGTCATGATGTGATCAAGGAAAAATACTTGCACCACAGACAGCCATGCATCTAATTAAAAAATTGCATGTAGGGAAGCATGCTTGAAATGATGCCATTATTGGTAATGATGTCTAATACTGTAATTGAAGTAAGTTTTCACTCATGCTTTGATTAAAAGATACTCCTCAGTGTTTCAGACCAACAGGCCACTGATAATCCTCTGTCTCACAGAGTAACAAAACCATACAAAAATTCGGTTGTAAATTCTATTCTTGTTTGACGAACGAGCTGTGAAGTTTTTACCAGGGCTTCACTGACTGCCTCTGTGGAGATACGTGCCAATGTGATGATTTGGATCTACACAGCAGATGGTGGGTAGCAGCAACAATTCTCACCAGGGAAGAAAAGACAGCAACTGAGGCAAAACCATTTTTTGGATACTTCTGCTTGTGGAAAACAACAGAGTAATCCCTAAATGGTATAGGTAAAATGAGGTAATGATGAACCACAAAACAGAGTGTTAACAAAATAGTCAATCTGTCCAGTGAGCTGAGTTGCACCCAGAGCTGGAGAAGACTCCCTCCAAACAGCTCAGAGTGCTCAAAGGGGCAAGAGAGGCCTGCAGCCCTGTTTGAAGGTGT
This sequence comes from Falco biarmicus, assembly GCF_023638135.1. Lineage (NCBI taxonomy): Eukaryota > Metazoa > Chordata > Aves > Falconiformes > Falconidae > Falco > Falco biarmicus. The sequence goes on along the minus strand of NC_079311.1, from coordinate 18,190,788 downwards.
GGTATCTGGGAAAGCCCCCTCCTCAGAGGGGAATGGCAGGAAAGCCTTTCCAGGGAACAGGCAGAGACCCACAGAACAGTATGGGAAGTAACCAAGAAGTAACCACAGGAGACATGAAAAACACTATCCAGAATATGAGCAGGAGATGAAAATTACACCATAGCTGGAATTAAGGACACTGCAGTTTTATCAGTAGGTTTTTTGTATAGTTGGTAACTCTGTCAGTTGGCTTCTGAGCTGTGGCAGGCAATCAATAGGACTGATAAACCAAGTCTTGCAACTGAGGATGTGTGGGAAAGAAGTGTATCACACTTTCACCAGTTTGCTTAGCAAGAAAAAAAAAAAAGGTAACAATACACTTCCAATTAGAAAGAAGTTTTGAAAAAAAATTTAAGGATTTAATAAGAAAATGACGAGTGAATGCATGACTCATTTTCGACATGTGAAACTTTGTTCCAGATGGCATTTAACTTTTCCTTTTGTGAAATTTAATGTTTTCTGATTGTTACCACAATTAAAAACAGTTTGAATACATATCAGCTTTTCTCCAAATATGCCAGCATTTTCAGGCTTGTGCCTGGTGAGACTGTATGAAAGTGAGCAAACATTTCACCAGAAATAACTTGCAAGTGTTTGGGGTTTTTTTAAATGGCATTAAATGTCAGTAGATCGTTATTGCTTATATATGATGAATGGTGGCATTTTCAAAGTTGTTGGCCCTTTTTATTAATTGTTTTACAGTCCTTCAGATGCCTGGTATTTTTCTGCTTCACTGAAATGAACCAGGAATGCAGCATTTGCCCCCTGAGTGCTAGTCATTCTATCAGCTCCATGGGAGGAACAGAAAGCTACAGTTTGGGGAAGTGACATATTGAGATAGTGTAAACTATTTCTCACCTATGGAGTTGGACCAACGAAGCTGGACCAGGGACAGGTGTCTCTTCTCCCTTCATCTGCTTTTGTTGTGAGTAGGGCTTTTGGATGGTATGCAAGTCTGAGAATGCAACAGGCAAGTACAGGAAATGCTTCACGTAGCTCACTTCAGCCCTAGAGCTGCACAGCGAGCTGAAAGAAATAAGCAGAACCTCTGAGTGTCCAGCTTGCTCTCCCGTCACTACAAGGAATATAGCAGAAGAGAGAGCAATGGCTGTTGGTGCTGGAACTAATCCCTTCATCTGCACTAGACAGGTGCCACCTAGTCTGCCTGTCCAGAGCTGTGGGCAATGATCGGTCTTTGTCAGGACTTTTGAAAATGGTCTCCTGGTGCACCTCATGCACTCCAACCACCAACAGACATTCAGTCCTGGACACCAGAAGAGAGAGATCCAGGACACCACAGCTGATCTGAAGTTAACCCCCTGGAAATGCATACATTTTGAGGACTGGGTCCTCTGTATCAACTGTTTTGCTCTATAGATCCACTCCATCAGGGCCACCCTATCTGCATACATCAACTTAAAATTTCTTGCCCCACTGCCCTAGGAAACTGCCTGCTTTTTCTGTGCTGAGAGTTAGTTCTGCAACACAGCATTTTTTTGTATCTAAAGTGAGCACCACTGGTTCATCACCATCTTTAAAATAATAATAATAATAATAATAATAATAATAATAATATAATTAATAATAATAATAATATATACACACTTCAGATAATGAAAGATTGTTTTGAAATCTCTCCTCTTAGTTTGCAAACCAAGATATTTTCTACAGTTTGTGATGTGCCTAATTTTCTAAAATTACTGAGAAATGAGGACAATTGCTTCCTCACAGGTTTCTTTTCCTATTAAAATCTTCATTAAACCAGTTAGACTAGAGAACACCAGAAAATTACTGATGTGAATTCACATGCTGGCAGAGAACTAAATACCCAAGACTTCAGCAGCTTTAAAGCTTACAGATAGCCATCATGTCCAGAATATGGGTATTATATTTTGCAAGATACACTTCTTGAAGTGTATCTTGAAGTTCACAAAACACTCCCCAAATCTTTTATCAGTCCAACAAACCTGTGCTTCACTGCAGAATGTGGCTACATGTCAACTTGTGATGAAATTGGCCAGAGCTCTGCGTATCCCTACAGACTGTAGGAAGCCTCTATTCCAGGGCCTCTTTCTGGCAGATCTTTGGTGGAAACATACTAAGGCTTGAGCCTGATTTATAAATTAAATAAAACATGTCTCCACTTTAACTCTTTGTTGTTCTTGCATCTCAGAGCACTCTGCCTATTTACGATTCTTGCCTTCGCGCAGCCTGCAATCCCATTGCAGTTCTCTATTCCTACTTGCCAGGTCTGCTCTCGCAACCCCTAAACCTGATCTCATCTGATCCCTAATTCTCTGATCCATTCAGACAAAAAAGAGGAAGATGTTTGCTGAAGCCTGTATGATTGGCTGGCAAATAGTTTCAGTATTATTGGCAAATCTCTGTACTTTGTGGCATGCAACATAGCACAAGAAAACCTGTATGTGACAGCAGTCATGGAAGTGTTTTAAAATGCATGCATTACAAAATACAGTTCATAAATCTTACATGTAGATAGACTTGGGGAGGGGATGTACCCTGTGCTGTTACACAAATCTGTTTCCTACGAAAATGTGACATAGAATATGGTACAGAAATGGGACATCCCCACTCACAGTAGGATAGGAATAAAGTGTGTACCTAAAATTGTGTGTAAAAAAATACTACTGCTGTTTACTATCCCCTGTCTTAGGTGCAGAAAAGATCACAACAGAATAAGGAATGTGAGTCAGCCTCTGAATGGCTGCTTCCATTAATAAAATACCACTTTTGTGCATTTGTCTGTGTTTTTAAAACTATAATTGCAAGAACAAGAGCTTCTTATAGACTGCCTCTGAGGATAGTTCAGTGACAGTAATAGAGCTGGAGAAATATTTCTAATCTTTCTTTTTTGCATACCTGGGAGCGCAGGCTGATCCATGCATGCAACTCCCAAGCGTGCTGTGGTGGTTTCTGAGATGATAAGGGAAAGGCATTACGAAAACACAGGCAGGATGCACTTCTAAGGAAGATGGAGATAGTGATATGAAGATCAGTGAGAAGAAAACTCAGCTGATGGCAAGGTGACAAGAAATGATAGGAAGCCACAGGGCTTAGAAGGTAGCAGGCTGGATCACCAGTTTATTCAGGGGATAGTTTCTGGTTGATTAGAGTCTAGCTGCGGGAATGCTACAGTTTTACTAGAAGGTCAAGATGGGGAACTTCTGCCATTTATAATCAATCTAAAGCATCAAATTAACAATTCTCTATGAAGGACAGACCGGCATGTCACGAAAAGGAGGATCCCAAATCCTTCATGTCTGTACAGTGGTGACAGAAGCAGTCCCCCCACCAAAAAAAAAAACAAACAACCAAACAACCAACCAAACAAACAAAAAATAACTGGCCAAAGACTAAGCCAAGTTCAACCTGAGAAAGTTCAGATGCATGTAACATGTCATTAGTTTGCTCTACAAACAGAAAGAATTATGTCAGTAAAGTACAGAAACAGGCTGCTAGCCACAATCTTCACTCTGAAAGCATCTATCTGCAAAGGAAGAAAAAAGCCAAGCCTAGCAGGCAGACAAACCAAAGTAAATACCAATGAGAAAACAAGTACATTCTGGGAAAGCATTCAGACCTTCAGGCTATGAGTAGCTTGATGCTGACATTGGGGAAGAACACTGTTTTTTAGTGCCAGTCCCTCTGAAAAAGGGTGGCACACCCATCCCACTGCCCGGCAAGGCTTTGGGACATCTGCTGAGGTGACTGGACCTCACACAGTGAGCCAGTCAGACAGGTTTTAGAAAACTGCATTCTTGGACTCCTCACTGAGAAAGGGAAGCTGATAATGGACAAACTGAATAAGCCACCTGCCTCTCTTTTTATTGCTTGTCTACAATACATACCTGTATTACTTCGTAAATTGTCAGCTAGTGACTGATATATTGTATAAGTCAATCAGTTACTTGGAAAGAAAGATGTTTGGTGTATTTTTTATGAACTTTAGTTCTTAAGGCACTTCTCCCACAGCTGTCCCAAGTCACTATCATTCGTATCTTTGAAGGCTTGTCTGGTTCACCACACTTCCTTTACTGCTCTGGTATCATACTGCCGCAGTGTCATTTCCATCTTTAGATGCCAGCATGCCTCTAGGTCTCCCTTTTTTTCAAGGATTTATTTCTAGCATCAGACACCACTCTTGGCCTTTACATCAGTCACTCCTGGTTCTGGAGGGACCACTGCACAGCTCATGTATTTATTTCCTTATAGTCTGCGGAAAGGAGGAGATCACATCCTGTCTCAACAGCACCACTGTAATGCCCAGACCGAGACCTACACGGCAAAATGAAGAAAATGGATGGAGGCCTTTCCAGGGGATACTCCAGTGCTGTGACAAAAGAAAGAGCTCTTGCATAAGAACAATAATGGACAACAACTGGACCTATGCACACATTTTCAGTTCCAGCCCCTAACATCATGAATGGGTCTTATTTTCTTCCCTGGGGTGACTCCTGATGGAAATTAAGCAACCCTACAATTGCAACTTCAATTTTAACCAGAACTTAAAACCTGAGTCCCACAAGATCCATGTCCTACTCCCTGAAGCTGACCCTGAAGAAGAGATACATCTGAAAGCCCTAGCAGATGTCCAATATAACTGTATCAGCATTATCATGGGCACGCTTATAAAAGGAATTTTAAAATAACTTTTGTTCTGGGGATCTCATGGGAGCTATTGGAAGCTTTTCAAGCAAGCTCAGTTTTTATTACTAACCCCACACCCATTTTATGGAGGTTCCAAAAGATGTCCAGGATGAACAGTCTATGCTTTGTAGTGTTTCCGTTTCTAAAGTATGAAGCCCTCCTGGTTTTGATTACCCCTTTCAAGCACACCCTCAGTCCATCCACTCATTTAATATTCCCTCCAGTCCCTCATTGCATGACTTCTTCCCTCAACATGTGCTCAAAATAGTGGCTATGCCAATAAAATGTGAACTCCAAAGTGTTTATTTCTGTAATATAATGAAGTGTTCTCTTTCCCTTTCAGATGGCTACTGTTCCATACTCCACTTCAGCTGACAGCATCTCAGAGGTTATAAACAGACACTTCACAGAAAAGGCTTTTTTCCCACTGTGGTTGATGTACAAAGATGTATTTCAGCATAGAGAGTACATGGCTTCACATCCCAACAACTTAAGTTTACAGTTACTTTGAGCCTCAATAGGGTATTTTTCCATAAATCAAAACATTTAAAAATGGAGAGGAATGACTAACAAGGAAAGTGGAAGTATAAAAACACAAAATTATTTTGACATGAATCATGGAAGGCAAGGAAGTCATTCCAGGGCTGGCCAAAAGTGACACCAGCACGGACACTCTACTGCAGCAAATTTTTGGTGACCACTGTGTAGAGTAACATCACTGATATTTTGCTAATTCTTCTATTGCTTTTTCTGCTGATCAAACTGGAGATAACGTATTTCAATGTAAAGATAACCCATAACATGTAGTTGAGACGCTCCTATTTTGCTTGGATTACATAAAAGCATATTCAGCAAACATTTCTCCCAAACATTGCACAGGCAAAGGCTGAGATGTCTTACCTACATTGAAAAAGAGTATTACCTTTCTTGTCTTATATTTATTTAGACATGTATCTCATTGACTCCATCAGATTAATTTCTGCTCTATACCGATATGCAAGAACAGTATGGATTCTGTGAAGGATGAAAAATACTGTCAAAAATAATCGCTTTGTGTTTTATTCATCCCTTTTGTCCACCATGTTTCTCTCTGCTCACTCTAGCATGTTGCTAACCCAGGGGTTAGACCTTGAGAACTTGTTTAGGCAGGCAGCTCATTATGAACTCTTCAAAGGCACCATTTGCTCCATGTTTGTGTGAGGAGGTCTTTCAGATTCACAGAAGTCATAGATGGAGCTGAAGAATCATGATAACATAATCCATGAGCCGTGATCCAAAAAAACTCCGGTTTCTTTTTTCTGGATTTGTTTACTGGCATCATACAATGTGGACTAGCCATTCCAGATGTTTCTTCAACTCCCATTAATAAAACCAAATGCAACCTTTGACCCTTCTGCCAAATCTGGCTCTATTGTCCTTCATCCTTATTCCCCCTTTCATATTTTTGTTGTTATGGCAGTATTTTCTTAAAGTTGGATAAAAACTAGAGTACATTAGAACCCAACCCTTTATAATCATCTTTCCAATCTTATTTTGAAAGGCACGGAAATCTCAAATGTTGAACCCTAACATCTTGTCTCCATTTGGGTTTGGGAAGCACAAAGGGTAAAATGCGGACCTCACATCAATTGAGTTCTTTCTGCAGGTGTCTGGATCATAATGCCTAGCCAACGCTGCCATAAGATACAGAGTATGTGCAGATACTCAGGAAACAAATGTAGACAGAAGTGCAATTAATATAGCATTATATGAAGGTACAGTATTTAACCACTGCTTCTCTGGGCCAGAAAGGTGTTGTGAAATGGAAAAAGCAACCATAGAGCACAGTAGACAATACACTTTCCAAGAAAGGTATGTCCTCATCTTACCCCCTCCATTGTCCCTTCAGGAGCTATCTCTCGTGACCCATCACTTCCTTCCCCCTTGGTAATGAAGTTCCCTTTAAATACCCTTAAAATCCCCTGTTTGAACGGTAACACACACCAAGTTACAGTGTTTTACTCTTCTCAGTTTCTTTACTTCTCTCTGTTCACATTCTGTACATTACGGGATCAATCCTATTGCTAGTGAATCTTCTCAGACAATGAGTAATTTTTCAAAAGAATGTTAGGGGAAATATCCCAAACAAACTTGTTGGACCAAATGCAGCTATACAGGACTCTGTCTCTGAATAGAACAACCACATATATTCACTTTGATGTTTTGGGTTTTTTTTCCCAAACTGGGAATATTTTCAAAATTTAGTTATCACAATTGTATTTTAAAAAAAACAAGTGACCCAAATCCCTGGCAGTATGCCACTTTTGTTATACTACTTGATCACACTTTCCCTTGACTCACGTAATAGATACTTCAGTTGCATGAGCATATTTTATTGTATCATAAAGTCACAGTCTGGGATTACTTCAAATATCTTAACTGTTCCTTGTTGTGGGTAGTATGTAGCATAAATAATGAAGCTTGGAGTGCATCCCAATAATTACCTCAGTACTTTAAATATGAACATACACAGCTGGTTACAAGATTTGAAGATTCTCTTATTCTGTATTGTAAATACTGTCACCAAAGCACTTTTGTTTGCAATTGCAAAAGAAAGAGGCAGACAAACAGCAAGACAACATTTCTGGAATTTTATATGTTAAAACCAAAAATTCCAGGAACGGTCTAAACAATCAGAGAAGTGGAACAGTAAATTTCCAGCAGGAGAGGTTAAAAAAAAAAAAAAAAGAAAGAGGAAATTCTGAACATCTGCTCACTTATTTACATTACACATTTTAATATGTGTAAAAAGATTGTTGCCTCAAAACCAAATGAGAAATTCGTAAAGGCTGAATGTTACATCTTTTATGTTAAAAATTCATACAAACACATTCCTTTCTATTTAAGCTAGAAAGTCTTTATGGTTGCTTCCAAAAGTATCTGACCTTTTCTCTTTTGTAAAATTGATTACCACAACAAAATGACTACAGTATCAGAAAATTCACATACAGAGCTCACTAAGCACCCTATCACACAGAAAGGACCACCCCCTCCAACAGCCTCAGAAATCAGATCTTGCCCATGCAATCCATGGGGACAGTCTGGTGAAATGAAGAAAAGCTGTGCAAGTGGAGAGGTTGCTAGGTTCCGGAAAGATAAGTAAGAACAAAATAGCTCAGTGATACAGACTGTAAGTAGCAAAATAATACCAGGGCCTTGCATCTAGTATGCTGGTATTGCAGCTTTTTCTTCTTCTTTTTTTTTTTTAATTTATTTTTATTCTGTTTTCTTTGCTTAGTCTTCAAGAGCCTCTCAAAACTCAGATAGCATGCTCAAGGCTGAATCCTTAGCTTTACTCTTGCCAGCTGTAGACAGACATTCATAGTGCAGCTGTTAGCACACCTACCGAGGCAAATCCTGCTACACAGCAATGGTAGAATATGTGTGTATCTTTAGCAGCAAACAGAAAACATTGATTTTGGTGAAAAATATAAAAATGACACTTTGACTCAATAAGAAGTAAAACATTTCAAAAGTATTGTGATACAAGAATTATTTACTTTAAAAAAGAAGAGAGGGGGAAAAAAAGTAAGTATCTATAGTGAAAAACAAGAAAGAATTTGAAAAACAGAGGCTGTTAGTTAAATCCTTACAAACAGTTACTGAAACATGGCCTTAGAAGGAGCAGACACCATGAACAATTCAAGCTAGGGCACAAGAATATAAGCTCAAGAGAACCAAATGGTTAATGGGACCAAACAGAAAATCATGTGAACTATGTATGAACTATCCTAATTAGTTCTAAGAGATAACTAAGGATACTAAGAGATTCACCCTGGAGCAAAGGAAACCTCCTACTAACAGAGCCCCCTCCCCACAGAACAGGTGGGGTGAAAAAAAAAGAACACTGTACCTTTAAATGGAGGCGGTGTAAGAACGAAAGAGAATTAAGTGTGACTAAAGTAATTGTAAACAATTGTTCAAAGTGCATTAAATGTTTTACTATATGTTAAGAGGCATGTTGGCTTTGTGGAATTACCAGCCAGCACCCATCTCTACACAGACATGCAGCAAACAAGTATCTCGACTCTGTGTGCAGATCAGCAACTAGCACTCCACGTGAAGAACCCAGATTTAGGGTAACAGTTGGACCGTATAATTTCAAAATTATTTTCATTTTGAAGTGTGTTTTAAATTATTCACATTTTAATCTTACGCAGTCATTTTCTGTGTATTATCTTTTTTAATATCAGTTATGAAACAGTGAACAATGAAGTACTGGATATAATGTCCTAATCTCTGTAATTAATTTACTGAGTAAAATTTAATACACTTATTTTCAAAATACCTGCAGTAATTCTAATAAAAAAGTAATTATGAACAGATATATAATAAAATAACTTAAAATAAATATACTATAAAAATAAAAAATAAAAATACATCTACCAAGCTCTAAATTTGAAGTGAAACATTGAAAGTTCAGCAAAAACACTTCAACTAAAGTGAAACTAAGAATATGTAGAAACGCTGGAAGTTTTTACCAGTTGGATTTATTGCTGCAGCCAGCTCTGTGCATTCTGGGGATGTAATATATACAGGCAAGAATGTTACTGGGTGACTTTTGGTATGTTAGCAAATACTCAGCTCTGTGGTATCAAGGAGGGTGCAATTTCATCTTACATGTCTCTAGCGGCAACAATGGTTTTAAAGCTTCCTGTCTTCCTTCAGTCTTGACTATTTATTCCTGTCCCCATGCAGCTGTTCACCCCCTCCCGTTCTGAGCCAATGTTATGGTCTGTGAAAGCAATGGGAAAGAACACGAACACCCCTGCCCCCAGCCCTTTAAGAAGCAAGAATGAAAGCAATGATGAAGCATTGATTGTGCCGTTTTCACTCATATTTATTGAATTATTTGCTTCTCTAAAGTCCACATAAATATTGTTAATCCCTGTACAGTATCACGAACTGAGTGACCATATGGCATGGTACTCTTCTCACTTAAAATCAAGACATCTGAAGGCTGACAAGCCAGAACGAACCCCACATCACTATAACAAAACTGGATTCTTATCAAGAATGTTAGGATAAAGCCAAATGAATGCAAGCGATGTGACTCTGCCTCCTAACCTTTGTGTTTAGACCCTGTTGCATTAACCAATGAATGACTGCGTGGTGGTTACACTCCACTTCTTCTAGACAGCATTGGCTGAAGAAGACACTTGTCAGTTATCATAACATTAACACAAAGAAAGTGTTCTCAGAGGAGCAGATGGGAAAGGAACCAAATCACCTTTATCTCAGCCACAGCAATATTGCTATGCCTCCTGATCCCAGCAAAGTCAGGAAAAAAGTAGTATCCTTCATCTTTGAGGGCTTTGGCTGGAAAGCTGTAGGAATTCCACATGAATTATCATTGATTCTTAAATTATTTTCTGCTGTTACAGAGCCTACAATAGATACTTCATGTCAAAGAGTTTTATATGCTCCTAAGATTTCTAAGGCAAAGGTGATAAGCTTGAAGACTATTTTGCAGAATCTTTCTCAACTGAAGAAATACAGTGAAATGAATGTGTGTTTATTTTTCAGTTGAAGTCACTGTAAGCTAAAAGACTTTATCCCAGTGCAGATACAACAGAGAATGGAAAATGTAAACCATCTGCCTGTGAAAAAATGTAAAGGATTTATGGAATGGTTGGGAGGACTTTTGCACAATGTATATGCTATAGAAAGCTTTTGCTTTTGATCAAGAGACAGCATATGCTGAAGCAGCCACAGACTCTTTGCCAGCGCGTGGTAAGAAAAACACAGCAGCTGGCAGAGACAAAATTCTGACTTTACCATGTGTTTGGAGACACTTGATCCTCACTTTAGCATTTATCATCTTAGGCTGTTTAACAGAGAGCTTTACCCTAGTCTTAGATATATTTAAATAAGCCAGCTGCACACCCAAACTTCTCAGAAAGATTATACAGCATACACTGGCATAGCAGCATCAGAAGTCCCACCATTTGGGTCCCTCCATATTAGCCTGGTGTTTTTTAAAACAAACATCACAGGACAGATGTGAAGATTCAGAAAAACACCTAAAAACTGCTGCAGTAAAATGGCTGATGTAATCATCAGATTCATTCAGTTGTAATACTGGGAAAGACAAGGGGTCCCTTTGGGCTCAGTGATCCTACACTTAATTTGTCTGGGTTTGACAGGTAAGACCGTGGTCATAAGCAGCAGGAGATTTTGCAGACAGGAAACGATGGGAGTAGACAGCCTTCGGGAGAAAGCTCAGTCTAAGATTTATGTTCTGTTATTGTTACTCAGTAACCAATACAGCCAACCCCCTCAAGACAGCTAAGCTCTACAGTTACAGGGCATGCTGTATTTCATAGGCCAGCAACCCTCTTCTGTGCTCGGGGGACATGGAAAAGCAAAGATACTCTTTGAGGGTGTATCAGTGTGCTCCAGGTCCTGTAAGAAAACCTAAGGAGCAGCACAAGGTTGCCTTGAATTACCCTTTCACACTTCCTGTACTGCACCTGTCTCTGCATCTCCTCTTACAAGCCCCATTTCATTTCCACTTTTTCTTGTGGCTTATCTGTGTTACCCTTGCACTTTTTAACGGATTGCTAAAGCTGAATCCTCCCAAGACTGGAGAAGAAAGGCAGGACACACACTGGTACAAACAGCCAACGCAGATCCTCAGACTTCAGAACAGTCTGGCAATCTGTCATGCACAAATGACAAAACTTAGGAGACCTTATAAAGAAATAATAACATGTGTTATGGTAAAATCTATCCAGTTCTGAAGAGCCTTTTACATTGCAGACAAAGCAAGCAGCTGCCTCTCTCCAGGCAGGTAAGTCAAGGTAATAATTAGTAGAGACAACAACTACTAAAAGATACTAAAATAGCGCAATGGACATGGATGGTTCATCCATTTGCAAAACAGAAAATATTTGGTACAGAAGGAAAGAGAAGGGCTGGAAATAGGGGGTTTGAAAAAGTAATCATGTTTTTTCACCTACAGGCAGTAGCAGATTTTGCTGTAGTCTCATTCAGAGAATGAACTGAGTATCTTAGTTGAAATAGATACACAATTCTTTTCACAATAAATAGCTAGCTAGATAGAAGACAGGCAGATAGATAGATGATAGGCAGATAGATATAGATATATAATTTAATTCTCTGTAATTCTAAGCTCATTTGATAGCAAAGGACTGCCTATTAAGTAACTTTGTCATAAACAAGTGACTGAATCAGAAATACATTTTATTTATAACTGCTGTAACAGCAATTACTGGAAGTTATTTTGTAAGCTGTAAGAAACACGTATATAATTTTGAAATTTTCCAGTTAGTTATTTTTATATTTCTGTTACATATATTTCAGTTATTTTCATATATTCTGCACTGAATAGCTTATACTTTTGGACCAGTTAAAATAGCCACTTTTTAAAGCATGCTGTCTTGATTCTTGAGGTATGAATATAATTGCCTTAGCCACATAAAGAAAGCTCTCCCAATGTGATCAACATGAGAAGACCTCTTGAGAGTAATCAAGACACATCCCTTATAGTGATGTGGACCATACAATACATAGGAGTTAAATTTTAAATCCTAGCAAGCAGTAATAGAAAGGACTTCAAATAAAATATTTTCTTATATTAAGATCTATAGTGGCAACAATAATTAGAGAGAATGGGAGGCAATAGATTCCTACAAAAAGAATCAAGATTAGTATTCACGTGAGGGTTAAAGCACTCTTCCCTGTATAGATGAAGTTCTCATGATAATACCATATGCAATGTGGTTATGACATCACAACTCCCATAAATACAATCTATTAGATTATTTTTTTTTAATGACTGTATATACATGTTTGTTTCTTAGGATACAGTTGGCATGGCTGGGTGATGGAAAACCAAACTTTCCAAACCCTACATACATTTGTCCAATCATAAATAATAACTCATCTGGGAAGTCTGAGAAGGTTTTGGTTTCTCTCTTAAATAAGAGGGCAAAAACTTCAAAAAAAGGATCGCTAGAGCTTGCATTTTGTTTTTTGTAATCATGTAATTAAAACTAAGGAGCTAAGAGCAGATACTGAGTTAATTTGCTAATGTAACAAATGAACCCTCCAGCTCAAAGGCACAAGAGGGCAGCCTGTTGGCTTGTATGCTAAACTTCACACCCATTGAATTTACCTAACTTTAGCAGATTACTCTTTTTTTAAAATTTGTCTGGGTTTCTATATGCTGCAATGCTACAATCATTACATGCTATCCGAATGCCTCAAATAGCTTATGCTATGCCTATCAATGCTAAATGGCAGATATTCTTACTAGTGTTATCAACATACCTGTTCAAGGAAGAAAGCTTTTTCAGTCTCTCCTTCTCCTGTTGATCCACTTCAGCCCGTGTGGCAAAACTGGATGTCTCAAAGCTATTTAATTACCCAGATGTTACAGATCTACAGAGAGAGAAAATAAAATCTGGTATTCTCACCTAGAGCAAAGCTGGGGGAACAGCTATCCCCCCATTCCCTTTGGCGTGAGGTGGTGGACCATTCATCCCGCGTTCATTGGGTGACCCCTCGGCACATGGCACTGCCTAGCTCATTAGCTCATTCCTAACTCTAGCTTGTGTTTCTCCCCTCACCTCAGAAACACTGGGTGGGGAAGCCTGGGGAGCAGAGAAGACAAGAATTGCAGAGGCAAGTGCTGAACTGGAAACACTGCCAGCACAGGAAGATCTCAAGTTACTGAGATGCAGATCTTGTGGAATACTGGAAGCGAAACTGGCTTATTGCAGGGAGAGGTGTTGGGTGACAGAGTGTATGGATTTGGAGGAAATCAGGCTCCATTAGTCCTGCTGCTTGTGGAATAACTTGTCTTCCCTTCTAGTTTACTTCCTGTGTTTCAGCAAGCATATGGAATGTCACTATTCTAGTATCATCTTCTGAACTGGGCAAATATTTAGGAATTACATTCTAATATAGGTTCTCTTTTTCTAGTTGTCATGCACCAGATGAAGGTGCCATGGGATACTGCTGCTCGAAAGTAATGCTGGGCTAAAACTTTCTGGATAAGGATGGGTGATCATTTAAATTCCAAGAGGCAACACACATGTCCAGCTGTGTGGAAAGGAGGAGACAAACACAAAGTCCAAGTAAGGAAGGCTTAAACTGGAAAAACGTCCCTGCTGCAACATATAACTGCCTCCACACCCTTAAAACCCCCCAGACGGATAATGTCTCCCTTTTGCAGTCAGTCATTTACTGCTATTTAACAGGAAATCTGACAATATCATGCAGCTGTCTACATTGCCCTTGCAGCTAGAATAAATTGTTGCAGATTTATTCACATTATTTTAGGACTAGAAATATTAGTACCCTTTTCAAAATCCGATGTTCTCATTTGACACTCCAACTAACATATGTTTTGTTTGCCTTCACAACTGCCAGTCAGCTTGGCAATCTGCCAAGTTAGGATGTTCTGGTGCTTGGTGAACCCTAAAAAGCACCAAGTCAGTGGCAGGTCAGTATATGCAGCAACTTCCAGTGCTGCTTTGGTGTCAAGGATGTTGGCATCTTGTCATTGCATCATTAACAAGGGTGTACTTGACCACGTGACATGCTCAGGAAGACACATCCACCCAGACATCAGCTGTTGGACCTTGTTTAACACTTAACCCTTGTTTCTTTCTTCAGCACATCTAGTGATTATCTTCCCATGCATTACCCTGCTTTGGTGGATAGATTCACGGAAGCCCAGCTCTCCAAATCCACCAGAGAAGAAGCTAGGCAGCAGGCAGCAGGAAGATCCAGGCAACAGAAAGGCACTCCAATCCTTTTTTCTTATCTTAAATCTTGTTCAACATTTTGTTTTTCTGAACTCTGGAAACCGATTCACATAGTAGACGGAGACCTGCAATTCCTTACATTAACGCTGAGCTTCTTGTTAGTATGTTCATCTACAGCTGGGCAGATTACAGGCAGGGATTTTTTTCTGTGTGAAGAGAATAATTTAGACTGCTTCTCTGAGGACTTTACTATTTGGAAACAGAAACTGCTACCTAGAAAAAAAGAACACCAGAAGCAGAGGCTCAAAGCTACCTTATGAACCTGGGCTTGTGGTTAAGTGCAGTTAAGTGTTAAAAAAAGTGCCTTTTAAACATGGCCTTAAGGGCTGCCTTCTCTCCGCACACACAGCCATACTTTGAACCACTTAGGAATGTCGTGATTTGTGGTTTGATATGACCTGTGGTTTCAAACTGATGCTGAGCTTGTCATTGAGGTTACCCAGGAGATGCAGACAGATTTGTTTAGATAATTCTTTGCCAGTCTTTGCTAAACTTTGCACTCTTTAGAGGAGTTTGTGCAAACTGTAATATCTAAGAGGCTTCCAGAATTACAAAGGTCCCAAAAGAATTTGGAAGAGTACAAAAATTCATGGACCAACACTGGGAAATTTGATCATGGGGTTCAGCCCCCCTTCCTACTTTCAAGACCACTTATGCAACTTGCATAACCCCTTAGTCCAGTTAAATAAATATTCAGCTAAATAAAGCTACTCTAGCTTCACAGCAAGATCTAGCCTTCAGTTTCCATTGTTCCTGTCACAGTCCTATGCAGTGAGGTGCAAGCATTTCAAGAAAGCTGGTTTGATCAGTACTGCTCAGCCTCAGAAATGTAATTTGCAGGTTTATTGGTTTCCTTCTCAATGTGCAGTTACACAAACTGATGGCTCTCACCTACTCTGTGTGGAGTCCCAAATGGTTGGCACTGCTGAAAAGTTCAACCCTGTATTTTGTTAAAACTAGCGTGATTTTTTTTAAACCCACGTTCTCTATGATCAGTGGTCTGGGTTTCCTGGTACCAAAGATTAAGGAAGAAAAATCTGCAGAAGGTATAAACTGGCAAAATCAGTAAAGAGCCTGGCTTGTAACCTCTCCCTACAATCTTCATAACATAAATCAAGTTGGAGGGATATGAAGAATGATATAATGTTTTATATAAACAAATAATTGTAACCATAAACACAGGAAATTTCTCCCATATAACAGTAACTGCATCTGAAGTTCAGAATCTTCTCTTTTGAAAATAGTAATCTTTTGCTATTGCATTATACAGAAAATAAAAATGCTCCACTCGTATTAGTTTGAGATGTTACATACTGAAGCAATAATCTTTTATAAGGGTTTTAATACAACATAGATGAATGTATTGGATGTTTTATGTTTTCAAAGGGAGAAAAAGCACGGAAATTAAGGTCAAATTTCTTATGGTTGAACCCATGAGGAAAATACAGAACACATTTTGTTTGTTTGGATCTTGGGGGAACAAACCGTTTTTATGGTGGAGTAGTTATATGACACTAAAGCAATCAATGTAATGTATTGCATTTCACAATCACATATTCATAAAATAGGGAATGTACTGACATCCAACATAATCAGTGTCAATCACAAAATTTGGAAAGAATTCTGAAAAATAAAAATTTGAAAAAATGCACCTCTATTTTCTAAATTATAGCATACAAAGGAGGAAAAAAGCCACCACCAAATGCTGATGTAAATCTTCATATCACTGGGATATAATAGTGAAAACCTGTTTATCATACCTGTCTTTCTTACATGAGTCTAATTCAGACTGGTCATTCAAAATGGCTACTTTTGAGATATCCTGTCTTCCTAAACACCACTAACCTCCTCATGATCCAGGTCTTCATGATGCAGTATTTTACCTTTATTCCCATGCTTGTGTTTCACTAGGAAAATGTATGGCAAACATAAACATTGTACATTGTTTTTATTGAGTATGACTTGGCAGGTACTTTGCAAGTTTTACTAGTAAAATTAAAAAAGGTGGTATCTTAAGACAGTTACAGTTCAGAAGTGGTTAGGGGGAGTGTCTGAAAACTTTCCAAACTTTGAAAGTTGTTCCTGTTCAATTCAGGGAGAAAGCCAAGATCCTTCAAGATTTCCTGCAAAGAGACAGAAAATGAAGAGCTCAGAGCAGGGGATAACATTTTGTTACTGGAACTACTATTCAACTGCAGGGCATCAGCAGTCCATGCACGGGTGCTGCTTTGGGAACTCCTTTGGATTTCAGCAAAAATTACATGCAGTGAACACCCTAAGCAAAACTTCCTGTCAACTCTGATTCACTCATTAACAGCTGTAGTCACAACTAATCACCATTTAAAATTCTTAACCTGCTGAACTGATGCCTCTCTCCCAAGGTAAACAAGCTGCTCCATATTGATTCATAATTATTTGCATCTGGGAATTACTGTGTGGTAAGGAATTATGACATTTCCAAATAAACAGTCATGTTGAACGTGAGCCTCTGTTTGTGCTTCACTGAAACACAAGATGGATCTCAATATTCCTTAAGGAGGAGTATGTTAAGCTCATTAGTTTTAGGGATACAAATAAAGCAGTATGTTTCTAATTACACCAGTGAGTCACAGTAGAGCGCAAATTAATAGGATACTTTTGTGTGCCTGAAGTCTGCCAGCATCTCCAAAAAAGTGTGTTGTCCCTCTTCCTTTCCCCAGACACAACCAATCACTAAGCAGCATTAGTCCATCATCACAGCTGGGACAGTTTAGGTCAACTTCCTTAAACTCCTCTATATGGGGACATTTATACAGTAACTACATAAGCACTACATAAGGAAGTCACACAGCCTCTTTGCTGGTTGTGCCATCCCATCTGCAAGAAGGGCAGGAAGGAGGATCTGGGGAAACACAGCCCTGCCAGCCTGGCCTTGGTGCTGGGGAAAGGTTATGGAGCAGATCGTCCTCTGAGCTATCACACAGCATATGCAGAACAGCCCGGGGATCAGGCCCAGCCAGCATGGGGTTATGAAAGGCAGGTCCTGCTTGGTGAACCTGATCTCCTTCTGTGATGTGATAACGTGCCTAATGGATGAGGGAAAGGCTGTGGATGTTGTCTACCTGGACCTTAGTAAAGCCTTTGTCACTCTCTCCCACAGCATTCTCCCGGAGAAGCTGGCTGCTCAGGGCTTGGGCAGGTGTGCTCTGTGCTGGGTAAAAAGCTGGATGGGCAGCCAAGCTCAAAGATTGGTAGTAAATGGAGTTACATCCAGCTGGCATCAGGTCACTAGTGGTGTTCCCTGGGGCTCTGTACTGGAGCCAGTTCTGTTTAATGTCTTTATTGATGATTTGGATGAGGGGATCGAGTGCACCCTCAGCCAGTTTGCAGATGACACCAAGCTGGGGGGAGTGTTGACCCGCCTGAGGGCAGGAGGCTCTGCAGAGGGACCTGGGCAGGCTGGAGCGATGGGCCCAGGCCAGTCGTGTGAGGTTCAGCAGGGCTCAGTGCCGGGTCCTGCCCTTGGGTCACACCAGCCCCACGCAGCGCTACAGGCTGGGGCAGAGCGGCTGGAAAGGGCCTGGTGGGAAAGGGCCTGGGGGTGCTGGGTGACGGCCGGCTGGGCAGGAGCCAGCAGTGTGCCCAGGGGGCCCAGGCGGCCAGCAGCACCCTGGCTGGTGTCCCCAGCAGTGTGGCCAGCAGGACCAGGGCAGTGACCGTCCCCCTGCACTGGGCACTGCTGAGGCCGCCCCTCGAACCCTGTGTTCAGGTCTGGGCCCCTCTCTGCAAGAGGGACGTAGAGGGGCTGCAGCGTGTCCAGAGACGGGCAGCGGGGCTGGGGAAGGGGCTGGGGCACAGGTCTTGTGGGGAGCCGCTGAGGGGGCTGGGGGTGTTCAGTCTGGAGGCTCAGGGGGGACCTTGCTGCTCTCTACAGCTGCCTGACAGGAGGCTGTGGGCGGGTGGGGGTTGGTCTCTTCTCCCAGATAACAAGCAACAGGAGAAGAGCAAACAGCTTTCAAGTTGCGCCAGGGGAGGTTTCAATTGGATATAATGAAAAATTTGTTCATTTTTTTGTCATGAAAGGGTGGTTTAGCATTGGAACAGGCTGCCCGGGGAGGTAGTGGAATCACAATCCCTGGAGGTGTTTAAAAAATGTGTAGACTTGGTGCTTAGGGACATGGTTTAGTGATGGACTTGCCAGTCCTGGGTTAACAGTTGAACATGATCTCAAAGGTGTTTTCCAACCTAAATAGTTCTATGGTTCTATGCTTCTAAGTGTGTGGTGGGCCTTAAGAAGTGTACTACTACATAAGTAAATCTGAAAACATGCCAGTCACACCTACTCAAGACCACCTCAAACTGAAAAATATTTTAAAATCTACTTTTCAAGGCTATTCTCATAATAAAAGGGACAAGAAAGATGAACATATTTAAAGAAAACCCAAAATTCAAAACAGGGTTTCAGATACGATGGCCTTCACAGCCTCTTACAGATCAAATTTTGCAGGCTATTACCTCTTCAATAGGGGCATATGATTTTTCAGGTTAGAAAATAGTAGAGCTACTACTCTGATTTCCTGATTCCTTAAATTTTGTAAGATTCTGTTCATTATAAAAACAGGGAAAGAAAATAGTGGTTTCCAAGATTGGAAATTTTGTGTGGATATCTGTTTTGGGGTGGGGTTGTTGTTTTACACTGCAGAGACAAGATGAAAAATAAGGTTTAATTATGACAGTTGTGATTACTCCTCAATTGCCATGTAACAGTAGACCATGTGTATGCTGCACAGTCATCTTGGCAAAACTGCCGTGTAAGCAAGGCTATATTTATTCAGCTTGCACAAAATACCTTTTCAAGGTTAGAAAAAGAGTTAAGAGAAGTAGCAGAAAAAAATTGTTGTACTTTTATCTGTCTGTCTATCTCCCTCCTGAGCCCACTCCTGCACACTAGCTTAGAAATTTCACATTAATGAATTTCCAATAGATCTCTGATCCCATTTTCTTCCATAAGCATCAGCAATGACCCCTAGATCCCTTTCTTGATTCACGTTCCTGTCTCTGCTAGTCCCTTTACCCAAACAATTCCATAACCAGAAAGGCACATGCAATACCATTTAACTGTAAGTTTATACTAAAACAATGCACTAATAAAAACAACACAACTTTCATGTATTCAGTCTAAGATGAAGAAATTTTATAACTCTCATTTGGACCTGTATACTTTGGCAAATACACTAGCATAACTCATGTGAATTATCTAGCATGAATAAAATTTATTTTATTCTGGAGCAATTACTGTGTTCACAAAACAGAACAAATGTAGGTTTGGTAATAAGATTTCATTTATGGTGGAAAAGTCTGTCCACCTGGTGAAGAGATTTCAGAGCAGTCTGAAGAGAAAATTTCCCCCACAGTCCTCCCCAGTGACTTTATAGGATCCATATTGTTTACTTAGTCCAACAGCTCTGCAGCAAAGTCACAGCCCTACCTGATTTTCTCATCTGGCAGTCCTCCAATAAATTTCACCCTGTGCAGCAGGCTCCCAGCAGCATCTTGATTCTTACTCTCCTATCTTAGAGTCATGAGTTGTTGGAAGAAGGGTTCGCCAGAGTCAAGAAGACGCTCAATATGAGTTATGCATTTTGCTCTACTTTATTAGTTGCTAACACTACTTACATAGAACTGATACACATGCATATTCGTAAAGCAGAAATATAATTGGTTAGTAGTCTCTAAACGCGTGCCGTTCTCACACCCCTAATTATCATGACTAAAATAAGCATTCTATCCATGTAGCTAATCGTGTTGCTGTGCTTCAGCCTTGCAGTTTGTTACTCCCTATTTTCCAATACCGGTCCCTACCTTTCTTGGCCCTGCACCTGCTTTGCCAGCAGCTGTAGCATGTTACAGCCATGGCCTGTTGGCACAACATAATTTCTTGGTCTCAGGATTCAAGAATAGCTCAAGGCTACCTTTCTTGTTACCTTCAGCACAGCAACTTCAGTACAATTCTGATTACAGGCCTATTCTAATACCAGGCCTGGATTGTGCAGATCTTCGGAGATTCTAAGGCCATGCTTCTGCAGCCATTCTTCTGCAATTCCCCCTTTTTTCTTTTGCACAAGCCAGGCCTGATTGGTTATGTTAAAAACTACTCTCTTTAAACAAGAAAAAACAAGAAAAAACTAAAAGCATTACAATAATGATTATAACAAAGCGTATTCCTTCCATCAATAACGTCTTTAACCAACCTGTTATGCCCAATCCTCTCAACCATTCATCAAAGGGATTATCATCAACAAGAATATGTTTCATGTTTCCCTGCAGTTGTGACAACTTCTTGTGGATAGATATGGAATGATCGGAAAGGTTCATACAACACATCCCTTCAAAATCCTCACAACCGTGTCCATGTGCTAATAACAAAAAATCTACTGCAGCTCTATTTTGTAATGTAGCATGCCTAACACTATCTACGTCAAGCGATAACGAACTTAAAATCTGCGATGTAAGATTAAATTGCTTCTCTCCCCAACACCCTAACCTTCGTATATTCTTAGCGTTTAATGCAGTCATTGCTCCTGGCATAAATATGGAGGCTAAGACATTTGTTGTTACAGACTGCATATCGACTCGGTCATTACATGTCTCATCAAAGGTGCGCAGTGCCCTCCGTGATCTATGAAATTGTGGAGTCATTTTCAATAAGCCTTTCATACGTGGAGCAAACAGAGTTAAATGCCCTAAATAACATGGTCCACCGACAGGATTCAAAGGAATCCCTGGCCATGCTCTATCTCCACCTATCAAAAAGACTCCGGGTGGCAACTGATAGCCCCCTGATACATTTACATGTAAGCCTCCAGCTTTCAGTCCACCCCAATTAGGTGAACCAGTTAAATTTTGAAACTTTGTATCAAACTCCCATTCACCTTGTCCTGCTAGCCACAATCGCCACGGTTCACCAAACCAAATTACTCCAGTGCCATTTACTGGTTGAAGTGGTGGTACCGTGTCCTTGCATTCTGGCATTCCCGTTGCAGTCACGTTAGCGTACTTAATGGGCGTAATGCTACCTAATAGGTCTAACTCCTGCAATGGCAAATGATACGGTTGATTCAAATATTCAATAACCATTTTCTGCCACGCTGCATTACGCATAGAAGGCCAAACAAATTGCCCATTCAGACTCAGGCATGTTCCCTTTTCATCGGATGTCAGATTCACTGTATTGACATTCCAAAAACCATCAAAGTCCGCTTCATTCTCCTGCAGGGGAATACCAATTAAGCAAGTTCTAAAGGGGTTGTCTGCTTGCTGCAAACCTAAACAAAGTTTGTTACCCCCGTGATATTTGCCCATGTCACCCATATGTTTGTTCTAGGCAAGATGTCAAAAATACTTTGGTCAATGGGTAACATATTCATCAAGACCATAAACCAAATACACCATTTGAGCATGCTTAATCCTACAGAAACGTTACTTTCTGTGAGCTCTCCTGGCCCACTCATTCTGAGCCTTCCCCCACCTTTTGGCAGGGGCAGCATACTGTCGGGGTATAAAAATACCTTTACCACACTCCCTACTTACAATTATAGTCTAACGTAGCAGCCCGAGGCTGTCCAACTATCTGCAAACCTGCCGCTCCACTGTGCTCAATTCGCGCTTTCAGTAGCTTCAAACAGGGCAAACAGATCTTGAGCAAACTGGTGGTCTCCTCTAATGCCTTTTTGCAATTCCCAAAAAGGATTCCTCTCTCTAATTTTCCATTTACACTGTAAACACCCTAAATCCATTCGCAAGATATATACAGAGACCCACCATACAGGTTTACAGAAGCCACAAAGTAATAGAACCCAGCCACATTCCCTTTGTCCACAGTCACAGGCATGTAAGGAATAGTACAGAGTTCTGTTCTCTAGTTCTGCCTGTAGCTGGTCACATGCATTCCTTGGGGAGGCCTAGATTGTCTTCTTCTGTAACAGCAGTGATGCCTCCAACACCAGAGGCTGTGTGGCTAGATGCCACCGATGTAGCTCCCGCTGGCAAGCTTCCGGTACCAGTTTTATGATTACTGGTATCAGCACGTGTCCATTTACTGGGTACCCATACTGGACCTGTAGGGGTGGAAACACACATATAACCTCGACCATTAAACAAAACAGGGGCAGGACCTTCCCATTCCCCTGACCGCGGATTTCTATGATAAACAGATAATTCAGTTCTTGGGGCTGCAGTATTTACACAAGTAGCATGAATAATAGCTGGGGGGTCTGAATCATCCCCAAACACACACAAGTGATTGAGAACAAACAAGGTTCTGTGTAGATGCTCCTTTGGATCTGTAACGTCCGCAAATTTCTGCAGATAGTCCTTCAATGTCCTGTTTGTTCTCTCGACGATGGCTTGTCCCGTGGGAGAATGAGATATTCCAGTTTTATGCTGTACTGCCCATGTAATAAGAAATTTCCGCAGAACTTGACTGACATAGGCAGGAGCATTGTCCATCTTAATCTGTTCTGGAACTCCCATGACGGCAAAACAGGCTGTTAGATGTTTACACACATGCAAGGCTCTTTCCCCAGGTTGCACAGTTTTTTCAAATTTATTTGAATTTATTTCAAATTTATTTGAATATTGAAAAATTTATTTGAATAGGTGTCTACCGTGACGTGTACATATTTCAATCTGCCAAATTCAGTAACATAAGTGACATCCATCTGCCAGACCTCTAATGCCCTCAGGCCTCCAGGATTGACCCCCATCCCTAGGCCAGGG
Organism: Falco biarmicus; assembly: GCF_023638135.1. Classification (NCBI taxonomy): domain Eukaryota; kingdom Metazoa; phylum Chordata; class Aves; order Falconiformes; family Falconidae; genus Falco; species Falco biarmicus. The sequence goes on along the minus strand of NC_079311.1, from coordinate 18,167,488 downwards.
CCATGGTGGCTGCACTGCGGGCAACTCCTAACAATACCCTGTGCCTCAGCATATGTCAGCCGAAATTGTCTTTTTAATCCCTTAGCATTTTGATGGAACTGAGTGTGGGAGACCCGTGCGGCTTCAAATTGATTGACGGGTGCAGTTCGTGTCAGGCTAACCAATTGATCTGCTCTGTGATTACCTTCTCCTAAGCCTTCCTGCCATTTGTGGCTTCTGATATGAATGATACAGTATGGCGCAGATCTCTGCTTTGAAGCTCGTTGAAGTTGCTGGAATAATTCATTTAGTTGTGGGTTGGTTACTTCTCTCAAAAGTGAATCCTCTAACCTTTGAGCTACTCCTGCCACATATAGTGAATCGGTGACAATGTTCAACGCCACCGTGCGCCAGTTTGCCATAGCCCAACAAACTGCAAGCAGCTCCAATGTCTGTAAATTATCTGCAGGGTGGGCAACAATAATGTGTTGCTGCCAGAGTTCCTTTTCTTTCCAGACCACAGCAGCCCGTCGAGTAGCCTTGCCTGCATCAGTGAACGGTGTAAGACCATCCTGAAGCGGAACAGATGAATGCTTAGGTATTTCCATCCATGAATACGTTCTCAAAAAGTGGATATCTTTCCCCTTTAGCTGTTCTCGTGATATCTGTCCAGAATGTCCTAAGAGTGCCAATTGTAAAGCAACAGAGTTTCGCAAGGCCCATTCTAGGTCTGCTCCCTTCATTGGCAGGTGAATACTAAATGGTTCTTCCCCTGAAATAGTTATCATCCTATCACGACCTTTGCAAATGACTTCGGCTATTGCTTCCATGCGAGTTTGAACCGTTTTCTTAGGTTGAAGGGATAAGAATATCCATTCCAAGACATAGAAGAGGTCATCTCCCCCTTTTTTCTTTTGCCACTGCATGATAACTGCAAAAACAGAGACAGGGTGAGAAACCACCAGTAGTTGAAGGGGGAGGGTAGCGTCTCGTCGAGCTGCCCATCGCGCTGATACTAGGTGCCCAAGATGCTGTATACATTTCTGTTGGTCATTAGTGAGGCGAATGGACTTAGCTGCATCTGTGCCTTGTAAAAGAGGCCGTAGGGGAGCTAGATCTTCATTAGTAATGCCCAGAAGGGGACGTACCCATTGTAAATCCCCCATCAGCGTCCGCACATCAGTAAGGGTTTTAATCTCAGTGGCAATGGTGGTTTTCTGTGGTGTTATCATGCTGTCATTAATCTTCCATCCCAGGTATCGGAACGGAGATTGCTTTTGAATCTTTTCTGGTGCCACTTGTAATCCCACCCATCCAAGCGTTTGCATAAGGTGTTGTAGGTTTTGTTCTATAAAGGGCTGCGGTTGAGCTACTAAAATATCGTCCATATAATGATAAATGAGAGCATGCGGCCACTGTTGATGTAAGGGCTGTAATGCTGCAGCGACGAAAAGTTGACACATGGTAGGACTGCTGCGCATTCCCTGTGGAAGGACCACCCATTCATAACGGTGAGCTGGCTGATCCTTGTTAATCGCTGGCAAGGTGAAGGCGAAGCGCGGTGTACCTGAGGGATGTAGAAGTATGTAAAGAAACAGTCCTTTAGGTCTACAATTAATAAGGCCCAGTCTTTAGGTATCATAGTAGGAGTTGGTAATCTGGGCTGGAGCGCTCCCATGGCTCGCATTTGTTCATTCACCTTGTGTAAGTCATGAAGTAAGCAAAACTTTCCAGACTTATTCGGTATAACAAAGATGGGGGTATTCCAAGGGCTAGTGGATGGCTTAATATGGTGAGCATTCAGTTGTTCTTGTACTAGCTGATGCGCTGTCTGCAGCTTCTCTTGTTGCAGCAGCCACTGCTCCACCCAGACAGGCTCATCTGTAAGCCAGGTGAGTTTTAGAATGGGAGGCTGCCCTGCAGGGGACACTGCCAGAAAACCGGACCAGGGGTAGTTAACACAACTCCCAGCTGAGTCATTACTTCGCGGCCGATGAGGGCAGAGATGCCATCTGGTAAAGGCAAAATCAGTACATATGCTGATGCTATTTTGTCTTCCACTTGAATAATGATTGGCTCCGTGCTAGAATGTGGGAGAGAGATGCCTCCGATGCCGCTGACTCTTTCTGCAGCCAGTCTAGTAGGCCAATGTCTAGGCCATACATGGTGGGTGATGATAGTAACATCAGCTCCTGTGTCAAAAAGTGCAATAAAAGTACAAGCTTCGTTTCCCCTCCGTAACGTGACTCTGGCTTCTGGGCGGCTGTTCATCGGCATAGTGAAGCGTACAAGTCCGTTTGGAGAGCCAAAGTAGTTATTGCCACGATTCGCTAAAGAGTCACAAGGTGGCGCACATACGCTATCAGTGAAACCTCTCATGGGAACTAATTGAGCAATTTTACTGCCGCGCGGTATGTGGAGAGGCGGATACAATGTGTAAGCCACAATAATAATCTGTCTCGTATAATCAGCATCAATAAACCCCGGAATTACAAAGATACCCTTTAGTCCAGCCGAAGATCGGCCTAAGAGGAGAGCTCCAAATCGGTGACACGAGGAGTGTACGGGGCCAAAAGTCGTGGCCGGAATCTTTTGCGGCGTTGTGTCAAACAGAGTGACATCTACTGCTGTTGCCAAATCGAGTGCCAAGCTTCCCCGGGTTGCTGGGAGACCGGGGTCTGCGGTGGCAGGGTCTGCGGTGGCGGAACCACTTTTGTCTGCGCGCGGCCGCCGTTCGCGCTGCGCTTGTAGTTTCCCGGACGCCAGCAGAATTTAGTAGCATGAGAAGCAGTTCGGCAACGTTCACACCATACAGACGCCGAGCAGTTGCGGCGCTGATGACCTCTCCCCCCACAGCGAAAACAAGGTCCCATATAAAACTTTTGCTGAGTTCGCGGTCGCAGAGTAGGTTTAAGTACAGCAGCCAGCGCCTGGGTATGGTTTTGCGTGTCTGTGGATACAGCAGAACTTACAGCGTTAGAGGCGAAGGCAGCTTGCTGGGCAGATGTGCTGTGTACCATCTGCTCCAGCATGTCCTCCACCGTGGCCGTTCGGGGAAGGGAGGACAAAATCGTTTTGGCCCGTGGATTAGCATTTTCAAAAGCTAGCTTCCGGAGCATTTCTGCCTTAAGGTCCTCTGTCATATTGTAGGTTTGGTCTAAGGCTTGCACTAGCCGGTTTACAAAACTATCAAAGGGCTCCGTCACTCCCTGTTTCACCGCCGTAAAGGAAGGGGTCTTACTGTCCGAGGGAACAAGCATCAGGGCATGCCGTGCAGCCAGGGCAGAGGCACTATGCATGTCCATAGAAAACATTAATTGTACCTTAGGTTTGGCATAAATGTCCCGACCTAGCAGCATGTTCTCCTTAACATCGCACAGGGGATGCCCCTGAGCCCTGGGCTGCAGCAAAGTCTTACGCACTTGTTGTTCCCATTCCTTTTCAAAAAGTAAATACTGCTCCGGAGTAAGAAGCAACCTAGCCAGCAAAGCACAGTCACCAGGTGTCATCATTTCCGAGTCAAACAAATGATTCAACAAGTGTTTGACCGGTTCAGATTGCAATCCATATTGTGTAACAGCTTGTCTCAGCTCCTGCATAAATTTCCAATCAAAAGGTTTCCACACAGCGGCCGCTGAACCAGCAGGTAAAGCAGTAGTTCGCACCGGACAAGCAACAGCAGAAGCAGCTTCCCACTCTCCCTCCAATATAGCGTCCCTTACAACCCCAGACCAACGACTGTTGAGAGCGGCAGGGTGGAGGATAACACCTTCCTGGGTCAGGATCTGAGCATCACGACCAGCAGTAGGCAGATGCCATTCAGTCAATTGCTGCTGCAAGCGGTTTAGGCTCTGGTCGGAGGGTTTAGTTTGGGGACGGGGGATCAGGGCAGGGGCAGGTGGGATGGGTTCAGTGTCTTCAGCAGACTCCGCGTTCTCATTCAGAGGCGCACTCAGACCCACCGTAGTACCCTCGTCCTCATCTAACAGGGGGGGCGGCTCTCGGTAGCTGTCAGGGCGGCGCGGAGCACCCGATGCCGCGGCACCCTCCGGAGATGGTGTCGGGTTTAACAGCTCGGTCACAGATTTTTTAATGGGCACAATTGTGCCTTTTGCAGATGGAGCGCCAAGACTAAACAACCAGGAAGACTGCGACTCGGCTTCCTGACCGAGGAGGTCTGAGGCAGCCATAGCCATTTTTTTTTCCGCAACCAGGGATCGTAAATGGTTTATGACCTCCCGGCAGGCAATCCCCAAGTCCTTGGCCGATTTACTGCCGCTAAGGATCGCATCACAAAGGGAATCCCCGACCTCTCGCCACTCAGTCACACTAAACAGCAATTGCGGGTCTTTAAAGTGTCCGTTTTCAGCCGCCCACCTACAGAGCTCATGGAGCTTCTTAGTGCTCACGCTAGCCTCTCGTTTAGCAAGAATATCAGTTAATAGCGTGAGTGCTGCTTCTCTTTCCATCATCGAGATAAAAACGGTCTTACCGGTGCCAGTCTGCGCACGACGTCAATGCCGGATTCAGACGCCTTTACTCATTACGGACATCTTCCTGCTCGAACTCCTCACAGCGACTCCCAACTTTGCAAAGCCCACCTTCGCGATGCAAAGGCAAAGTTTTTCCAGCAATTACCAGCTTTCCCGTCGTTAGGGCGCCAATTGTTGGAAGAAGGGTTCGCCAGAGTCAAGAAGACGCTCAATAAGAGTTATGCATCTTGCTCTACTTTATTAGTTGCTAACACTACTTACGTAGAACTGATACACATGCATATTCGTAAAGCAGAAATATAATTGGTTAGTAGTCTCTAAACGTGTGCCATTCTCACACCCCTAATTATCATGACTAAAATAAGCATTCTATCCATGTAGCTAATCGTGTTGCTGCGCTTCGGCCTTGTAGTTTGTTACTCCCTATTTTCCAATACCGGTCCCTATCTTTCTTGGCCCTGCACCTGCTTTCCCAGCAGCTGCAGCTTGTTGCAGCCACGGCCTGTTGGCACAACATAATTTCTTGGTCTCAGGATTCAAGAATAGCTCAAGGCTACCTTTCTTGTTACCTTCAGCACAGCAACTTCAGTACAATTCTGATTACAGGCCTATTCTAATACCAGGCCTGGATTGTGCAGATCTTCGGAGATTCTAAGGCCATGCTTCTGCAGCCATTCTTCTGCAATAAGTCATCTTTGTTTTTTCTTCAGAACTTTCTTCATATGCCCTCTGTGTGCCTGTTCTGCCTCCCATGTTTTTCTCCACCACCTCTTTTTCAAAATTTTTCTCCCAAAATGTCCTCAACTTCTGCTCTCTCCTTGCCAAGAAACTCCCTTTTTCAGTTTGTACTCCCATCCCAAAGTTTTCTATCTTTTCTTTGAACCCATTACATTAATAGATTTTGTCAAAAACAAGGTTCTTGCCTGATTCCAAGGAAAGAAGCTAAGTGGCCCCTCATGCTGAAAAACTGTAACAATTGCCTCTCCAGCTAAACATGCTGTCTGAAGCAACTCATGTGTGCTCTGAGCCAGTGGGTTAGAGGATCTGCCTGAACACAAAGCTGTGAAGCCTAGGTGTCCATCAGATCACCTATAAGACAATGCTCCACTTGAACTGCCTCCCCAAAATTCTCACCTGCTAAATCATTACAAAGAACAGTAACACCTCTATGAAAACTCTGAGGGAGAAAAAAACCTACATTTTTTTTTAATACCGAAATCCAGAAAGTCTAGAGAGGAGAAAAGAGAGCAATTTTGTTAAGGCAATGTACGGTGTAATAATTAACTTGGGGACAACATAAAATCATATTCTATTTGCACTGGCCCTGTGCTGAAACTGTGTGCTAAACAAGTGTGTCTTTGGTCATCAGTTACTGAAACTCCCAAACCTTCGGCACAACGTTTAAAAGTAATAAAAAGACTACGTAAGTGAAAAGCCACTGGCAGCATGTCTTCTGGCAATGAAATCTCTTTACTGCTCTCCCTAACTTGAAACATCCCACGTTCAGCCTCCCCAGTGCTGTCCAGACACAGCTCTGCTTTTGCCATCCACCACAGGGTGGGTCTGCAGCCTGAAGCCACAGTGGCACATCCTCAGCGCTTGCAGGGGTCTTGGCATCATGGGGCAGAGTGCACACAGTTCTCATTCAAACTGGAAAGAAAAGGGAAGGAAAGGCAATTGCATGACTGAAACACAAGAAGCAGACACACACATACATGCTGTGCATCACAGGGCTTGTCGCAGGCTGCAGTTTCCTTAGCCCTTCTAATGAATCCAGGCTTGGTGCCATCTCCAGCCAACAGATACAATCCACAGGATCAGCCCGGGAGGAAGTATGTGTGTGCCTTCACTTTGAAAACTCAACTTATAACCCTTCTCACCTCAGTTGGTGATACTAGCCCTTTCAGATGGCGCAATCTTCCCAACATATTTGAAATGCTAAATTTCATTGCTAAAATATGATGAGAAAGGCCAGCAGGAATGACTAGGCATTTGAAATTCCACAGTGTGTTCTCATAAGAACAGGCATGATGGCCACAGTGCACATCAGCAAGTAGATGTTATATGTTGCTACAGTTAAACTTGGAGAGGAACAAGTTAACAGTTTAATTGCTAAATAGACCTCTAAAGAATGAAACAACCTGTTATTTTCACTCTTGTTGTCAATCAAGAGACTTTGCATTGCTTATATCCTTTTATATTTTGTTTCTTGGAACTCTAAATATTATCTAAAAACTTAAAAGTCTAGATACCAAGCAAACTTACTGACTTGGGAATATTGTTCATTCTTTTGGTGGACAGGAGAGAAATTTTCTTAAAAGGAAATATGACTAGGGAATCTCAGACTCTTGGCACTGAAATCAGCCTACACACTGAAGGAATCCAACCCTCCTCTCCTTTCAGCTTGTCATTTACTTAATAGGTAATGCTGCTAGGAGGAGGGCCAGGGGAAAGGGGAGGCTAGGGAACTCATCTGTTTCCACTACACACCTTGAATATTCACCCCACCAGTGGCCCCATTACCTGTTTTGCATCAGAAAATGCACAAAAATGGTATAAATAATTTCTTATTTCTGCAAACACTTTTAATACAATGCAGCTCTAAGAACCAGCAAGTTTCTTCTCATATTCAAATCCATTTGCTTCCTTCTTGCGTCTTTCTCTGTTGCTGCATCATCACTGTCCTGGTTTCGGCTGGGATAGAGTTAATTTTCTTCTTAGTAGTACAGTGCTGTGTTTTGGTTCTGATCTGAGAACAATGTTGACAGCACACGGATGTTTTTAGATGTTGCTGGGTGATGTTTATACTAAATCAAGGACTTTTTAGTTCCTTGGGCCCTGCCAGCGAGAGGGCTGGGGGGGCACGGGAAATGGGGAGGGGACACAGCCAGGGCAGGCGGCCCAAGCTAGCCAAAGGAATATTCCATACCATGGGATGTCATGCTGAGTATATAAACTGGGGAAGAAGAAGGAAGGGGGGGCGGGGGGGGGGCATTATGGCGTTATGGCGTTTGTCTTACCGAGTAACCATTATGTGTGATGGAGCCCGGCTTCCCTGGGGATGGCTGAGCACCTGCCCATGGGGAGTGGTGAATGGATTCCTTGCTCTGCTTTGCTTGTGTGCACGGCTTTTGCTTTACCTGTTAAATTGTTCTTACCTCAACCCTTGAATTTTACATTCCTTTCTGATTCTCCTCCCCATCCCTCTGGGTCGGGGGGAGTGAGCGAGTGGCTGCATGGTGCGTGGTTGCTGGCTGGGGTTAAACCACAACAATCACTCATGCCAACTTTACATGAAAAGTAAAATTAGACCAACCAGCAAATGTCAGAAAAAACACATATATTTTAGGAGCAGTTTAAACCTTTCTGCCTGTCTTTACCTGAAAAAGACCTGTTTTTGCAAAGGCTTGCCCATTTTCATATATATATATATATCAGTTAACCTAATTAATTATTTCACAACTCTGTCACACTTTTATCCCTAGGTTATAAAATAACCTGTTTAGCTCCTTCTGCTTTAACAGCAGCAGCGTTCCTTATCTTTGTTTTCCTTCTGGCTTTCCTTTCAGGCAGCATTCTTTTCAAGCTGCTCTGCAAACTACTGATTTCTTTTCACTCAAGCCTCCTGAATACTTCCCTCATGGGAAACCTAAATGAGATTTAGCAGGAAGCCCTTCATCATACATACTTATAAAATAATGAATTTAAAATAACAACTTCACGCCTGATGCAAAGTCCTGTTAATTTACTACCCTACGACCTTCTCTTCCCACATCCTACTGCCTGGCTTACTATTTTTTTGGTTTCGGCTGGGACAGCTAATTTTCTTCACAGTAGTTCATACAGTGCTGTTTCAGATTTGTGACCAAACCAGTGTTAACAGCACACCCATGTTTCAGCTGTTGCGGAGCAGTGCTTACACAGTGTTAGGTTTTTTTCTTATGCTGCCCCATCAGTGAACAGACTGGGAGTGCAGAAGAAGCTGGTAGGAGACACAGCCAGAACAGCTGTAATTTGTGTTGTGCTAACCCACAATGCTTGGATATGAGTATTTTAGTAAACTGCAATCTAACTTCAACTAAAAAGATAATGTAGTGGCATTTAACTACTTAAATGGGCTATAACAGATTCCTAGGAACTGAAATTCGCAGGGGCAAGAGGGCTCACATATTTAAGCTTTCGCAACCTGTTGCACTGACACTAGGAGGAAAAGGACAAGCACTATTTCTTACCCTGCTACAGATTTCCTGGGTGACTCCAAATCATAAAATGCTCTGGCTGTTCACACCTGCTCTTGTTTTTTTCCTGAAGATCATCTCAGCAATAATACCTCTCTCTGGAGAGCTGCACTTCAGGACTTTTTTGTAGCCTTATACCACCTAGGAGAACTGTAACACCTCATGAGGCTTCCTCAGACAACCAAGTCCTACACTAAAAACTCATGTTACCCTCTGGCAAAAGGCTCTCATATTAACTTTCTCTCTCCTTTGCCTGCACCATGACTCCAGCACGCAGGTCTATATATAAAGGCTTGTCCCTAACCAACATTTGTCTGTCCTTGGGTTTTAAGCAAGAGGGGGAAACCTAAGCCAGCATGCAGATGCCTGTATCAACATATTTCTCTGCAGCAACATATCCTATGTATTTCTAGAGCAATCACATCTTGAATGAGTGCACAACATCTTGCAGAGGGATGGCAGACAGGATATGCCCTGCTGGACTTTGCTGGAGGCATCTGCGATGATACCTATCCTGAAAAGACACAAAAGAATGACGGCCAGCCAGCCCTCCCTGGTGAAGCAGATTTTGTATAGAGAATGCAGGCAGGCTAGTCTATGATACACAAGATGCCAGGGTGTCTCAGGCAGGAACAAAGCCATGAGTTCTGCCCTCGGGTGACCCAAATAATTTCTGACATAAACCAGCACCTCACTTAGGAACAGGATGGTTGTTTGAATCATGAAAGATCTTTGCTGTCCTGACACACATCAGCACAAAAGATTGTAAAGACTATTCTGAATGCAGACTCCATTCCAGTTTTGCTTCTTTCTATCCACTTCTGCAGACTGCTTGGTCAAACTTGTGGGCCTTTGGTGGAGAAAAGTTGGGTGCCATTTGCCACGGCTACAGTAAAGGCAGAAGTTTCTTAGATGCACACATGGAGTACTGACCATGCAGGTATCCTACCATATGCATGGGTCATGCAGGTACCACATCTGAAGCTGTGAAATTCAACTTGTGTCCCACAGCAGCTCTGCTGGCTGAGTGCTGAAAATTGTACCAGAAAAGTGTCCACAGATTGGACTGTGAAAACCAAATCAAAACAGGGAGACCATACACTCATTCATCCAAGCAGCCCACAGCCATCATTATAGGCCTGCTTTTAACTCTGCTCTGGTGGTGTGTTTATAGACCTGTTCAGAGAATATCCTGAGGGTGATTTACTTCGCTCCTGGTACAGTCCTGTTGGCTGGCTGGACAGCAGGGCCAGTCCAGAAAGGGGCACCTGGAGCCTGTGTGTGCTGCTGAGTTTCAGAAGAGCCAAACTGGGCAGGAAAGCAGTGGAATATGACACATGTGCCTGTCACTCTGCCTCGTGGGATGGATGACCGATCACCTCAAATGCCTCCAGCCACAGGTATATTCAGTCTGCACAAAGAGGGGACGTCTCAGCCTCTGTTTCCTCCCTGGTCAGACCACACCATCACAGCACTCCTAATGCACCAGAAGGTCAAAACTTGCTCAGACAAGAAATCTGCATGTCATGCTAAGCTGACATTGCAGTGTTTCCACCCATGCAATGGAGGTGATAACATCACCTGAGCTCACTGAGTGTTTCAGGGTAAATTCTGAACACCAAAAATTGCAAGGACAGACCATTCCTTAAATGAAGACTTACAATTTATTATAATTAGAAAAGTAAATAACAAAAGATTTTTGTGTGTGTAAAATTAACAGTTCACTTCTAGTCAGTTTTGGCAGTACTCGGCTGCTCTCCTTGTTCCCAGTAAAATTAGTGCTCTGTGCAGAAGCTGAGAAATGTATCCTGTGCAAAACTTAGGCTTTGTTATTCTTTAACAGTTATAAACAGATTATTTGATTTGTGACATTTTAATTTTCCAGTGCCTTCAGTATTTTATGCCCTGCATATGCTATAATTCAGTACCAAGGAGCTTTATGAGGTAACCCTGAAAACATTAGCAAGTTCACATTTGGTTGTCAGCATAGGTCTATGTAAAATTCATGACTATTTTTAGCATTTATTGGAATGTGCTACTAGAAAGAAAAGGTCAAATGTGTTCACAGGAAGGCAGCATCAATGTGAATTTCTGGCTTGAACCTGTTTCTCCGTTGCAACAAGTGACACTTTCCACCACCTATTCCTGTCAAGTAGAAAAAAATCAGAGCAGCAACATCTGTTTAAGAGTAGTAATTCTGTATATACTTGTAAAGTAAAATATTCCCTTTTCCCAAAATATATTCAAAACTGTGCTTCGCTGTTGAGGGAGGAGAGGGGAGTGTGTTTACACAGTACCTGTACTGTCTGTGCTGTCAATGCTGCAGACAACATTCTCAGCTGATTCTAGCATGAGATACTTCCCTTTAGCAAGAAAATAAAAAAAAAAAGTTTTAAAGCAGTACTCATTGCCCCTGCCCCAGTGGGAAAACTAACTGCTCTGTTTCAAGCCTATTTTTTTTCTGCCCTTTCTCCATTTGTTTAGAAGAATCCATCTTGCAAGAAGGAAGAAAATCACCTATCTGCTCCACGTGGGCCTTCAGACAAAGTCTGGCTTCTGAAAGGAAAATGTTTCCAACACCTCTCCTGTCAATACTTGAGAGGGAGTCTGTGCCCCAGAAAAGTTTGTCTTGTCAGAGACAAAAAAATTACTTGCCAGAACTAGCTGTTGCTCTCAGATGTGATCTTCTCCCCATTACTAAATTTCACAATAAATGTCTCTGAATTTGAAAGGCATAATTCGTAAGAGAGACAGTCAGTCTGGAGAAAGCAATCTGAAGAACTACTGCACCCAAGCCTGAAGCTTGCTTTCTGAGGGCATTTCACCCCGCATCCCTGAATAAAAACAAATGTGGAAAATACTTATCTTGTGGAATAGAGAGACAAATAACCACCTGTGACACAGGGACTTACTTTCCGACAAGAGTAAGAGGATGTGTGGGGAAATGCAGGAAAAATAGATTAGTTAGGACATCCTGAAGGCTGAATTACTAACTTGTATTATTAATGTTACAGTCTCCTTAAAATTATCTCTGTGCATGATTTATCGACTATCAAAAAGTATTACAGATAACACTTGCTACAGTTAAATTGCTATCATCACATGAAAAGGTTTATCCCTAGAGAATTTCGCTAGCAGAGAAACTAAACTGAATAGGAAAGAAAGCCTAATGTAGGAAAAAAACACCAGGTGGTGTCTCAGATACTTAGGCTCAGCTATTGTTTAATAATGTTTCATTTGCAGTTCTAAGAAATGCCCAAAGTTAGGAAATGGCTTTCAGTGATTCATTTACACATGCTGGCACCCTAATAAACATCACTTAAAAAGCAGGCCCTATGAAAGTGGAGTACTGCAAGTGAGTTACCTGGCTTCTTGCAGCTGAAGGATGACTCCTTTTTAACAGCAGCTAGTGCAAAGGACCGATGTTATATATATACATCTATTTACACCCACCCACCCTATATATATGTGAAAGGTTGGGGGGTTTTTACTGTTACAAAAGCATTAAAAAAATCTACATTTATAATCAAGAGCTTAATCCTACAGCTTATTTCCATTTGAAATCCTAAGCAGTAGTTAAAAGGACACTGGTGAAATAGGAGAAAGAATTCAAAAGGCTCAGTATTCTCATGGGGGTGACGAACACAGCAGATCACCATTGTGGAAAACCCCTGAATATCTGCTACACAAGGCAAGCCCTAAAAAGTCAAGAGTGAGAATACCATTTCCATCATTTCTATCAATCAAGTATCCCATCTTCCTCTGGTTTTAGTTTAAGGTCTGGCAGTGTCAAATGACGTGCTAAAAGCATAGTATCTCCCCCGGCAAACTAAAGACATGCCTCTGGCAAAGGGGTGGCAAATAGGTTTAGCTACCCTGAGGAAGCCCACATTGTCACACCATCTGTTTTCTTTTAAGAAAAAGAACACTACCACTCAGCCTTTCTCCACAGTAGCTTTTCTGTGTGAGAGAGAGAATTTTTTTTTCAAAGAAGTGCAATTTTACTGTGAAAATCTGACTAAGCATTTCTTCCCATTCAAGGATTTTCTGAGTAATGAAGCTCTGGCTGTTAGCCACAGCCTTGCATTAAATATTTGCTGGCCAGTCACAGAGAAAGTTCTTGAAAAGTCTGGTATCTGTGGAAGAGCTGTCCAGAGAAGAGTAATTTCCAGCAGAAGCCATGTTGTCAGGTAGAAGAAAGGTAGTAGAAACAATAGTAAAGCAAAACGCAAAGCTAAAAAAAAAAGGAGCTTTAAGATAAATAATGTAATTGTTAAGAGTTAAGATCTAGTTCACTAAAATGAATGAAACCCTGGGTATTGGTGATACGAGGTGAGAAATTAATCTGAAATACATTTAATGTCAAAATGCATCTCAGACACATTTTCTCTAAGGATTTGGAGAAGAGTTTGATTCAAACTCTTCTGTGAGGAATGAAAAATATTTTAACTACATAAGCTTATTGACGTGCGGAATTAGACTCTATAACTCGAAAGTTATAAAGTAGGTATGTTTATTGCGCGCAGATGCACGGGGGATCGCTCCTCCACAAGCGTGCATGCCCGAAGTGACCAACCATCTCACATTTATACAATGAACAAATGAATATTCAATTAACGCCTATACATATTCGTTACCTAAACCCCGCTTCGTATGTTAATTTGGTCTTGCAGGTTTGTAGGTGATTCATGTTCTTGTGACCATCCGATCTTCTTCAGGTGATTGTGACCACCCAATCTTTTCCAGCAAGGAGACTTAGCACTCCCTCCCTCTAGATAGCATTTGAATGTCTCTCATCTTTTCTTATTCTCTTTTAAATAGCCCCTTTGTTAGAGGAAGAAGGGCAGCGTCTCCCCTTTGTTAGAGGAAGAGGGGCAGGCGTCTCCCCGTCTCCCCTTTGTTAGAGGAAGAGGGGCAGGCGTCTCCTCAAAACTGTGGTTGTCACCGCACCCATGACTAGTCACCATACCCACATTCCTTAAGCAGACACATACAATCACAATCCATGTCCATTATCCCCATTTCACATTATTTCTCCATATCATATGAATCTGAAAATGAACCAGAGAAGAAAAAGTGAGACAAAAATAGAAGACTTTGGAGAATTTCTGAAATTGTGAGCTCGTTCATAAATAGCCAGAAGAACTTTCTGGAGGTCAGAGTGATATGGAGAAATAGTGTGAAATAGGGACAATGGACATCGATTGTGATTGTATATGTCTGCCCAGGAATGTGGGTATGGTGACTGGTCATGGGTGCGGTGTCTGGTCACATAGCCACACAGCTTTGAGGAGACCCCTGCCCTTCTTCCTCTAACAAAGGGGCTATTTATAAAAAGGATGAGAACAGGATGAGAGACATTCCCATGTTCTCTAGAGGAAGAGAGTGCTAAGTCTCCTTGCTGGAGAAGATCGGATGGTCACAAGGACATGAATCACCTACAAACCTGCAAGACCACCACATTCCAGGCAAAGGACTGATAAGCTAATTAACATACGAAGCGAGAGTAAGCGGGTTTAGGTGACGAATATGTAGAATATGTATAGGCGTTCATTGAATAGTCATTTGTTTCATTGTCTAAATGTGAGATGGTTGGTCACTTCGGGCATGCACGCTTGTGGAGGAGCGATCCCCCGTGCATCTGCGCGCAATAAACATACCTACTTTATAACTTTCGAGTTATAGAGTCTAATTCCGCCGTCATTTCGGCGAGCCAGGCAGGAGGATTTCTGCTCGGCCGAGGGACCAGCTGCGGAGCGGACGCTCCTAGGCGCGCCCCGGGAGATTTCCTCGGAGGAGCCTCCTCTTCTCAGCTGTTCCCCCGGGAGCAGGAGAGAAACCCCTGGATCCACGGGTAAAACGGTATGTTTAGTAACGGGGCGGCTGGTGAGACGCACGGAGACGTCCGGCGCGCAGCGTAGTCCCCAGGAGGAAAGGTGCCTTGGGAGGGGGTTTGCTGACCGAGGGGTGGCAGCTAGCGATCTTGAGGGCAGATCGAGCAAACCCGAGGTGACTGCCATTCCTAAAAGCCCGGAGGCCTCGCGACGGAAAGCGGGGGGCGGGACGGAATAAGGCGGAATCTCACAGGAACAAGAGGGACCTCACAGCAAAAGTAAAAGGGAAACTTTTGCGTAGGAAAAAAAAAAAAAGAAAAAAAAAAGGGAAAACGTGGGAGTAACAAAATCTTATATAATTCATAAAGATTTGGGAAGCTAAAAACTTCCTTTAGGTTGTCTTAAGATTTGGGGAATTCCTAGCATGTAACAACTGAAATAGCGCTCTGTGTCTTGTTCTATGTGTTGTCTTGTTACATGTTCAAAACTTGGAGTTATGAAATGTATGTTGAAAAAAAAATATTCTGGTAATTCTAGGCAAATAGCCGAAAACTTAACACTCTGCTTAAGACCAGGAAAAATTTGGGGTTTTTGTTTATTGTTTGGTTTTTGGCAATTGTTCATTGAAATGCATACTTTGTGAACTGTCAGTGTTCCTATAGGTTGTACGTAAGTGCACGGTACCGTATAACATACTGCTTGTGTGACTGAGGGCTGCCCCGAGAGTGTGAATGGTGTGATTGAGATGCGCATTTTGATTTTCCGTGTATAGCTTAATTATTTTGCCTAAGTGTGAGTGCAAGAGTGCTTGAGACAGGCGTTTGAGTGCAAAACGAGTAAGGAGCTCCATCCGCGTTTCCGACCTTGGGTGGCTAAGGCGGCCGGAGAAAAACAAAGTAATTAAAACTGCGAAATAGGAAATGGAAGGAGTAAGCCCTGTGAAAAATCGCCCTTGGGCTGTATATTAAAAAATTGGAGGGACATCGTAGGACAGGGTGGCACCGAAAATAGAAGGAAATTGATTAAATATTGTAATCAGTGGTGGCCTTTGTATAAATTGGGGAGTGATGCGAAATGGCCTCAGGAGGGAGGAACGTTAGATTATAACACTCTCCTGCAATTAATGTTGTTTCTGAGAAGAGAAGGAAAATGGGACGAAGTATCATATGCAGACATGTTCTTCGTCCTCCAGGACAAACCTGAGTGGCAAAAGGACTGTGGATTAGTACCCCCTCGGGATCCTATGGTACTAGCACTAGAAAGAGTGCGGGATTAACATCACCTGATCTTTGATTATGGCTCTAGAAAAGGACAGGAAAAAACCTGAGACCTAAACTAGAAAGACGTTCTTGTTGAAATTTTTGTGTTAAAAGCTCAGGTTGCGGTTCCTTCTGTGGAGCAACCAGAATGAAACACGTTGTAAGATATAAAAACTTGTACTGATGTATGTAAAACCTGAGGCGGGGCGGGGGAGGGGGGGTTGGGCGGTGGAGAATCAAAGACCTTGTGGGTGAGTTTGTACAAACCCCCGTACCCCCTCGAAGGTGCGACTGAGTCATGCTGGGATGCATGGCAGGATGTTTGCTATTTGCCTGCGAATATGTAAGAACACAGACTTAAAGCAGCAAGGAGCATATTTACATTCAGGGTAAGAAAGAGTTAAAACAGAAGTGCTGCTGCAGAGGCAGGCTTGTGTAACCTGCAGAGCAGGAAGAGCATCTCCTGCCCCGAACCCTTCTGCTGGGGAGGAGGAGGGGGTTGCTCTTGCTGACAATTGAACAGAAGGACCCGACAATGTCACCCCAATTGCTGCAGCATTTGCAGTACAACAGGACCGGTAACGGCCCCTCTAGGGCAGGCAATGGGTATGAGGTGGAATTTTAGTGAATACAAAACCAACTTATTTGTTACACTTCAGTAAAAAAAAAAATAAAAAAATAATTTTACAGTTGTGGGAGCTGCTGGCCACCAGGAAAACATCCTGAAACCTTTAAAGTACAAACCAAGAAAACAAATAAGAATGCCAAATTCACCAAAATCTTTGTTGGGATGAGATTTATTAGAACATCTAGACGTTTAAAGAAGGAGAAATGAAAAAAGTTAAAAATGATCAAGGAATTGAAATATTGAGCTTATCTTTAATTCAGCAGAAAAGAGGAAAAGAGGACCTCCCTGAAGTAAAAGAAATTTGTAACCAGGTGTATCTGAAAATAAATTCCAGGAAAGGTGAAAAATGCTTTACCTGTTACAGTAAAAATGATAAGGGGGAGGCTTGCCCAGTTCACATAAAAACAATATCCCTGGGTCAGCAAGGCTGTGGGGGATATTGACAGAAAAACTGAAATAAAATGCACTCTGTAGTAGTTCTACTAATGTAAATCTGTGTGTTTTGCCATGACAGTGACTTGTTATGGGATGCGCAGATGAAACTCCGCATTGACAACGAAGTACAAGGAATAAGGTTGGTCAGGTGCCTCCTATTGATGTGGAGAAATATTGTGAAACGGGGACAATGGACATCGATTGTGATTGTGATTGAAGGGATTGTTAAATGAAAGCTTTGTGGTTCCAGCAACAATTTCTTCCAATAGAGACTCACACTTTTGTGCCAAAATAGTACAACAAGTGAGTACAGTATTGGGAATAGATTGGCAATTACATACTCCTTATTACTTCAGTGTTCTGTTTGATGCTGTCGAACAATGATCAGAGAGCACAATGATAGTTTTTAGAACAGGGGGGATTGAATAATGAGCTACGTACAATGAGTGATGAATGGTATGCTACTTTTTTAGAAAATGATGTGCTTATATGTAATTATCCAAAGTTGGGAGGTGTTCAAGGACCCTTATTGTCAACATGATGAATACACCAAGACCCTTAGCGTCAGCACCACAGATGTACTAGAAGCAAGGTCCTTGGATTCGTTATCTTTATAAGGGCCATCTGGTCCTAAGTTTCTGTTGTGTATATAACTACCTAAACAAGGGATTTGAATCACGCTCATTAGTATATTGAGGAACAGAGTCTGCGCAGAAACAAGAAGGTAAAAAAGGTTCACTGGAGGAAGACTCCTGATCTTCATCCTGAAGACCCCCAGACGACCACTCCTCAAGGACATTGCGCAGGAGCAAAACATGTAAATGAATTCCCAGAATTGTAATGAGTATGTAAATGATTTCCTGATGGAAACCATAATTGGTGGAATACTCTCTTTGGCTGGTCACCTTCTGCAACAGGAATTCTTAACGCTATGGTACACCCCATTGTGATCTTCTTGATCAGTTTAGGAATTTCCTTACTACTAACCATTATGTTACATTTGTGGGTTTGGACAATGTTTAAAAGGGTAACACTTACGTATGATGCTTTATATCATTAGGAAGACTGCTTAAGTAAAAGAATTTACTTGGTTTGATAGAAAAGGGGGGACTGATATGGAGAAATAGTGTGAAATGGGGACAATGGACATCGATTGTGACTGTATATGTCTGCCCAGGAATGTGGGTATGGTGACTGGTCATGGGTGCGGTGTCTGGTCACATAGCCACACAGCTTTGAGGAGACCCCTACCCTTCTTCCTCTAACAAAGGGGCTATTTATAAAAAGGATGAGAACAGGATGAGAGACATTCCCATGTTCTCTAGAGGAAGAGAGTGCTAAGTCTCCTTGCTGGAGAAGATCAGATGGTCACAAGGACATGAATCACCTACAAACCTGCAAGACCACCACATTCCAGGCAAAGGACTGATAAGCTAATTAACATACTAAGCGAGAGTAAGCGGGTTTAGGTGACGAATATGTATAGGCGTTCATTGAATAGTCATTTGTTTCATTGTCTAAATGTGAGATGGTTGGTCACTTCGGGCATGCACGCTTGTGGAGGAGCGATCCCCCGTGCATCTGCGCGCAATAAACATACCTACTTTATAACTTTCGAGTTATAGAGTCTAATTCCGCACGTCAGGAGTACCAAGTGTTTCAAAACTTCCTTTGGCAGAAGCACTAAATCTGCACAGGGGAACAATATGGAAAATCTTCAACATCTTTACTTTGAATGTCACGTGTTCTACACATTAAGCAGAAAAACAAAAGTTGGCAAAAGCACGTAAAATTATAACAGATCCAGAGTTGTACTAGCTAAGCTGTCTAACCTGGGAATACTAAATACTTCATGGGGGAAAAAAATGCTGCATGTTTCATTCTCTCAATTTCTTCAGTGGAAATGAAAAAGTGGTAATTTTCTACTTAAACCCCACCTGAAATTTCTTGAAGCTTCAAACTAAGAAAGTTAATTCAGAAGCATAAATAATCAAACTTTTCAAGAGGTATGAAGAGAGTTAATTCTGCTTGTAAAAGCATTTATAAAACAGTGTTACTTGATGATTACTAAATGTAACACAAACAATGTAAATGAACTTTCCTCCCTTCCCCTCCTCCCCCCGGCCCCCTTAAGAAATATATTAAAATTTCTTGGACTGTATCAGATTTTCTACTTCAAAAGTAATTTCTCTTTTTCTATCTCAAATGCTCTCAAAAGGCATCAATGATGTTATTGTGGATCAGAGAATGTGATGTGATTCCAAGTTTATCCTATGGGGTATGTCTCAACATTCAACTCAAAAGGAAAAGAATGTTCTATTTATATCAAATCCAAATTTCTGAAGTAACACAGGACTTCTCAGACTAGTCCTGAAATGTGTTGTCCTTGACATAATGTTATTGTATTTTCATACACAATATTAATGGCACACTTTTTTGGAGAAGAAAACTTTACAGGAATTCTTAAATATCCCAATGATACTTTTATTAATCATTTAAATAGACTTGTACATCACACAGAGTTTAAGAATTATAAAAATCAATCGCTACCCCCTTTATTTTTTTTAAAATCACAGAAGAGTTTAAGAGCTGAACATCTTACACAGAGGTGATAGCACTTGGATTTTCTGAGGTCTTGACAATACTAAGTATCTCATAAATGTAATTCTCAAAGCAGAGGATCACAAATGTCATGAGGCACAGAGGCCCTGCTAAAGTCTCCTCCTCATTTATTCTTCCAGAGTGCCTTTCTTTATCACATTACTTGATACACTCACATTTACAATTCTGAGCTGCGCAATCTACTCAACCCATTCTGTACTTCTCACAACACACAGAGCAATCTGTTTTCCCAAAACAAAGTCAGACCATTAAGGAAAGTCTATCAGATTGTGCGAGTATCTTCTCAATAGCTGTATGTAAACAGAAGTCATCAGATCTTCAGTAAATGCAGTTTCTCCTTCAGAATAATAATGAACAGCTTTTGTGAGAAATGTAGAGCCCGTATGTTCAACACAATACCTCTGTGTAATTCCTTCAGAGATTAAACTACAACATTAATGCTTGCTACAAGAGTATTTATATACATAGTCAATTTGTTCCATGAATAGGAAATAACATGATTTATTGGAAGAATAGGTTTCAGACAAACAGGTATTTAGAAGTCCAGTTGGTTATGATTTTATTTAAAGAAAACTAGAGTTCAATGATTTCATGCAACAATATCTTAGATAACCATGACAAGCAGCAGTAGTAGTTAAGGAATGCACTAATTATAGACCTTAGTGAATATACAAAAAACCTCAGCATTATAGGTTATACAAAGACATCTTAAATACTTTCCCAAAATACTGCAGCAGCCCAGACACAGTGATATGCCTTACAAGGGCATAGGAATGTAATTCAGAAATCACGTGGGGACCATCCATTTCCTTTAATTTCACAAATAAGACAAAAGCAACATTCAATTCCACACACTGATGTTTCAAATTATGTCTATACAGTACCTTGAGTTTTATTCAAATAGTAAAAGTTAGACATGTTGTTCATTCAGTAAACAATTATGCAGTAAATCTGTTATTACATTTCTTCCTTCGTTTTACCTGGAGTAGCCATGTTATTTAAAAGAGGGCAGGTTTGGCACTTTTATACTGATGTCACCAATATTAATATTTCTTGGGATCTCTGGCAGATTCATATTCTTTACAGCTGAAACAGCCCGGGCTGGAGCTCCTGCTAAACCAGCCTGTGTATAAAGTGAGGGAAAATTCAAGTCAGACAAAGCTGGTCACAAGAAGACTCACTAGGAATATACACACACAGTAACTTTTCAAGTATTTCCATGGTTACACAATTAGAAAGACCAGATGGTAATTGTGTTTGGAATGAAATGGGTTATTTGGAAATATAAACCAGATAGAGAAAACAGTTCACACATTCCTTTTTATATGGTAAAACATGTAATGTTGTTACAGATCTGCTAATAAGTTGGAATGAATTAACTTTATTTTATTTTAATAAATAATTTTAATAGAAATATAGTGGAATAAGAAATATATTTTAATGAAACTAGTAGCTGCACAACAAAAGCTGCTATGAAATCCTCTATACAGCCCTGTACCAAGGCCAAAAGAATAGGTCAGAATCACCTAGTAGGAATGATGAGAACTTAGAAAATAGACTTAAGACTCAAGATGACCGAAGATAGCTGGATACAGTATTTACAGGTAGCCTGGGAGAATGCATTGAAATGTCAGAATGTAGAATTAAAGGGAACTGGGGAGAGTCGACAGGAACAACTTAAGAGTTACCTGCCAAGAAATCGTGAACTTTAGTAAAAGGTAATTCTGGCAGGGGGAGATCGCGACCACCGGCTCATATACCACCTACCCAAATTGTACCCCAGACACATCTCTAGACTTTTCTAACCTTTACTGTGCAGAATCAGATTTGGGAGAAGGGTATGTTAATGATTTTTGGGAAATATTATGATTATGCATGAATATTTAATGAATATGTATGAATAAGTTCTATATATGGTGTCTGATTTTGAAGCTTGGTGTGCGTTGATCGTGAGAGGACTCACTCACGCACCTGGCCATCAATAAAGAAGTGTCTGCTTATCTACATCACATTGGTCTCGATAAGTTCTTCATTCTGAGATGTTGGTAACAATGTCAACTTGATGGACAAGTATGCAGGGAGGAACAGCAGGCTTATCCAAGCGTGCATAATGTGTACATCACAGAACAGACAATCTTGAGGTATTTAAAGTCCAATGTGCTGTGTTTGTCTCTTACCTATTCTAAAAATACATACAGTTCACAGTTGACCAACACTGGTTGCAGGTTCAGAATACGTAACCTCGAAGTAACAAGCTACTAAATGTCAGTTGAACTATATTGCTTATCTAAATGAATACATATATATTTTTATTTATATATAAGTCATTTCAAGGTGGCTTAGCCTAAAATAAAAGGATAAACACCTTGCATTTGCTGGTGATAAAAGACCACGCAGAGAGATCATTTCTATAGACCAAGAGGAGTAATCTGATGTCCCGCATATCTGCATCCCCCAGGGCACACTGGAACGTTACATAATAATGTGGTTATGCCAAATCAAACATTGACGTACTTATTCTGTATTAAAGTCCTCTACCGTGTGTAGTTTCCCTTCATTTAAAGCCAGAGCCTTTCTGTATGAACACATTAAGTTTTACCATACAGAGGTAAGTTCATTACTGACTTCCATTCAGTTCTTCCTTTTAGGTAAATCAACTGCCAAGTTTACACACTAGGGTGTATTACTGAAATGCTAATAAAGGTGATAGACAGCTCAGAGGTCTGAAGACATACAGAACACCATCCTTCCCTATTGCTTCTGAAGAACACCTCTTCAAAACGTTATTTTAAGGACTATCAAAAAAATACTAATAATTAAGTTGTTACTGTATTTGATGCTGCATAGAAAAGGTACAATTCATTTTAAGTATGGAGATGTTTCTCCTAAAAGCTGAGATTCTCTATGTGTATTTAGAATTAGCTGTGTGGTTTTACTTCAGGCTTGCCACAAAACCGCACAAATAATTTGTGTTCTTGCTGGGGAAAAAAATAAAAGGCTTGGAAGATTTTAAAAAAGCTCTTATTTGCAGAAAAAGACATTAATATTCCAAATTCTATTGAATTTGTACAAAAATCAACTTTTATTTTGATGTTTTAAAAGCAGGATTAAAAATACTCAAAAAGAATAAAAACCATGAAGTGATTTTCAGAACTACTGTGGTTTTCGAGTGTGGCATCTTGCAGGCCCAGTAAAAAGGAAGAATCCACAAGAAACAAAGTACCATGCTAAGAACTGGTTAAACAAAAGTCTAAACCTGTAGAAATGGAAGGACATTATGAGTGTCAAAGACTGAAGAAACCAGTGCATTTCCAGATAAAAGAATTCTGAGCAAGAAATACAGCAAAACAAAATAAGAACTTCTGGAAAAGTTTGTGTCATATTTGATTATTAAACAATGCTGATAGGTGACTACTGCCCAAACTATAGTCTTTTCAGATCCTTGCTCTCCACTGAAACTCTTTGCAACTACAAGGTGTAATCACTGAGTAGTACACCTGACTTCCATGGTGTCCACCTTGCACTACCGCAGAAAAGGATCCAGACACCTCATATACGTCTCAAACAACAACTCTTACTTTCTGAAGGCTGTCCAAAAAATGCTTTCTCCCTTTTACTACTCTCTTATAAATGTAAGGTCAAGTCAATGTAGGATTTCCCCTTAAAATCCTACCTACTGTTCTCCTCCCTTCAAAACCATAACCATTAGTCAAAAATAAAACTAAATAAAGTTTCTGATTTTGAACTAAGCTTTTTATATCATGTATGAAGATGTTAGCCACAGGAGGATTCCCAGTACCAGGAACTAGAACCAGAAAGCCATGAAGTCATTTGTTGTAACAACGCCCCTGCCAAACACTCATATATGAGACATGCCAAAGTTGGGAAAGGCATGTGGGGGTAGAGGAGAAAGCTTGGAAAAATCTCAAATCTCTAATGCAATCAATTAATTTGCTCTCACTTTGGCCTGACATAATCCAAATTACCAGTTCTCAGAAGTACAGATTAAGTAAAACTAAAAAGGTACAAAAAAGCATTTTCAAAGCCTCTTTTTCCTTGGTTTCCCTTAACATCACCGAATCTATCAGGTCATTCACTTCAGAGGCTGTTTCAATTGCAATACCTTCATGAAGGGGAAAACCTGGACCTAACACTAAAAGTATTCAGAAATGCAAGTATCCAAAATCTGCATCCCTGGATCTGCAGTATCTTAAAGGAGCAGCGTTAGACACTGCCACTTCTTGCTATTTATTAAAAAAACGGTATAGAAAATAGGAAGGTGCTCAACACTGTCCTTTTTATATTTGAGAATTTGAAATCAAGAGGTAAGTACCAGTGAAGTTTTATCACATAAAACAAAAAATGCATTTCCTTTTTATTTTGTTCTTTTAAATTCTATATTCAGTAACTGGAGAAAAATTCTTTACGCAAAACCAAAAGTGGGGCAATGTAAACTGTTTTCCATAGAGAAGATGAAAATACTAATAAAGTAGTAACAAAAGCAATGAATTATACAATTTGTAACTGAAACAATGAGAAACCAGAAAAATATTGGAAGTGACGGACATGGTCCACACAAACAGGCATGGCTGGTAATTCAAAAGAGAGATGCCTTCTAGGTGACTAGGATGGAGATTCCTTACCCTAAATTAATGAAAGTTAATTATTCTTAATGGACAAATAAAAGTTTTAGTATAACTGGTCATTATTTTTACCTACCTGCAGCTATCCTCTTTACACAGACTTACAGTCCCTGCCTCCCGCCCCAATGGCATAGGATTCAATGGAGACACAATTGAGAATTATTTCAAATACCACAATTGACATGACCATTGCCCTTCCACCCCCCCTATACAGTCATGACTTCCAACAGTCTCATTTCACGAGGACCATTCTGGATCAGGATCAGCAAAGATCCCTGACAAAAGCACTACAAATTTCAGATTACCTCTTTTTTTTGCCAGCAAGATTGTCTTCCACTATCATATGCTGGAGTAGAGATTTTCAAACTATTACATTATCTTCTCCTGTAATTCTCTATATTAAGTGGGCTTATAATTCAATGTATACATATTATGCATAATAGAATGCCATTTATCACAATTAATGTCAACCCTATCAAGCACAATACAGACAATACAGTATTTCTAAGGGAGAGCAAACAGTTCACAAAAGATGTCTGATGGATAAAATGACTAAAAAATATTTAAACTCCCAAACTGGGTAACTAATACATTATTTCAAATGCTATTCTATCTGAATGCTTTAGCATTCCTTTTTAGCAGGTGAAACAGTGAACTAGTATGTAGTCCTTCCATTTATTTATCTTTTCTTCTACAGAAAGTGAAAACTGTATTTAGAAACATAAAGGTACTACAAGAAGTACTTCCAGACCACGGTGCTTTTAAGGAGTTTTATAGAGGTACCTGATTAAAAGAGCCATCATTGTAACATTAAACTGGACAAGTTTCAACTGCCTTTTCTATCAAGTAATTCAGCAGGTAAGTTGGTGAGGTGCAAAGAAAAAACTGTTTCACTTGGAAAAAAACCCAAAACACGTAGCAAGCTTTAAACATGCAGTGAATGATGGAACTGTCTCGTCACAGCAAGCAAATGACTTAAACAAGTGAAAATGAAACTTCTGAAGACATACTAATGAAATTTCAGAAATACAGTACGAATTGCATACAGCTGGTATTACAACAAGCCAATACACCACATTTTTGCCACAGCTGCTTTGTATTCTCAATTTCATTCATTACTGAAAGTTGTGCTTTAATATTGAAATGCTGTAGCAGTTACTACAAAAAATGCTTGTAAACATGTTCATATACTTTTAGAGTGAAAGAGCAATGCCACATATGCAAAACAATAATGCTATTTAAAAGACTGAAATAGACATATTTAATAACAGAACTTCTATTCTACTGGTCCTAATCTATCAAGTGAGAAATATGACCTATTGTTCATTTACTTAGGTCATTATTTATCACTATAGGAATCAATTTTCTTATCATCATGCTTTCTCAGAATGCCCCACTGGTAACTTCACATGAAAGTGATCCCAGCAATGTTTTACTCTTTAGAAAGAAATCCAAATCATCTGGAGAAGTATTGTGCACGTATTTAATATGCAGATACAAATAGGAAAGAAAAAAAAAAAAAAAAGATTCAATCCACCACACCAAACAACTTTACACCGAGCTAGCGATCACTAAAATAAGCATATAAAAATATACAGCCTACTGGAAAACAAAATAATGAAGGCTAACACTTTGCAAAATAAGCCACCCTTTTGCAGATATTTTGGAGGTACTAGGACCTCTCTGCTGCTGGTGTTTCATACCAATGCTTCTTTCCAGAACAAGTATGACTTCAAAGCAGCAGGGTTATGAAATCATGAAAGGATGCAATACATAATATAAAGGAATGATCATGTCCCCTGCTTATGAAGTTAAAGAAATGAACATAATTAGAGAAAAAACAAAATGAAGTCTGCAAGTATATCAAAATGAGGCCAAACAGATAAGACTTAAGACATACTCTTAGAGATTTTAAGCACTTGAATCACAAAGAGAGTAATGGATGGGAATGATTCATTATTTGTTTGTTTATTTTTCATTGCCAGACCCAAAAATAAAAACAGAGTATGTGTAAGCAGAACAGAGAAAAAGAAAAGTAGCTTTGCACAAATAAAAAAAACCCAACAAACCAAAAAACCAAACCAAATCAGAAATTAAGTTTCCTACTGTTCAAATGAAATACAGATTATGTTACAAGTGTTGAGATATTAGGCAGAGGAAGGTCATCTGCTTAATTTTCTTCATGTGCTATAGCATAATTCAAATTTAGGTAAAATGTTTCATACTACCCAAAAATATTCTTAGCGAATACTTTATAGCTTTGTGCTACTAAATCCAATTACAGAATTATATTTGTTAAATATTACAGGTATTACATTATCCTAGAAAGATAATGCAAAAAGAGCAAGCTATTAATAAATTAAATAAACTTCATCTGCTTAAGGTTCCAGCTACTTAAAATACCTATGGTTTGAATACACAGATACTTAAAATGAGTGGAAATGAATTTTGAGTACTGCAATTAACACTGATGGACATTCAAACTGTTGAGCTGAACTAAATGTATCAAACAGCAAATGACAGGGGACAATGACCATAAACTGAACTTCAAATATACATTTTCCTCATCCTTTTCCAGTTCCTTGTTAATACTCATGTTCAGTGATTGCAGTTACCAAGATATCTTAAAGCAAAATCCAGGGATTCAGATTGCAAGGGCAGCAAATGTACATCTGAAGTTAAGTACATACTGAAAGCCCTTCTCATTTCATTTTATGCTTGATATACTTATGGTTGAAAGATCAACTTTGGTATTTCTACATAACCTTTACAAATTGCACTGGTAATTTTATTCTGTATGTATAAAACTATTTGAGTTTGTTGGTTTGCATGTTGGGGTGTTTTTTTTCCCCTATGTTTTGTTCACCTGATGCTTACTCTGAAGCTTCTCTTTGCAAGCAAGTAAAGGTTTTTTGTCTTCATTTGGAAATACTAAATACTGAAGCAAAGGAGTTCATATTACCTATTTTAGATTACCAGGTATAAAATTTTCCCAATAAGGAAGCTATTTCTATTATGTCATCACATCGTATTTTGTTATCTGTGTGTTCAGTTTTTATTCAGATTAGTTTTGCAGGGTTTTTTGTAATATTCATAGAAGTTCATATTCCTTTGTTTCTTAAACAATGATACAAAGAAAAGTTAAGTTATAAAATGCTGGAAGAGAAATAAAATAAAAAATATGACGTCAATGGAAAGCTAGTAAAATACACTATAGCCAATAAAAAGATGAGGGAACTACAAGAAGAAACTAGCACAAAAAGTAGGCTACAAGGACTAGTATGGGTATTTTTACACATAATTTTTGAGTCTGGCCTACATAATTTATTGCCTTTGACATCATTTTGCTTTCCCTTTTTGTTAAAAGTACATTTTTTCTAAAAGTCAGCAATACCTTTGTCTACCTGTCCTGTCTGGGAGACTGAAAGATAAAGGTCTGTAAGAGAGAAGAATGGAAAGAGCTAGAAAAGATCAGGAGGTTCGGAAAAATGAGGTCCAACTTAAAAGTCTAAATCACACGCAGTTGAACACTCCAAATAGAGCAGAGGTAGCCCAGGTTTACCTACAATACTTCCACAGGCTTCAGATAAAATCCCAATGACCCCTCTCCCAAAAATTCCCTCCCTTAATCACAATGATCTTTTTCTTTAGAAGGATTGACCAGAAATCCATTTGCAGATAAACACTAAACTAAAAGGTAGGGAAATGCATTTATGACAACATTTCTCAGGGTAGAAATAGAATTTCCTGTGTAGCCCATCCAAGCAATGTAAAAGCTGAATCAGAAATCAAAGCTAGGGACTCCCTCATAGTGGTTTAAATAATTAATGCTTTAAACAGAGATTAACAGATTCTTTGAGTTGTTAAGTTTGCTCAAATATTTGTGTATTTAATAAATGCATTCAATGTTCTTCACTAAACTCTAACTGAAAGCCTGTTTAGAAACCTAACACATCACTAAACAAATACCTGATGTCAAAAGGCTAAATTTTTATATTAAGGGAAGCCAGGTGGACACAATACAAAATTTAAAACACTTCTGAAAACGTAGCTCAGTTACAACTTTATTAGCTTCATCATTTCAACTATAAAAAAGGCAATTTAAACTTAAAGCAGCTACTTTATGAACGCAAGAATTGTGAGAGGTCTAACAAGCCAAACAGACTAAAGCTAGATTGCTGTGGCATAGGCGGCAGTCCTATGAACTACAGACTATATCAATAGTAATTTCTAAATTTTAAATATAATTTTCTTTTAAATTAAAGAAAACTAATAAGATCCACTAGTTTTGATTTCTTACTGACCAGCATTCAAAAATATCAAGTTGTTACTGATTTGATTTACATGTACTGGATTTGCTTGTATCTTGAAAATACATGTTTAGGAAAGACATGTTGAAAAATTTACGAACTTGATCAAAAAGACAAAAGGATAAAAGAAATAGCAATCAGGAAATTTCTGTGACTATAAATGAAACAAATGATTAATGAACTGAGGAGGTAGTTACCAGGTATTCTGAAGTATCTCAGCATTACAGTAACTGTTAAATTTGAAAAGAAACAGTCACTGAGCTAACAAAAACAAAAAAAATTCATTTGTGGTGAGCAGACTGAAATGTTCTACTCCATCCCAGTCACCAAGTGTTTTACCACTGCTACTTCTTTACCTTCTATAATTCATTGCTGAACGTAAAGGAACAGGTTCCTATTTGCCTTGCATATGGTCTGCGCTCTACTTGTTTTTTTATATCTTCTACCACCTATTTTTATACCAAGAGCATGTTAAAAGAATGACTTACTGATGAATAATGGAACACAGCAAGTATTGCAACAGGCTGCACTGAATCGATGAGTTTCAGTTGACTAGTCAGAGACTGGTCTACAGTTGATTTGGTAACAGAATTCACACAACTAAGAATAAATACCTTAAGTAAAAGCTTTCAGGTAAAACTGATATGCACATAATACAGGGTAGAAAATAGTTGTTCAGTAGGTTCAGCTTTTGGGAGACTATGTTATTTTCCATCAAATAAAGAAGAACATATATATACAGAAGTTGTTCAAATATAGTAAAAAATTATGAGAATAATTCCAAATATTAATCTTTGTGATCAATGGCTCATTCTGGGTTTGAGAAAAATGTTAAAATTAACATTTTGGACACCTACATTATCTACAATACTGTCCTTCTGGATG
The DNA here is from genome assembly GCF_023638135.1 of Falco biarmicus. Lineage (NCBI taxonomy): Eukaryota > Metazoa > Chordata > Aves > Falconiformes > Falconidae > Falco > Falco biarmicus. The sequence continues at coordinate 18,138,162 of NC_079311.1, read as the reverse complement.
TACATTGCTAGGCACTGTATCTTATCATATCTAGCTTCTTCCTGTTTTTCATACAGTGTTGTCCTGTTCTTGGATACAGTTTGGAAGTTGTGCAAAACAGACAATTAAATGCATTAAAAGACTTGAGGTGGTGCAGAATTAGGAGAACAGTATACATTGTACCACAAAAAACCTGAAGCATTCATTTCTCTCTGTTGCACTTAAGTGAAGACTAGGAAGTTCTCTTGGTCTTCTCCTAAAAATGTCAATTTACTTCATCTTTATGCCACCTGCAATATTTCAATCCACTCAGCCAACTTCAACTTTAGAGAAAGTCTCCAATTCAAGCAAAGGTTTGTTTCGAAATTTGAGTATTATGCTTCAAAAATCAGATGATGCATTCTTCTATGGAAATACTCTCATCAGTAAGAATCAATCACAGACTTAGCTAAGATGTGCTAGTAGTATTCTGGCTTACAAGACATGTGGTTATGTTAAAGGAACCGTAATATTCTGTGTGATAGCTAAAGCAGTTCTAAAATCCTTTTTAGTCTAAGTTTCTTTCCTAAACACAGATTCAACGATTGTTGAATTCAAAAAGGACTCCCACAACTTAGGTGAGTATCCCTCACCCAGATTGTTACGGGCATATACAGAATATCACTTTCTCACTTGAATCTACTCAACTGAAGACCAAATGTTCAGATTATCAAAATGGCAGAATTCTTTTTTACTTGAAATTACTAAAACTAGGCTTTAAATTTTAGCTAGTCCATTCCAGATCAGTTTATTACTTTGTGTTGCAGTATTAGACACTAAATATGCTGCTGTTTTATTTTAGCTGCCAGAAACATGCTTGCAGACAGATATATGTCGTCTTTGTATACACCCTTTGGTTTAGATCTGATTTCATTTAAGTGTTATAGTCAGTAGTCCAGCATAATAAATACACTACAAATAACATGCCTTCTGCAAGAGAAGCTTAAACTGCGGAAGTATCTCAATAGCAACAGTGCACAGTGCTATTAGATACAAATTGCAAAAACTAATCAGCAGCAACTCTAAGCGATTATTACTTATGATGAAAGGTACGACATCCTAAGCTGACAATAATTGTCAATTTTTCGCATTATAAACAAGCAGTTGTATATAGTATGCTACTGAAGGACAAACAATATCATGTAGCATGCATGTACTACAACTATGTTTTAGTTTAGAAACTACACAGCATGTCACTCTTACCTCAGATTTCTCCAGTTTATTTTGAGCATCTATCTGAGTGACAATTTCATTCATGTTGGTCTCCAAAACCATTCCACCCATGACCATTTCAGCCAATATATTATGGACCTAAAAGAGACCAAAAGAAATTTTTTAAATGTAAAGTGTCCTACATGCACCTTGACAGATGATATATAGATTCCTCCATACAGGAACGCCTGCTTTCTGTAAGTGACTTAATTAATGTCAGCAATTTATTTAAACCCATTTGGGAACAAAGCTTGTAACTTGACGTTCATTTCTCCAGTATCTTCTTCACTTATCAATGCTAGAAGAAACTTTCACATTCATCTTTATTTAAGTACCTGCTTTCTATCCAAGGACTGGAACAAGAATTCTAGTTAGTATCAATAGCGGTAATACCTCTCAGGAGCAGGTTCTACAAGATAAAACAAACTGCTCACAAATATATGTGTAAAAACTACTTTGGGCTACACCTATGAAGGAAGAGAGAAGCAGTGATGCTCACCCGCCATGGGTACAAAGACTAGGCTCAGAAGTAGAATTAACATGCCTGAGCTGACCCATACTTGAGTATGTACTTTTTACGATAAACAGGGAGTCTTCAGCATCCGAGACTAGACTGACAGCTAGGACTAACTGAAAGACTACATAAGCCAGCTGCAGACATGAATGAAATGGGTGTGTCTAAATATCCCTCTTCCCTGCCACCTTGATCTGGGGATGCAAAGCTCACATTCATGGATCTCTGCTTCGGAGTCTGTATTTGCACTAAAGACTTTTTAAAAAAAGCATGCTTCCACATACTTTCTAGGAAAAATCCAGAGTTTATATGTAATGTATAATATTTTAATCCCATTATAATTCTGAAAGAACATTTTATTACTTTTCTGATATAAACACATTGCACAATCTGAGACTTCAAAGCAAAATTGTGCTACTATTTTGGATATTACTACAATTTCTCTGTCGATCAAGGATAGAAATAAATGCCTGAATCAAACAATGCCAAAGGCAAGTTGCAGGTAATATATCAAAACCCACTACACTTCTCAATTCTGTGCCATCTCAAAAATGAGATTGAAGACTTGTTCCCCTGAGAAATCATTAGTATATTTCTGTAGAAACTTACAATGAATGTGTTTAGAGGCTGAAAATAGCTCTTCCTCTCTGCCTACTGCTGCTCAATATAGCTTTAAGAATCAAATACTTATGAGAAAGACCAACAATCCTTAGTGAGCCATTCTTATTCCTGGCATATATATGTCCCTCATAACATACCAAGATAAAAAGCATAATTTCAAAGTGGTGCCAATAATTCTCCTGATTTGTTACTAAGTGGATTGAAAAGCTTTTAACATCACAATCAGCTAAAAGCTAAAGACATGGTAATCTAACATTAATTTACTCCACACTGACAATCCAAATACACTGAAAGACATCACCACTATTTACTGCTACTTGTTCATAGCATAAGGAAACAGCTTATAGCTGTACACAAATAGGAGTTAGCAAATACAGTGTATAGGCTACCTGAAATACTAAAATAAAATAAAATAAAAATTTACATTTGCATTTGGTCACAAATTGGTGAAGAATCACATGAAAAATATTGATTTTCCAGGCAGTTCTCAATTTTACTCATACAGAAGACTTGATAATATAAGCTGATGATGTAAGAAGTTAACTTAAAGTGTTGTTAGTATCAAAAAGAAAATATCAAATATTTTAATATGGAAGCTACTATAAAAAAAATTAAGAGACACAAAAATGGTTTTTTATTTTTCCTTAACTAGAAGGTTAACAACAACCACTAACAGCACTTAGAGGACAACAAATCTCTGCCACTGGCGATGGTTATAAAGTATGCAACTTTAAAGAGGCCTGTCTAAAGATGTTATAGAATCACAGTTTATTAATCAACACAGTATTAGATTTGATAATTCCTTAGGGAGTAGAAGTAGACAGATTTGCAGCTTCAGTCACAATCACACTCCATTCCAAGATCAGTGATGTTTTTAAGCTTCCGCACACGTTTAGCAAGCTTTCTTGACTACTCCACAACTTGTAAGCCATGTGGCATTCTCCTCAGAATATAGGAAGACTAGCTAATACAATATGCATGGCCACCAAAAACAAAACATAAAACCTACAGAGATCTTCATAATACATTTATTTATAACAATACATAAATTTATCTGATGATTTTGGTTATATTTTATCAATAATTTACTAAAGAAGTATTTTTCACATGCTATGAAATTTTGGGATTTTTCTGGTTTCTGAATGGGCATTATACAGACTTACAGGACTAACAAACAGTTCATTTCTCCCTACAGAAGTGGAAAATTTTCTGGCTAGTCTTATCTAATCTGAGAATTTACTATGACATGGTTCTTTTCCATCTTTCAATAAAAATGCAGTGTAACAATGCAAACACCATCACTTGCTGCTGCAGATTAATAGATTTGAATTTTATGCAATGCATAAATGCACCTGGCTCCAAAACAGCAACCACAGTCATCACGTCCAGATTTTAGAGGAGTATTTCTCATTTTGCTCTTTTTGGCAGAGCTGGTGATGTCAAGGAAGAAATTCCAGCTTAACTTTAGCCTGAACTGGTAGCCCCAAAATTCAGAAACTATTCACTTCAAAGTCAAAAAAATATTTCCATTGTTGAAGAATATGTTTTAATTTGTGGAGGATACCTGAAACTGCACTGAGAAGTCGTAAGAGTCTAAATTCCAGCCTACATCCTGGAGAAGCAAAGGAATTTAATTCAATTTCCACTTAACATTCTTGAAAACTTTAGTATAGAACTTGGCCCTTTCATTTAAAGCACAGGAATAATTCACATGTATTTCTGACTGAAGTGGCAAGAAGTGACACCTCCATACGTTCCTGATTAGTCCGACTTGCTGAGCAGAGAACTTCATGGAACAGGCTGTGGAAGTCTAGTAGGACAGAACAAAAGAATGAAGAAGAGCAATCTTGATCTTTACAGGTTATTAATTTGTTTTAAAATAAAACAAAAAATAATGAGTTATGTTTTTACGAACAACAAAAAAAAAGAGACTTCTTGTCCTGGTTTCAGCTGGGATGGACTTAATTATCTTCTCAGGAGCTAGTGCAGTGCTGTGTTTTGGCTTTGATGTGAGACTTTTCAGCTCGTTGGGCCTTGCCAACAAAAAGGCTGGAGGAGCACAAGGGACTGGGAGGGGACACCGTCAGGTCAGCCAACCCGAACTAGCCAAAGAGGTATTCCATATCATGGGACGGCATGCCTGGTATGGATACCATACCTGGCGGGTTGGCTGGGATGGGACGGGCAGGTCGCTGCTCAGGGACTGGTTGGCCAGTTGTGAGCAGGTGCATTGAGCACCGCATGTTCCTTTCCTCTTTTCCCTCTGTTTTTTATTCTCTCCCTTCCACTTTTCATTGCAACTGTTATCATCGTTATTATTGTTCTTTCATTTTTATTCTATTCCAATTATTAAATTGTTCTTATCTCAACCCTTAAGTTTTACATTCCTTTCAACTCTCCTCCCCATCCCTCAGGGTGAAAGAGTGAGCAAGCAGCTGCGTGGTACTTAATTACCGGCCAGGGTTAAACCAAGACACCGCTTTTCTCAGGTAATCTCTTTCTAAAACAGCTTACTGATAAACTGAGGCATCACTCATGATGTGATGATACACATGATACTCTGAAACACTGAGAGCTGAAGCTCTAAAATAACAGGCTGAACTCTATACGAAACCTATAACAAAATAAGAGATTGAGCATTTGATTAAGTTTTCACAAGTGCTCTGGCTTCTCTGAAATAGATTGCAAGGTGCCCTTAAAAAGAAATGTAATGAAATTATGCCAGTTTTAGTGACTATTTCCCTCCACAATAGGTAAAGGTAAGCATTTACAGTCCTGTCAACACTACTCATAACAGATGTAATTTTTTCCTCTAGAGGGCTACTGACATGGTAAATATATAATGTATTATTAGACTACATCTAGAACAACACTGTGTCCAGTCTAGGGCCTACAAGTGGACGGAAGACATCAATAAATGGAGTGAGTCCAGCAGAGAGCCACTAAAATTGTTGGGACTAGTGAGTTTGTCCTGCGCAGAGAGGTTGGAGCAGCAGGGTTGGATCAGCTTGGACAAGGTGGCGCCTGGGGTACCTAACAGCAGCCACCAGTGCCTACAAGGGACTGTCAGTGAGTGGGACCTTCTCAGCAGGGCATGGGAGAAAGGCAAGGGACAGGAGAGACTAAGACTCACTTCTCCAGGAGGACAGGCAGGCAAGGCGGTAGCACAGGCTGCCCAGGGGCTGTGCAGGCTCCCTCCCTCCCTGAGCAGCCCGGTCTGACCCCCATGGCTGACCCTGCTGGGAGCAACGCCTTGTACCAGGCACCTCCCTAGGTCTATAATAGAATTCTCTTAGAATTTTATGGTAAAAACGTGGTACTTCATGATGTGGAGAAAGTTTCACTGGTAAAAACAAATGCTTCAGAGCAGAACCTTGCTCTATCCATTATAGGCAGGAAATCCAAATTTTCAGGAAAAGCTATACAGAAAGAATTAGAGACTATGTAAGTGTAATGCATATGTCAGCAATATTAATTGTACTAAAAATGTCTGTGTATATATATATGAATAGGAAATTAAAAAAAAAACACGTGTGTGTATATATATTTGAAATTAGGAAAGACCAATTCATTGCATTTCTAGATACAATGGTCTTGCATCAGCCAACCTCATAAAAAAACAGATTATGAGATTATAAAACTGCTCAGGAGCATACTAACACTTACTACTTCTCAAGTGTAGCATAGTTACACTCACGCATGCTTAAAAGGCTTTATTAAATCAGAAAGCAAAATCCACCTAGTTCATTATCTGGTTTCAAAAATTCACCAGTTGACACTCAAAAAAATTATGCAAGAAATCTTTAGAGTATGATCTATCCTGACATAAACTGTCTGTTTCCAAATATCCCCATTTTAAGGACTCCTGAAACACAGTTTATTTGCTGTCTCTTGCTATATTATTGTATTTTATAACCCCTGCCAGATTTTCCTTTGGTTAACACATCTTATTACTTTTTAACCTATTTATAATATTCTTGGTATCTATGATAAAATTGGACATTCTGTAATTTAATTATCAATCACAAAAAACGCATTTTATTTATTTCAAATGTACTTCCTGAAATGTCATCTAATATCCTGCTGCTCTCTATTCCTGAGAAACAAGAGTTGTTATTTTCTTCGGACCCTTTAACACTTTTTCAATACACTTCTTACTTCCCTGCCTCTAGTATCTTGAATATTTAACAACTTCTTCCATGCAAACTGTTCCAACCTTGGATCGTGTTTAACTATTTTTTTTCCCTGCTTTTAGTATGTAATATGGAAGTCTAACAAGCAGTATTTAGAAATCTTTATAAAGCATGAACTGACACAGTAGCTAACCATTTTTTTGTCTTGCCTCATTTTTCTTCTAAAGGGACGATTTTCCAAATAACAATACAATTAATTTTACTCACTAATCTGTAATGAAAGGAAATCACAACTATGACTAATAATATTATGTAAACATTGTAATCGATTTACTCCCTTCTCTTAAATACACTATAAGAATAAAACAGTACTAGCAAGTTTGCCCAGACATAAGCAGTAGCAAGACACACATTTTTAATACTATTTTTTATTTTTCATTACAAATACATATTAACTTATCAAAACCATTTTATTTTCTCTACTTTTTCTAACTAAAAAAATCACTAATTATTTTCCTAAATAAACAAAAAAATTTCTGAATTAAAAAGCATTAAGTGGCAATGAAGTGCAAAATACACTTCAACAGTGTATTCAAAATAGTGTCTAAGAAAAACTGAAGACACATGGAGTACACCTCTTACATTTATATTCTAAAAGAGATCAGACTGTTGAGACCATCACCTTTTCAAAATCTGAAATTTCCATTGTAGTAAGAATTCTGAGGTGCTTTTACAAAAATCAAGAGTTCTACTTCTGTTCCATGAGCTGTCTAAAAGCAAGAATGTGTGCTTTCATAAATGTGAAGAAGGAATGCATCAAGAAAAAACTCTCCCAGGAAAATCTGGCAAATATGTTTTCTTGTCTTTAAGCTGCAATCTGATTCTGGAGGGTTCACTGTTCTGGTCAGACAAACTCTTGGAAGAGATCATGATACTCCCAGAGATATTTCACTACGTGCCAAAATCTTGTGGAAAAATAGAAGTATTTCCTTACATCCCTAACTGAACATATTCTAATATTTTAGTTGTAAAAGATGTTTACAGTAGCTTTCCGTGACATCTTTTCCATCAGAAAGTGTTACACCCCTGGACTCAGTGTAGGAATCAGTACAGGACTGAAATAAAGCTCCTTCTCTTCAAACGTTTTGCTCCAGCTATAGCAAGTTTGTTTTTAATACAGCTCATCTGTAAAAATGCTCAGTTCTCTCCTGTACAAATTACACTTCCCAGCACCCTGCTACAGCACACAAAAAACACTATTTAATTCCCACCTATATACCTCTCTCCAAATCAATTTCTAGTACTATACCAATAGTCTTCTTGAATAAGCATCTCTCTTGGCTCCAGGTTACTATAAGCCATCACTGGGTCCTGTATAATGATGGCTGCCTGATGAAGGTAAATGTTTCCTTATAGAAATGCCACATAAAATGCTACTGAAGAGGCAACAGCTGTTGAGATTACACAGTTTTAACTCTCTTAAATGCTACATAATTTTTTTACAAGAAAGGTCTTTCTTGTTTTTTAGGCCATTCTAGCAAGAGGGTTGAAATAAAGTTACCTTCCACAACTACATCAAGAACTGAAGACACAGATCAACTCTCATCCAAATAGATTAGTCACATCCTCACTCTTCTCAACACCAGGCCGCTCAAAATGCAAATATTTGAAATGTTTTGCTCCAGACACATCCCACATGTAAGTATCCACTATAACTAAGACTCTGTTTAGACAAAACATCCAGCAGCAGTTGCTGGTTTTCCCTGTTGCACACTTGAAATTTATTAACAAGCCAGGCCACGAATATCTGACAAGAGAAAGTCATTGTGTTATAACTCAGAAGACTCAGTTAATTTTGCTGCTTGACAAAGTGAACTTCCCAGCAGTTTAGAGAGAATTTAATGCTGCAGTTTCATTCTCACAGATACATCTTCCTGGGTTTTTTTCTTACAGATCTACAAGAATACTAATGAACTTAAACTGTACTGAATCAAATGTTTTCATCCTATGTTGTGGTATAAAGTAAGCCTTACAAACCAATTACACTGGAAGAAAAAAAAAAGCAGAATGGAGATGGCATGAGATTAGTCATAACTGCACAACTAATGCTACAGTACTGCTGGTAGTAACCTTGCGCTACTGTGTAAGTTCAGGTTTCTGTTTTGTATTCTTTTGCTGACTTACACTCAAGTTAAAAATTACTGCAGTGGTTAGCACCATGCTAAAATTTTTTTTCACTCAAGGTTTTGCTGACCTTATATTTTGGAAATGGGTTACATTTTCTGAAATATTTAATTAGTATTTAGGGTTCACATTTTCCTCAGAGTTTGAAAATCATAGCTTCAAGATTTAATGGGATTCTCATGCAGTTTCTTGGTAAATCAAATAAAACACTTAAATCTTAGCTTCCACTTGACAAATAGTTTTCAAGAAGAAAATATCATCTATATCTGATACAAAATAAAATATTCTTCAAAAAATTCAACATTCTGAAGCATGTAAGTTCTCTACAATTTATTGGAAAGATGTTTCTCCTATAAAGTGTAAAAGACTACTTATGTTAAGGAATGCTACTGAATGAAACATGCTACAGAGCAACAGCTTGGACTGCGTAGCAGCTGAAGTATTCCACAGCTAAAGGTAAAGATCAAACTTCTTACCACAAAATGATGGCAGTATTTGGGTTCTTTAAGCTCAGAAGCCAATATCTAAACAACTCATAAATTCTTTTGTATTTTAACCTGCCATTTTAGAAAAAGCTAACATGTTCCAGCCAGGCTAGAAATCGTAATGGCTTTTCATGAGCACAGTATCAGTTCAAAATACCTACTCAAGGTAATTTGCATTTCACTGCCTGGTCAAGGTACAGGTGTTTTTTCCAAAATAACTTCCCAATTTTGAAACAAACTCAGCCAGTTTCAAATGGTTATTTATCCAATTATCCAAATGGATATTTGTTGCTATTTTTACTTCACTTTAGTGTTTTTTGTCTTATTTTGTTTTTGTGTCTTTTGCTGTTGATGCGAAAAGATGTTCACAGATGGGGAAAGGTGACTGCACAGAAAGCAAGAGTAGGCACAAAATGCAACTGAAGAAATAAATTCTGTATAGTCAATTCTTAGCATTTTAGGTATATCCTTTTAAATGAAACGTTACTACAGTAATAGCATTTCTGAAAACTGGGTTAATAAACAAAATACTTGTTCCTGATAGCTGGGAATATTCAAACAAGATTGTTTCTAAATGTTTGAAAAAAGATGTGATGTCTGTTTCTGATTTAGAAGAAAAAGATCCACACAGTATTTAAATTACACAATCATAGCATTTGAAAGGCAACTGCCAGCCATAATTGGAAAAACCCCATAACTTCAGTTGAGTAATATAACACCTAACCATAAACAAAACAGAACAAATTATTTCTTGAAACTAAGTCCTACTCTGGGAATATTCAGATGTCTCCAATCTGACAATTATATATGCAGTAACACTACAAAGAGCTCTTGCATTATTTTATTTTTCCTCAGAAATACATGTTCCACCATAGCAGCTTTTAAGTCTTAAAAACAGTATGTTGGTAGAAATTGTCTAGATTTCACTGACAATAAAAGAATCACTGCAGAGTTTAATATCAAGTGCCATTTGAACCTAACATTTTACTTGACAAGAAGTATTATGACAGCTCACCACAGTACCTTGTCTACATGGAAAATTAAATCCAGTTCACAGACATTTTCAAAGCATTTGTCTAATGTTTCCACAAATACCTGAAAAGAGAAAAAAAAAGCCTGAGGTCAAGCTTTAACAGAAACTCAATAGCTCCATCAGGTGTGAGGTTTAACAAAAGCAAATGCAGAAAGTAAACACTGGGCAGATTTTAAGGCATTAAAAGCATCTATAGAAATTATGTAGTTAACATTGTTATGTCAACAGTATGTTATCTGTAGAGGGCAAAACCATTAAGCACAAGTCAGTTTATGTTATAACTCTGCTAAAAGTCACAGTTTTAAATAATAGTTACATCTTGAAAAAACAGCAATATCATATATGCTTCAATTTTCTCAGCTGTGATTCAGTGTTCCTTTCCATTTCATTAGAGCCCAATTATTAAGCAACAATCAGCTAGGGTTTTTTTTCAGTATTATTATTATTTTTAACCATTACTATACTGCAGGCATCTCCTGGTCATCCAGACTACTGTTAACTTTGCCACACATAGGCACATGTGTAATGCAAACAAACTGTCAGCATCATGCAAGTGTCAGCATTACAACTTCCAGCAACAGTACAGCAGCTTTCACCTGATTTAGACCTCCTGAATCCAGGATGGACCAAGGAAAAAGGTAGCTGTCTTAATGTCACACCTGCTGATCCTATCAGGCATAACACCACATAAATTTAGAGAAGTCCAGCAGTTTGTACCCAGTCAAATAACCTCTCCCTGAATCTAGAATGTGAGTGCACAAAGCAGAAAAAAACCATAGCACCTGCTGAAGTCCAGCCACTGATCTCTGCCAGATATGGACTGCACATTACCCCGCTCTGGGTGCTTCTGTAACAGATTCCTTGGTACTCATGTTAGCCACTTTTGGCACATCAAGAGCATCCCAGGCCCCAATTAGGCCAGACAATGAAAAGATGACTGTACTTACACTCCTAATGCTCCCAAATGCAAATCACCATGTGCTTGTGGTGAGTGCTGACAAAAGATTCCAGTCCTAGGGAAGTATAAGCACAAGTTCCTTTATGCAACAGAGAACACCTACTGACTTAGATGAGGTGTGTCATGACCTCCAAGTTAAACATATACTTGAGTTTGAGAGCTTCGGATCCTCAAAATTAAGAAGATTTTCTGTAAGAATTTACAGATCATTTATTAATGACCAGTAAATAGGCTGCAATTTATGTGATATTTTAATCTTAGTTTTAGATGGTTTAAGGCCATTTTGTCACAATATGCATTGATACTATTTATTAATCACTAAATGTATTTTGGGGGGGTTTGCAACTCTAAACTGAAACCCTGAAGCAGCAATATGGAAGGAGTTAAACATCTGATTTTTATTCTCTCTCCTTTCAACATGGTTTGTTAATCATGAAATACTTTAGGTTAGAAAGGCCTTTAAGATCACTGAATCCAACCATTAACCTAAAACTGCCAAGTCCATCTCTAAACCACACATCTACACATCTTTTAAACACGTCCAGGGGTGGTGACTCAACCACCTCCCTGGGCAGCCTGTTCCAGTGCTTCACCACACTTTCAGTGAAGGAAGCTTTCCTAATCTCTAATCTAAACCTCCCCTGGCGCAACTTGAAAGCTGTTTGCTCTTCTCCTGTTGCTTGTTATCTGGGAGAAGAGACCAACCCCCACCCGCCCACAGCCTCCTGTCAGGCAGCTGTAGAGAGCAGCAAGGTCCCCCCTGAGCCTCCAGACTAAACACCCCCAGCCCCCTCAGCGGCTCCCCACAAGACCTGTGCCCCAGCCCCTTCCCAGCCCCGCTGCCCGTCTCTGGACACGCTGCAGCCCCTCTACGTCCCTCTTGCAGAGAGGGGCCCAGACCTGAACACAGGGTTCGAGGGGCGGCCTCAGCAGTGCCCAGTGCAGGGGGACGGTCACTGCCCTGGTCCTGCTGGCCACACTGCTGGGGACACCAGCCAGGGTGCTGCTGGCCGCCTGGGCCCCCTGGGCACACTGCTGGCTCCTGCCCAGCCGGCCGTCACCCAGCACCCCCAGGCCCTTTCCCACCAGGCCCTTTCCAGCCGCTCTGCCCCAGCCTGTAGCGCTGCGTGGGGCTGGTGTGACCCAAGGGCAGGACCCGGCACTGAGCCCTGCTGAACCTCACACAACTGGCCTGGGCCCATCGCTCCAGCCTGCCCAGGTCCCCCTGCAGAGCCTCCTGCCCTCAGGCAGGTCAACACTCCCCCCAGCTTGGTGTCATCTGCAAACTGACTGAGGGTGCACTCGATCCCCTCGTCCAGTTCATCATAAACAGAACTGGCTCCAGTACTGAGCCCTGGGAAACACCACTTGTGACCAGCCACCGAGTTTAACTCCATTCACCACAACTCTTTGTGGGTAAAAAGCCTGCTTCTATAGTTAGGTATTTGTCTACAGACCCAGTAAAACATGTCTACTTGATGTGAGCCATTTCCAGTTGTCTACCTTGCATATCAAGAAAGATTACTTTCACATCTCAATCCCTGGTCTCAGATCCTGCTTACATTATAAAAGAGAAGATGATCATACTCTGCTGTTGCTATTACTACTATTATCAATCTCCATTTTAACGTCAAACTACATCTAACTTATGTTCCATGCATTTAGAACAAGGATTCTTCTTTAATATCAAAATACCAATTCATAACTTAAAGAAGGAATGTAGAGCATTTTCACAGGCAGACTCAAGACAGTAAGGTTCACTGACAACAGTTAACTGGATATGCTTCTGTTAAATTATACTGAAGCTAAGTGAAGCAGATCTTTTTTTTTTTGTCTTAAAGGTTGTTGTTAATTTGTTGTGATAGTAAGTCTTCTACGAAGAAGGTATGCAAGCAAGCAAAAAAAGTCTATGTTAAGCAGAAGAAACTACACAGGTCACAAATATAATGCAGCAAGACAAATGACCAGAGATGTTCTCTTACTTTCCTTGTACCTTAGGAGAATGAGGTTACAAAGACAGTGCTGCTTGGTATTAGCTGCAGGAAGAAGATTGGAAATAAAAGTGTAAATGTAATTTTTATCCAAATATATTAATTAAAAGAGATAACAGTTTGACACTGTTTTTGAAAGAAAATAAAATATTCCTCATATACATCACCAAGTTTGCACATGAACTTGCATACTCTGGTTTTGACATCTATTTAGTTCCTTGAAAAAACAAAGGAACATGCTGAAAACAAATGCAACACGAAAACCCTCCAAAAATCCCCCACAGGTGTGTGTGTTTAGTAGTAGTACGTATGCCCACACATCAACACCACGTAGTCTTACTTTTGTGACCTTTGTCCACTAACTAGGGCTTCTCCTATAAGGTTTGATTCATAGTTACAACGGTTACTTTGAAACCTTTACATGTTACATTGCAACAACACCACACATTGAATGAACTCACAGACTTCTGCTTGCAATGCATGACCAGTAATCCACATCAAACATTTTCTAATCTAAGAGAAATCACATGGCACAAAGTACTCTTCAAAGAAATTTCTAACTGGCTAAGGACTTCTGGTGGAAACTTTGGAAACTTCCTCAATCTTCCATTCACAATGGAGAGTTCACTCACAGTAATGCCAGCACTTATAAGGTATACATCTATTACAAATAACTGGTCTTTAAAAGCATTAGTCTACAAGGTAAACTAGGTTTTTACAGTAATGTTCCTTGACCTATTTTAAGACACTTTCAAACAATTGTTATAGTAAATAAAATTAAAGCCACTTTCATCATCATTGTAGCTGAGAGTCAAATGAATTCCACACCATGGCAACATTGCTAGAATTTAAGTACTTCAGTAATGACTTCAGATGCACCTAGTGATATTACTGGAAAAGAAACATAAATAAGTGACTTAAGTAACAGTAAAATAACTATGCATGCACAACGAATTACTAGCTCCCCCTTGTGCTTCACTTTTGAAATCATAATCTTTTACAGTTCGAAGAAAAACCCATGTACATCTATCTCTATGCAAGGCAACCAGAAAAGAAAACAAACAAACAAAAAACCAACCCAAAAGGAAAACCCACACCTTTCTTTTGTAGTAAATATACTTTAATATTAAAGCCAGATACACACCTGGAGACTAAAGTATATGAATCAAAATAACAAATTGTTATTGGTTATATATAAGCCAGGTGCTTCCTATACTCAGCAATATGACAAAAAGTAAAGCACTACATCTACCATGAAGGATTCATTTTTTCATTAGGTAAACAACAAAACACAGGAATCAAATATACATTAATATTGGGAAGACAACAAGGCTAGCAGAAAAATCAGAACACCAAATCAATTAAATGCATCTGATACTAGATAATGTCAAATACTAACAAAAGCAGGTACCAAAATTAAGTAAAATCAATAGGTGTAACTCATATAAAGAATATCCCATCCTTCTTCCTAGGCTAAATAGCAATGGTAAATCTTAAGATAGAATTCATTCAATCAGCCCGTGGAAAGCCCTGTCCTTCACTGCTTTTGACTGTTCAAATGCTACTTCAGACTCATTTAAAACATAACAGTCTGAATGTGCAACCAGTTTTCCATACGCAAGACTAGTTTCTGTTCTGCTCTAAGAGTGGCCTTTAGTAAGTCATCATTCACATATCGTTGCAAGCACATGAAATCAACTACCAAGCTTTCACAGCATTTCTAATTGGGAAATCCTTGGAGCAGCTGCTGCATTTGTCCACACTTACACTGACATCCCAGTTTTCTTTCAAAAACTTTTTTTTTAAAAAAAACTATTCATAGATTATTCAGAGAATGCCAAGCTTACAGTGTAAGCAAAAGACTGTACAAGTCCTGCTGATTAGTCAAAACAGAAGTGTGGTCTTTGAAGCAGACCTATCAATAGACAAACACATTACTAACAAGACTTTTAAGGTCAACATGGTTTTTTTTACTTTTAATTAATTCCTGCCCTTTACTTTCCACCAAACTCTAAAATAAACTCATAGTGTTAACTGAGAACTAGTTAATGGATTTGTCTGCCAAAACATGTATCCTAGTTGTACGTCTCTCCTTTTTTTATTTAATTCCATAAAAGCATCTCTGGTCAGGATGATTTATCTTTAAGAACTGAGAAAAATATCATTTGTGAACTGCACTGCGTTTCCCCCATGCATCTTACTGAACATTATCTTGCATGGCTATATACAACTTTTCATGGAAGACTGATCTCACTGATTTAACTGCTTACTGCATCAACATGTCTTGGAAGTACAGCAATGGGCTAAAATTCTCAAAAATGCTTAAAGGTGACATAGGCTTTTACGTCCATAACATAGGTACCATCATAACTGTCACTCAACTTTTTCCTCATGGCAGTCTACAGCTAGTTATATCTTGTTATGTACTTTATTTCCATGCGCTATAACCTTACACTTCACAGGCTAAAGCGTCTGAAATAGCTACAACTCATGACATAATTTACACTGAATCCAAAAGACTGGAAAACCTACCTAGCACAGATACTGATCTATCTCCCATCCAATTAATCAAAACCAATAAACAGAACCTTGCTTTTGTATTTAAAAAAAAAGAAACGGAACAAAAATTTACAGTATGAATTTGCCTGAGGTGTTCAAACACATATAGTTTGAACACAGTATAAAATCTGAGGCAGAGTCTATGAATACATACATACAATGTATTCACTAAGGCTGAGCCAAAAACCCCCCTGTGAAACAGCTCTGACCCAATGGTGATACAAGTAACCTTCACAGAAGTATCTTAACTATTACAACAAAAACTTCATGCTGAAAAGAACTGCAGACTGCCATATGTAATCTAATCCACTATAGATTCATTCAGTTTATAAGACAGATTAAAGTGCTAGACTGAGTTCTAGGTTCATTTCACCAGCTCATTTTCATGAAATCATAAACTGGCCCTCTACCTAACTACTTATTCAAACAATTCAGCCTATGTATGATTCATAACAAACCACAGATGGCTTACTCTTACCTGTGCTGTCCCTGAACTACAGTACACAAAGATGTATGAAAATGGTTCAACACTTCTCTACAAAAAACAAAGCTCTTTTTGGTGTATATACTGCCAGTCTGCATTGCACATAGCATTCAGATGCAATAACAAACTTTGAGGGTACTTTTCCAGTGTAAGATACATTTAATTCTGATTGTTATTGCTAAGAGGATTAAACAGATCCTTCTTGTGAGCCAGACTAGAAAAAAAAAATGTTTCATTAATCTTTGTATGCCTTAAAATCAAATGGTTGAAGTAATGATCATGAGAAATGTGAAAACTGAACATCTGCAGGGACTGTGGTGAGACTGTATTTATGAACAAAATTGTATGGGTCAGGAAAAATAGAAACAGGAGTTCTATTTTTTATGCTTCCTTCAAGTAATTATACTGGCAAGTAATCAAACACTGCAGCATAATGCAGAAGATGTGAAATGTAAAGACAGAGAGACTGAAGTCCATCTGAGCACTTCTGGCACAAGAAGCAACACAGTTTAGAGTAAAGTTTAAGATCTCCCTACTTCAGAAAGCTTGAAGGCTATACAAATATAGGTAGTAATAAGCTCGAGTGATTTGCTTCAACACTTTAAAGTACAATTCAGGTTACACTGTGCAACTGGAAATGATGGGGAGGTACTGATACAACATTTTTAATAAACCATAATAAATAAAAAGTTAGTTGAACTTGCATAGTGGCCCTGCAAAACATAACAGGGCAGACTGATTGACCTAGGTAGTCTTTCTTATCCTTATTAAACATAAGATATTTTTAATATCCAGTTTATTTGAAAAACACCCCTGAGTCATATGAAATATTGTTTCTTTTCTCAGTTCATAACTATTTTAGCACTTCCAAGCAAGAAGACACATTATGCAACAAGCAACTAAACAACTCTGTACAACAAACTGTTAATGACATGTAAGGCCACTGTGTATCTCACTCAGTAAGTTGTACTGTTCAGGTATTGCAGAATGTTTCTATAACCAAAGATGATATAAGGATCTCAAAAAACAGCTTCATTCCCTGCTACCCTCAGAAAGACAATTTGGATCTACTGTTCAGAAAAGCCCTCTGTTCTGAATGCTAATAGGTGACTATGAGAAGCTATACAGCTCCAATAAAGGTCTGCATGGAACTGTGAGACCTTCAAGGCTCACCGTGCTTTCTGCAGTGAATAATCAATAGATACAGGCCCACATCTCAGCGTATTGCAGATTTTACTTATGGAATAAATCAATTCTCTTGATGTGCAAGCTTCCAAGACCCATTTTATGTAATGACATGCATCACTTCATGGTGTGAATGTATTTTTTGCCACATCTGACTACACTAACATGCATCACTATAATTGTTTATGTGCAAATTTTAAGTTGAAAAATCACTGGTGTAGTCAACAGTTCTCTTGACATAAGAGTGATCATATCACCAGACATGGGTTTTGTTGCTGAGATGATACAGATCATTTAACAGTGTAAATCATACATACTGTATTGGGAGCCTTGCAGAAGACAAGTATTCAAGGAGTTAGTAATCTTGAACAGGCCATGTCTGCTCTACTGCGCTTGAGAAGCCTGTCCCTTACTAATGTAATCTGTAATTTATAATGTCTTTGGGAAAGGTGAACTGTAGGTGGATCAAGGAGTGGAATATATTGATCCTGACCAAGAAACTGTTGCATGTTTAATACCACTCAACCCGAGCAGGCACAGGCCTGTGCTGTGTGGCACAAATTCTCTGGCTGCACGGTAAACTCAGCCAGCACACTGTAACACAGGAGCCTGCTGGCAGCTCCAACTTAGTACTGGTGCTTACGTCACCTACACGGCCTTGCCCGGTACCCCTAACTGCAGCAACAAGTTCTCATGAGAACATCCTCTAGGAATAGAGTTGCTTTCTTCTGATGAAATCATGTACCAGCTCAAAGGTCCAAAAAAGGGACAGCTTCTCGCCAGGGACAGGATCTGCTCTGCACAGCACACCATGGGAAAATTACCTGGGCTCCACTGTATGCTGCATGAACATGGGATGCCCAGCACCTGAAGGGGTATAAGATTTACTGTCTGCATTCATCTTACTCTGTTTTATTAAACAGTTACGTCATAAAGCCATTTTGTTGCCAAGCCTTTCTTGAGATCCAGGAAGAACCTATACCAGCTTTCTTTCTCACCTCTCCCCACACCCCCAAGGCAGAACACGTGTCTAAAGCAGCATTTGCACTCATTTTCTAAGGTATATCTGACCAAAAGCTCATATGCCACAAGGGAAGTTTCATGCAAAGAGGTTCTGGATGTGTTAACCTATTATATACTTACAATGAGTGAGTGAGACATAAACACCTTTATGTATCAAGGGTCTCACAATCTAAACTTGTCTAGCAAATGTTTGAACAGTACGATTTTCACCTGCAAGCAAAACAAGGCCTTGAAAGTCGCAGCAAAAAATAGCTGCTGATTGTTCAGTAGGTTTTAAATTGCTTCCTTACACCTTTTTCAAAGACATCCAGAAAACTGCAAAAAATTCGGGTCTGTTCACAGTATGAAAGCCCTCTTCACTTCCAAACAGTATAGAAAAAGACAAAGCTAAATATTGAAGTTCTAAAGTATTAAAAGTAAAATTCCACTTGTTAAAAAACAAAGCAGCAAAAAAACCTTACTTGTATGAGGTCTAAAATGCCAAGCTCACTTTCTGAAGAATCCACACAGAAGACAAAATACAAGGTGGCATAGTGTCGGTAAATTAGTTTGTTATCAGATCCACCTATTAATCTAAACAGGAAGAAAACAGGAAAGCTTAGTTAGCATCTCAGGATAAGCTGGGCAAATCCTCACAGTTATTTCAGTTAAAGGAAACCTATTGTTAATGGCTGGCTGCAGATCCCAAATCCAACTATATCACAACTTTCAGTTTGTGATGTAATTACAATGGAAGAATACTAAGTACGAAGACAGCCCAAGCTACATTTACCACAAAAGCACAGTTACTGTTATTAATATGGATAATAATAAAACAACATATGCACTTTTTTATTCAAATCAATTCAAACAGATTACGCAGTTCTATCAAAAAATGGGTATTAAATGTGTTTCCATTACACACTAGTGGACACTGTAGAGAGATTAGTCTGCTTTACAGATCAACAGAGCATATGCCTCTGAACCCTTTCCTGCCCTTCTCAGGGAAGCATCAACAGAAAAAGAAAACTATTCAGACTGGCATTTGAATTACAGAAAAAGCCTTAAATTGGGTTTACAATCTGCTTAATAACCAAGAACATGTTAACACTCTTGTGCTACAAAATGGTTGGCACCTTGAGAAATAAGACTGTACTACAACCAGTGGATTGTGATGCAGTGTTAAAGTCACAGAAGCAATTAAATTTTTATGGACTCATTAATCATCAAACTACTAAACAAAAATAGGTCTGAACGGGCATTTCCTTCCACTATTCTACTGTACCCTTCCCAAAGAAAGTATATAAATCATAAGATGTTTTTGAGATCACCAACATTTGCTTTGAGCAGTAGGAGGCCTGCTCAAATAGAAACAAAAATATTTGTAGCCTCAATCTATATAGCTATGAACATATAATTCTCCCTCAATTCTGTACCAGAACTGAATTTGTTTGGTATATCACCTGTTTGGTATATCATAATTAATCCCTTTAGTTTCTGCCTTTATCATAGGGAGAGAATATGTACCTAAATAGGAAGAACAAGAAATCTTTTAAGTCACTTTTGCTTAAGCACACTGCTTTGCATTAATGCTTGGGGAGAGGGAACCCCTTCTTCCTGAAGAGCAGGAACTATGTTTAAGAAGTTCAAAATATTGCAAAATATTGCATATTAAGAAGAAAAAAATATTATAAACAAATGTGAAAGTGGAAAGAAGTAGCAATTAACATTTCCTATTTTGTGCTTTATTTACCCACATTTTTCAAATACTTCAGTACACAGAGTTAGTATATATAAATTTAGTTACTATATATAAACTGTTGAGGCTTTTGGGTAAACTGCAAAGTATAAAGTGATCCCTGTCCTGAAAAAAACCCAAACGTTGAAATAGTAACTCCAGAATTGAGCAGTAGGAGGAAAGCTAGAATTGTCCCCTTTGTCTTAGTTTCTTTTTGTTGCACAGCTGTGACTTTTTTTAAAAGGCTCCAAATAGCTTCTGTCTTTCACTTACAGAATTCAAGCCAGCATGTTTCCAGCTTGAAATAATCTCCAAGAACCTAATGATAGAATCACCAGTTGGGTAGTTGGAAGAGAATAATTTTAATTAAAAAAAAAATTAAAGAAAATCAGGAATCATCTTTATCAGGAAAAAGACATCACAGCTGACATGGTACAGCTAAGCATTTTAACTGACTCTGCACACAGAAAATTTAGCCATTAGCATAGTAACTTTCAGTAATCAGAAATTTCCACAATTACAGTATTTAACAGGCTATGACAACCTCTATGTTTAGAATGGAGATCATGAGCTTACTCCATCAGTTGTGACACTTTTTCCTAGAAGGTGGCTTTGTAACTATTCTTGACGACTAATACCTCTAAACCACTTTTCCATTTCAGAATTCCTTCTCTTCAACTAAAGCAAGACCACATCAGAATCCCTAGAGGTATTTAAAAGTTGTGTAGATGTGGTGCTTAGGGGCACAGTATAGTGGCGGTCTTGGCATTGTTAAGCTAACGGTTGGACTCAATGTTCTTAAAGGTCTTTTCCAACCTAAAAAATTCCATGATTCTATGAAAAAAACAACCAAGATGATTCAAGAAAGGGTATTTTGTGTGTGTCTTCTAGAGACAGAAGATCTAACTCTAGCTTTTCTCATAGGTTGTTCCACCCACATTAATAAAAAATCTTGGTTGGCACTGCATTAATTAGCACATTCAAAACCTATTTTTTTGTTCCTTTTTAGTTTATATAGAAAGCCTGAACCCTGATAAAAAGGCTGAGGAATCCTACTATGAGAGGCTATTCGCTCAAATTTTAGGAGCTCAAGCCAAAGCACCAGCTACAAAATATTTTAATTTTCGCAATTAGTATGGCAAATGCCAATGCCTCTTCAATTGAGATCAGAAATCTTTAGCTTGAGTATAGGGAAACTGGTTAGGTATCATCTCCTTGTTCCTTCCCCATCTTAAGCCTGAAACAATTATAGCACTAGATATGCCACTGTGTCAGTTACAGCGCTAGAAACACACTAGTTTTATTGCCTAACTCATTTGGATACATATATACATGTATACTTCAGCTAGTAAAGAATATGTATACCTGGTGCACCACAATACCATTCTTTGTGTATTAAAATATCTCAGGTGACATAGCATTTACATTAAAAGTTATATTATAATCAGCAGTAATATTTGCTAGCCAATAAGTATTGGTCATTTATTTCAAACTTGATACTTACAACCCTCCTTCCAGGAAATTACAGACGTTTTCATCACGTTTCGATACTAAATGGAAAGTTTCTCTGATAATTTGTTGCTGCGTATCTTCACTCTATGAAAGAAAACATATTTAGCTATCAAGCTAAAAGGGATTAAAAAATAATAAACAACACACACTTTATGTTCTATTTCATTAGCTGTATCAGCACCCTCAAACTATCTACTTCTGAAGCCTCAACTCTGCCAATTAACAAGCTGCATATCGGTTTTGTCATTTTAACAAAAAAAATTTTTACAACATTAACTGCAGAAGAATACATTATGGAGAAACAACGGTGAAAAAGTGTTTTTAATAAACTTCTGAAAAGCCCTGAAGAATCTAAAAACAGTTTCTTCAAGGAAGGCTTCCCAAGCACTCTGAATTTTTTGTATCTCCATCATAGCCTGAACAACTATGAACTTGCTTTGAAACTACTTTCACCCATGAACAAGGGGGATAACAGTTTCAAAACCTTGAAGGTCATGGGGAAGCTAAAAATCCCAGAATACATAACTCTTTCAGAAATAGCTTACAACACAATGACATCATGAGCAACAGACTCTCCTAAGCCATTAACTCCTTGGCTAGCAGACCAGAAACATCACTTCCAAGTCTGAATTTGCTTGACTCTTCAGCAGTCCCTATTGTGACTCCATCATTCCTGCAAACTTGCTTTTGCTACACTTCTGTAAAAGTGGACTCATTTTTAACAAGTCTGTATTTCCATAGTAAAAAAAAAATTTAGACAGTTCCTGAAATCCTGCATTTGTTTTACAGAACCCTAAAGTTATCAAGCACAGATAGCCCCCATCCCTGCCCAAGCATGTAAGTCATCATTTAAAACCATTATATGAACAAAATCTTCTAAGCAAAACTGGTGCATGTATCATAAAAATTATTTCAGCTAGAACAGTGCAGTACCCTGCACGACTGCTAAGCATACAAAGCCTGGCAATGGTGTGGTTTGCATTCACCACCTTAAATTCATATGTGTTATTTTGCAAACAAGCTCTAGAATCTAAAAAGACATCAGCAAAAAGCTCCAGCAGAATTAAATTGCTCCAGAAAACACAGAACAAGAAAGTGCAGACTCCTCTACTTCTATAGTGTGTGCATTCTTTAAACTATGCCTGCTTTACTCCATTGCAGTTTTCTCAGTTACTTCCCCCACGTTCTCTAGCGTGGCAGGAAAAAGACAATGTGTCTTCTTCCCTCAAGAAACCAAGATATTGACTGTTTTAAACAACTTCTGTTTTCAGAATCTGTCCTTATTCACCAAGTTGTTCAGAAACTTATTTTTGACTTGGAAATTACAGCCACAGGCTTCCATTCTGAAACATAAAACCATGGCACATCTGTCTTCCTATTGAATTGCCATGAAGTATTTATTTTGCAAATTACAATTTGCAAATGTGATTGTAAAATATTATTAACTTCATTTTATGCAGCAGAAACTCTTTTCATTCTCATATATATCAGGGAAAAAAGTTACACACATTTTATAAGTTTTGGTATCATGAAGCAAACAAGTTATCTCTTTCAAAGACCTGGCAAAATTCATCTCTGTAGAAAGCAGGAGATGCTTCTACTTGAGAAAAAAACCCTGAGATTCACCTCCAGTACTGGTTCAATTGATACTCAAGTACGTACAAGTCTCACAAAATCTATAAATAAACCTGTCTTACTGAAGTCACACACGCAAAGATATCCAAGACAATTGCACCTGTTTCTGTGCACCACAAAGCTTTAGGGAAATCACCTAATCACACAATTCCTTAGTTTCTTTTGCTATTCATGTTTTCTAAATTCCAAGGTGTATTGTTTATACAGACATATTACCCTACTTTAAGCACGGAGGATTTGTTCTATTCCAGTTATGAAAGTAGCAGAGCAGAATCAAGTTGACAGGAAAAATCTGGCTTTCTCCTGCCATTCACTCCTCTCCTTCCCCTGCTTCTTCTCCTTCCCAGGACTTCGATTACACAACAGTAAGGGAAGACACAAGAATTTAATTACATTTGAATGGAAAATCAAAATGGAAGTTAATCATTTCACATTAATGCAAGTTTTGTATACATTTCCAAAGTCTTTCATTTACCTACTTAATTGTTACCTCCACAATGACAGGAAAAAAAGAAAATAAAATGGAAACTTCTTTAGTAAGTTACTGTAGCTCTGCAATAGAAGTTACCAAGACCAAGTGGGGATTCCCACAAGGGGAATACTTATCAATATGTGCAGGTGAGAAGATTCCATTTCAATTTTTAAATTAGAAATAGTAAACAAAAGACATCTGCATGATAGCCCAAAACTGAGAAGAAAATCCATTCACAAACACGTTAGAATTTTCAAATACTGCCTTTCTAAGGAGAAGGGATCAAATTCAGTCACCTGTAGGAGTGACCCATATCAGTTACACTCTTGATTAAAAGCCTGACAGTGCAAACTGGAGTGTCACAGTTACCACTTCTGCTCTGAGAGGTAGAATTATAATACATCCCTTCCAACAACAAAGTTAAATATGACTTCGGTAACAGTCAGAATTGCAAGTAAGTGATGACAAATCCAAGTAAGTAATAGCACTACTGAAATAAAGAGTATTTTCTTTATGTAATTCCAGAAAGCATCACTAGTTTTCTTGTTTAATGCCCACAGTAAGCCCAAGCAGAGCTTAGCCTCTTTGCTAGGAAATACAGTGCATGATCAAAACATTACTTTAAAATCTCCTATCCTTGAATTAAATCAATTGTTTCCACATTGGTTCTTAATTCCCTGTGGCCACACTTTCTTTTCATTCAGATCAAGTGCATGTGCTGCACTTTCAGAGCTGCTCTGCCACTTGTCTTCTCCTATGCACTTTTCCATTTAATTAAATTTATTTTTCATGTCAACTGTGTTTTGACAGTGCTCTGAAAGTTTCCAAAGAAAAGGATCTGCTCATTCAACCTCTTCTTCCCCAACTTCAGCACCTCTGCCACAGCATGGAGACACGCAGACGCCGAAAGTCAGGCTAAAAATCGTGGCGGAGTTTGGAGTAGCGCTTGCACAAACAAGCTCAGAGTCGAGTTTGCCGCTGCCCTTCCTTCGCCTTCTGTACTGCTAAAAGGCAATTTCCAATGAAAATAACACTGGCTGGGGAAACAGCCTTCCTGGAAATCCCATTTTCCTTACGGACGGTTCTCCCAAGGTCTCAGCACCTCCCATCTCCCTCCCCGCGCCCTGGGCCCACGCCGCTGCCCTAAGCGCAGAGCCGCGGGCGGCCGGGCCTGCCGCGGGCGCGGGGGCCGGATCGGGCCGGCGGGGCCCCGCGTACCACCCCCGCGGCCGCCCCCCGGCACGGCCGCTCCTAAGGAAACCCGCGGGCTGTACAGCGGAAGCGTCCGTCACCTCAGGATGGCGGCCGGCCGCCCCCCCCTTCCCCGCCCTCCGCCCCGGCAGCCAGCCCCGCGCGGCCCCCGCCTGCCCGTACATAGCGCTGGTAGAACTTGGACAGCCGCGGCTTGCCGTGGTTGTTGAAGATGAGGATGGCTTTGATCATGGTGGGGCGGCGGTGGGGGGCGGCGGCAGCGGGGGGCGGCGGCGGCCGCCGTGCTCACTGCGCTGCGCTGCGCCCGCGCCCCTCCCGCGCCTGCTTCTCCTTCCCGCCCTTCCCCGCCGCTCTCCGGGCGGCGGCAGCGGGTCGCGCGCAACACGGCGCCGGCGATCCTCAGCCGTTAGCGGTGCAACTGCTCTGGCCGCACGCCCTTCCCTGTCAACTGACCGGAAGGCGGTGGCCCGCAAGGGACAAAGCACCTTTAGGAGCGGGCGCGTGTGGCGTCAGTTCCGCCGCCCGCGGAGCAGCATGGCGGAAGCGGAGAAGAAGTCACTTGCCTCGCCTCAGAGCGAGGGCCGAAGCGAGCGCGGGGAGGAGACCCCGGAAGGCGGATCCGCAGCGGCGGCTGCTAACCCGGCCCCGCCTCCGGCCGGCTCGCCGGGCACCGAGGAGCCCGCCGGCGACACGAAGAAGAAAAGTAATGGGGTGCCAGGTTACCGTCGAAGCGGGCGGGCGGGCGGGCGGGCGGGCGGGCTTGTGCGGTGACGGGCGGGTGCTCTGGCCAATCGATGGTGGGAGCAGTTGGTTTCGGCCAATGAGGAGGCGGCGGGCGGTTCCACCGCCCGTGTCTTTAACGCACGCCCCTCCCCCGCAGTTGACATCTTGCTGAAGGCCGTGGGCGACACGCCTATCATGAAGACCAAGAAGTGGGCCGTGGAGCGGACCCGCACCATCCAGGGCCTCGTTGACTTCATCAAGAAGTTCCTCAAGCTGATGACCTCCGAGCAGCTGGTAGGGGCAGGCGCCTGGCCGCTCGGCGCTCACTGCACGTCGCGGGGAGGCCAGGAGCCAGCCGCGGCAGAGGGCTCCGCACCGCCGGGGTCTGGGCGGGCACACCCCGCAGGGGCACCGCTGGAACCCACACCGTGTGGCTTTGGGCAGGAAACCTGCGGTAGGGGCTGCAGTAAAACTGTTCAAAGTAAACTTCACGGTGTGAGGTTGAGATGAGCTGGACCGTAGGGTTTGGATGTGCTCCAGTGGGCTTCTTGCACTGTCTCCATTTCTTCTTCCCTGATGTGAGCATGCGGAGCTGTGCGCATGTTGTGCGGCAATGCATTTCAGTGGAAGGTTCATACGCACAGTGTAGCTAGAAGTCAAGTACACAGGAGGAGTATTTGGGGGAAAAGTGTAAAGTGTTTGGGGTTGGCTTTCAGAATATTGGTGTCTGTTTCCTTTAGAACTTCTCAAACAATTTTAATTACTGTTAATAGGACTGATTTCTCTTTTAAAATTAGTAGCTTGGAAATGTGCACAGTTTGGTAGTGTGTTACTAGTATTGGTTATGTGTTTCTCCCTGTGAAGCCCAAGTGGCCTTCGGATAACACTGGAAGAGCTGAAACAGATTCAGAAATACGATTGTACTGATTTTGCGATTAGCAGTGAGCTATTAACATCCATTGGAAATCATGAAGTGTTTCTTTTTCCAAAAGCTTAACACATCAAAGAACAGTAATAGTTCAGTTATTTACTAGTTGTGGGTGTTCTCAACAATTTAATTCATTAACTGCCATCTCATTGTCTTAAAAAAAAACCACCAAAAACCAGGAGCATGGAATCTTCCAGTGTGGTGAAGCTATAGGCTATACTTCAGTGTCCTGGTTTAGAGTTAATTTTATTAGTAGCTGGTGCAGTGTTGTATTTTGGATGTGGTGTGAGAATAACGCTGATAACATACTGATGGTTTTAGTTGTTGCTGGGTAATGTCTATAGTAAGTCAAGGACTTTTCAGTTCCTCAGGCCCTGCCAGTGAGAGGGCTGGAAGGGGACGCAGTCAGGACAGCTGACCAGACCTAGCCAAAGGGATATTCCATGCCATAGGACATCATGGTCGGTATATAAACTAGGCGGGGTTGGCCAGTGCTTGCGGATCACTGCTGGGGGACTGGCTGGGAGTCAGTCAGCGGGTGGTGAGCAATTGTATTGTGCATCACTTAGGGTTTCTTTCCTCTCCTTCCCTTTGGATTTCATTCCTCTTTTCTTCTTTCTCCTTTTCATTACAATTGTTCTTAATATTGTTTTTATTCTGTTGCAATTATTAAACTGTTCTTATCTCAACCCTTAAGTTTTACATTTTTTCCAGTTCTCCTCCCCATCTTTCCGGGGTAGGGGAGGGTTCAGTGGGCAGCTGCATAGTACTTATAGTTGTCGGCTGGGGTTAGTGTTCAGGAACAAAGCCCCAAGAATTTTTTAACTCTTCTTTGGAAATAGCACGATACCCTGCTATAATTGCCATCTCGTACTGCAGATCCGAAGGCCCTCTTTAACATTATGGACTAAGTACTGTATATATATATACACAATTGGAGGAGGAGGTGAGAAGGCTGACTTTAAAAAGAACAAAATAATTCTGATTTCTATGACTTCTGTTCTAATTGAGCAAATTTGGAGTAGTGGGAATGGTTTGGGTACTAAAAATAAGAGCAAGAACTGAACCAGTGAGTTCACTTCGTGCTTCTGTATGGAAGACTAGTGGGTGAACTTGCAGGAGAAGGAAGTCGGCATGCTTGCTTTGGCTTGGTCTGGTTAGCCGGTCTGAGGTGTCTCCTGGAAGTCATGTTGTCCCTCCACACTGAAGTGAAAATACTAATCTGTGGTATTTTTGTGTGGACCGTAAAGATAATAAAATAAATGGTGAACAGAGGACAGATTTACTCACCTGAGCCTGCAGAATGTTTATTCTTTGCAGTCTACAAGATTTATGGGAGATGTCCTTCTGTTTTCTTTTGTTGCAGTTCATCTATGTAAACCAGTCTTTTGCTCCATCTCCAGACCAAGAAGTTGGGACCCTCTATGAGGTGACTTTCATTTTACATATCCTTTCCAAATGTGCTTAGCAGAATTTGTTAGTACACTTCTGAAAACACTTGAAATCTGTTACTGCCCCTAGCTATGCTGGTAATATCTTGGATTGAATGTAATGTAGTTGATATTCACAGATCTGTATGAGTATGATCTGAAGGGACATGACTGCATGCAGTCTCTGGAAATGCATTCCTTCACAGGCAGCATGTTGTCGTGTCTCCCATTATGATTAAGAGCTTTGTTATCACTTGCAGTATTCCATGACAATTACCTGGTGGGGGGCTTGTTTGTTTCGCTTCATGTATGTGCAAGCTGATGAATAATCTAATGGCTCTGTTTTTGGCTTCTTTTTTTCTTGCAGTGTTTTGGAAGTGATGGCAAGCTTGTACTGCATTACTGCAAAACTCAGGCATGGGGATGAATGACAAGCCGTACAGTTGTTTAGGTGTTGTCTTCAAAAATGGAGAAGGGAATAACTTAAACTCAATCTGTAAACACACAGAAAGAAGGAATTTTGTATTTCTGCTTATGTACATTTATAAAAATTACGCAGATGAATACCATAAAAGAAGAGTTACCTATGCTATCCGATCATGTAGCTTTTTTCTGATGTACATCTGAGATGCAGAAAAAATCTTCATCTGCCATCTACAGAGTGAGCCAGCTGTCTTGCTGCTGAGTTCTCAGTTGCTGTATCTGAAGGGAAACTCTTTCACAGTTGTCTGGAGGACTGACTGGACGGTCCTGTCACTCTGCATGCTGTACTGAAGATAACAGTTACCTTTTAAAGGGGACATTTATTGTACATGTAGCCTGGGATTCATTTAACTTCTGACATGCTGTACATCTGTTATGTGCGTTCTATTATTTGTGAAGTCTTCATCTTGAATATGCACCATCTCATGTCATTGCAAGGCAGTATTTTCATTTTTTTCCTCATAGTTAATATGTAGGTATTGAAGTAATTAGATTATATACCACCCTGTGCCTTCATCATGTCAGTAGTTTAGGTACCTCATTTAAACGGTTCACCATAATGGTAGGCCTCAGAAATACTTTCCTCCCGCCCAAGCTGTGTAGTGATTCGTTGAAGGTTGAGCTAGCAGCTGACAAAGTGTTTCTCTTGTAATAACTAGCATCATTAGTTGAATGATGCAACTACTCATTGCATCTTCAGCTAATGAAGAAGTGGACATGAGGTGCTAAAAAGCTACTGGTATCTGTTCTCCTTGTGGCCCTTGTTATTTTCCAGGTTCACCAGCTGCATGTTCCATCAACAAAATAGAACGCATTTATATCCTTTTGATAAATCATAAATAACATAATGAGAATTTTTCTTTTCTCATCCTGGGAGGACTTGGTATCTGGACTATGGTGCTGACCTTTGCTTTTGTTGGAGGGCTTGGGGGGGTGGGGGTGGTTTTTTGTGAGTTTATTTTAAATGCCTGCTGTACAATCTGTTATGTTTGTTTAAGCTGACTAAATCAAACATTAGTCATTTGCTTGCAGAATGTTCTTATGCTGGATGACAGTTTTGGTCCCTGATGTAATTCTAGAAGCATGCTTGTGTGATAGTCTTGAGCAGTTGGTTGCTCTTCCATGTGTGAGTAGCTCTTGCGTGGTCTCTGCAACTTGTGTCCACCCTTAGAGGATTTCTGGAGAACTAATACTCAGCTTAATCTGCTGTTGTTGCTGCAGTTTGCATGCAGCCTGCCTGTATGGCACAGTAACACAGGCACATGCACTGAATGCCCCCTACCTGAACAGCTTGATACATTTTGTCACTTCTTAACTGGAAAACCTGGATTCATTGGTTTAAGCTAAGAAGTCAGAATTGGCTGTAAACTTAAACTCGTCAAATAAGCCGTACTTTTGCCTGCTCAGAGCCCTGATCCCATGAACCATTATCTGTTGAAGGGAACTGTTGCAGAGGTAAGCGCTCAGATCCGGCCTGCTCGAGGAGGTCGCCGGCCCGGTTACCGTGGGGCCCGCGTAACCTGGCACAGCCGCTAGGGGGCACACGAGGACAAAGGCGTTTGTCTTGTTTTTCCTGGATGTTTTTTTTAATCTTTTTCGTAATATGTCCACTTGTCCGCCTCACAAACATAAGTAGTTTGTTCTCCTGCGTGGCAGTGTGTTTACCTAAGATAAGCTACCAGTCTGGCTCTCTTTAAAGAATGTTCTGTTGGTGCCTTTTACCTCATTTGATCTCAACAAATGAAACTACTGATACACTGCAAATGTGCTCTTCAGAAGTGATGCAAGAAGGTTGGTTTGCGTGTGTGGGGGTGTTTTGGTGTTTTTTTTGGGGGGGTTATGTTGTTCTTTAAAAAAAAAAAAACCAACAACAAATAAAACCCCACTAGGATCTTGAGGTGAAGGAGAACTGTAGGTCATTGTATCTTGCCAGCTAATGGTAGAAGGTTGTCTTTCATGTTGAATCTGTAGGTAATTTTTATCAAGTTGAACAAAAAAAATGTTTGCTTGATCCCTTCAGAGGTAATAGTCCAATAACGTAAAGCCCCCAGTAATGGTCTGTCTGAATTTCTATTATTGATCTTTTTTTGAACTTGGGTAACTTACTCATGCAGATCTTAATTATTCATTTATTTAAGATTCAGCTTGTTCCTTGAACAATACTTGTTTATTTCTGTTTGCTCCAGCATTTTTCTGCTCTTAACTCTTCTCTCCAGCCCCAATTATTCCTCAGCCCCTAGTGTATATATAGTGATGACTCACCTGATCTAACTCTTGCTTTCCCTTTCCCGAATGCTATAAGTGGCTGCCTTTATTTGTTCCTTTCCTTTTAATGACTGCCGGTTCCAGTTCTACTAAATTGCCAGTGTAGCTTCTGTGCCTTCTTTGCAGAGTCCTCCTTTTTGCCACCTTTACCTGTAGTTTTCTACCTTCTCACATCAGGGAGTAGTCAATGCTTGTTTATCTCTTAACTCCTTAACGACCATGGACTCTCTCTGCCAGGAGTCAGGGTATGACTGTTTTAAGTGGCAGAAACTTTGCCTTGTGCGTATTTGTAAATAACAGGCTAGACTGCAAACATGTCAAGTAGATAATATACTGGGTGAACAAATAAATGATTAGCAGCTTGTAGTTGCTTGTAGAATTTCCAAAAGACAAAGGTTGCAAAAGACATTGAAACTCATATTTTAAAAAGTGACAGTTATAGCATCTAAAATCATAATGATCCTGGAATACTTTAAAATATATGCACTTATCTTTTACAAAGAATAATTTGAGTAAATTGGAAATATCAGAAGCTGAAGTAGAACGTGAAGTATGTTCCCTGTTCAGTACCTTGAGAAAAAGTATTGGCTGTATAGTTTAAGTGACTTCAGGTGCTACAGTAGGAGGAAAAAGGATATGAAAGTGAGGGCTGACCTTTTTGTCCATGAGAGCTGTAAAAGACCAGAACAAAACAAAAAAAAGTGCAGATTTGCTTGGAGCATTGTATTCCACCCAAAGATGCTACAGTACTGAGCTACCAATATTTGTAATATAATTTAATTCACTTGCTTTTATGTAACTGAATTAACAGACTAGGCAAACTGGAAAAATTCAGTAAATAAACCAAATTTTAAAGACTTAGAAATAATTGGAAAGGAAAATTATTGTACTGGTTTTGTGCAAGACTTGGTACTTCACAATGTCCTGATACTAAAAAATAGTGCTATGCAAAATTAAGTTACCCTGTCTCCAAGGTAACAATCATGAAGCTCAAACCCTCTAAGCTGGAAAGCATTATTTATATTAATTATTATTCAGATAATAGTTCAGAGACTCGCATTAATTATAATTTTTTAATTTGTAGCTTGAACTAGTCTTAAAAGCATATGGAAAACATGAAGGAACTAAGTGAAACTAACATTAACTTGAGAGTGAAAGGATAAAATACATAGTCATGTAACTTATGTGCGTATTGAGCAAATGTTGTCTTTACTTTTAAGTCTTGAAGAACTACTGCTAAGGTATTAACAGACCATGTGTCTGTGTTAATTACCCCCACAACATAATCTGGAGTGTACTATCTACAGTAAATTCAGGGTGAGCTGGTGGAAATTCACACATCCATTCTGCAAACTCCATCTCAGCTATAAAGCAGCTTCTGTTTATCCAGTGCTGTTGTTCATGCTCATCTTGCAGATAAAATTCTGCGTTTAGTTGCACAAGATTTTGACTTATGCTATTGACTATCCTGAAGTCTTAATTTCTCTTCAGGGATGTTGTACAAAGGTTGCTTAAGGCATTATCATACTACATCTTCATTCTTGGAGAAGGGCCAAAAAAGGGGGGGAAATATGTTTAACTCTGGGCTTGTCATGATGATTGAATCTATCGCAAGCATGTATAGAATTCCACATGCATTTAAAAAACAGAAAGTGTTTTCAGCCTTGTTTTGTATTGGATCATCAAGAGAAGAAAAGCATTTGACAAGCAGGCATGTTAAAGGCGTTTACTCTTATTTGCAGACCGCACTTCAGCAGCATCATACTTAATATACTCCCAAGTATATCCAATATATCCCTAAACATGATAAAATTCTACATATTTTTCTTGCCCCTGCTTTGCACTTGCTTCAGTACCCATAATGCTATGACACAGGTGCATCTCACTGTCTTTTAGTCAAAACTTTTGACTTGATGCCAAAATGTCTAGAGAGACACAAAGTCATTTAGAAGTTGTTTCATCCTATAATAGATGGTTAAGAAAGGTTGATAGAATCACATTATTGACTAAAGAGAGACCAAAATAAGTATGTTAAAAGCTTAATATTAAGCCAGTCACACTACATGTGTCACTAGACTCAGTAGTAGCAGGAAATTTTCTCAGGCACTGTAATTCAGTCATCTGTACAGTTGGTTGGTGCAGCAGTTTCTGGCCCAGATTTTGGCCTGTGCACAATTGAGGAGTTGGCAAGGTACCATTTCTGGTGGGCACTCTGGATGTGACCAGCCTGTTCTGGAGGTTAAAAGGTAGATAATGTGGATGCAAACTGTTCTTTGCAAGCTGGCCTCTGTGCCAGGGGCAGTCCTTGGGATATTTGTTAGTAGATACACTGCTCCAGTTTCAGGTGAGATTTGATCCCTTGTATGTACATTGAGAAGAATTGGGTAAAAAAAAAACATTGTCCCTCTTTGAACTTCAGGAGCAATCTCAGAACTTTTTCTAAATGGTTCTCTGGCTTTCTCTCCATGTAATCATCACGTATATGCTTGCTCTAAATGCCTGCAAGCAGCTAGATTCTGCAGGGTTTTTTTACAGATGCAGATTCTAGATGGTGAGAAAGTACTTCTTGTATGTCTTGATTCACTCTTACCTTTCCTTGTTAGAAGTAGATTATGAACTTTAGTAAGATTTAGGGAAAAGTATAGGAGTCTCAGTGTCATTGCTCTCTATCTTCTCATGAAACAATTCCACATGACAATTATTGAGAAAGAGAGAAAAATACATACCAACTGGACTGAGTGAATATAATGTTAAAAAATAATTGCATGGAGGGCTTAAGCATAAAGAGAAAGAAGACGTTTGAGTTACATTGTCCAATTGCAAAAATAAGTATATGATATTAAAGCAGGCAAAAATGTCTTTCCCTCAACCCCAGTTTGGTACCAGAACTAATAACCTGAGCAATCTTGGGAACTAAAAAAACATGAGTTCTTCAGTTCTGAAACAGTAAACCTCAAAGAAGAGAAGGGTTCCAAACAGAAAACTACACAGTAAATACTGTCCGTGCAGAGAAGACTAGCCAGCATTTTAGCTTTCTTATATAAATACCACAAACTGAAAGAAATGGAAACTTACTTTAATGTGTTTTTCTCAGAGAGAAATGCCAATATTTTACTTATAACACTTGCATTGTTTAGTAACCTTCCACCAAAAGCGGATGGAACCGATTTCTTCCAAGAGTCCTTTTTGTGCTATGTGGTTTAATGCCTCACAGGTCTTCAGTGTGGTTTACTTTTTCATTCAACAGTACACGTGCTGTTTAGTAGTTGTTAGTGTTTTCAGTGTATGGCAGGACTTAATATGTGGTACCCTTGTTTCACTCACTGCATTTTGTCTAATGAAGTTTCACTGTGTGATCTATTTGATATGATTTGTTCTCAGGCAATTTTTTGTGAATTGCTGCAAGCAGCAGGTTCTCATGCAAAATCTGTTGTGTACTGAGGGATCAGGCTTGCTTTCCATGTTATCTGGCTGAGGAACAGCTGCCATGCCATTCCACAGCCCCAGGAGTCATCCAACTTGGAGGTAGGACTCCATAATCATTTAGCATGGTATTCCAGATCAGAGTTTGGGAACTGCTGCTTTAGATGGTGCATTGCTTCTAAATGGCAAACTGAGTGTAACAAACACGTACATTTCCTCCTGATTACAACCTGAAAAGCCTCTTCTATGGAATTGGTATCCGTTCAAGATTTCAAAGACCTGCATGTGAAATAAAAGGGATGCAAATCTAGGCATCGTAGACTGAGGCACCAGGTTTTCAGATGCAGGATGCAGTCCCTAAATCATACAAAGGTTAAAGGAAAAGGCAGCAACCCTTTTGAAATGCTTTGGGACTATGCAACACAATGTTGTGTTTCAGTAAGGTGGATTACCTTGCCACAGGTTATTAATTTTTTACCTGTATTATGATCTGTGACAATTGGGTTTTTTAAGCCTCCTCAGAGGGGTATTGCCATTGAGTCATGTAGCCCCAAAACTTGCACTACAGCTGCAGATCCAGATTTTCTCTTGAAAAAAACCTCTCTACAAATGTAAAGAAACTTGGATAAGCAGAGACTTAATACCATTGGTAAAGGTGTGAAAGTTACAGTCTTTGGAGAACGAGATGGTAGTGCTTATTATTGGGTTGAAGTGCTGTTATCTGTCCAGGCTAACAGACCCCAGAGACACAGAATGGTGTTGTTTGCCACAACACTGAGGATTCAGACACCTTGGATCCAACTTTTGACTTGCTCACAATTTTTGTTTGGAATGACAAGATGCATCATAAAGTCTTCAGTCCCAAGCTACATATGCAGGCCAAATACACTGAATGCACCAAATGGTGCAAAGTGTCTTAACACTGGAATTCATTAATTCCATCAATCTTAATTGAAGGTTTTGCTCAGTAAGTCAGGAGGAAGACCCTGTGAGCTGCACCCCAGCAGGAGATGAGGAGCCTGTATGTGCTTGGGCACTTCAGCTGGCAAATCTCTAGGAGTTATATATCATCCAATGATTGTTTGAAGTGCTTACGCCTGTCTTTTGGATAATAGTTCAGTGGTTGGGCATTTGTAAAGCAAAGCTTCTGCAGTTAAAGGCCAAACTCCCATTTTCCAAGACAAGGTTTTAACTCTCAGGGTATGAGCAAGAATGGTTTGTTCGTCTATTCTCTGCCTGTCAATGAAGTCATGTCATGAAGAATGCAGGAGTGATTCAGTTTCTGTGTGAACCCCCTGAGGTTCTCTGCTTTTCACAAGGGTTACATAATGTGAAATATAGGAAGAGTCTTTAGACATTTATGCTTCTTTCCTGAAGCTAAATGCTTGCTCTCCCTGTAGACCAAAGAATATATATCCACTTCAGGGACTGCAGTATT
This sequence comes from Falco biarmicus, assembly GCF_023638135.1. NCBI lineage: Eukaryota > Metazoa > Chordata > Aves > Falconiformes > Falconidae > Falco > Falco biarmicus. The sequence goes on along the minus strand of NC_079311.1, from coordinate 18,102,524 downwards.
TGAACATACGAGTATGAAGTACTCATGTGTCATCCAATGGATACCATAGCATCACACATTCAGGAGAACTGAATGTCATTACATACCTCCTCCAAGAAACACCATGGTATGCCATCATTAAGCAAAGCTCAACAGCTCATTTGTCAGAAAAACAGGTTACGAGACCCTGATTACAGGAATTAGAAAATTAATCCTTGCGGAATTATTTGATGAGGAATATATTACTAAGTACCTGCTGATCATGAAAAGCCAAGGACTGAGAGAACTGGTAGTACCCAAAGACCCAAAGGGTGAGAGATCCAGTATGTGATGCATGTTGGTACAGCAGGGTTCTGATCAAAAATTGTTTCTGTGGGTTTCAACCTCATTGATGTGTGACTCTCCATGATACCATTACCAGTGTGCAGTCCAGCTCCTGAGGAGCTGAACACCAGCTGCTGTGTTGCACCCTGCATTGTAAGACACCTGGATGTGAATCCATGTGTCATTTGCCTCAACTTCACTTACTTTTTGCTACAAAATTGAAAGTTACAACATCCCTTATACTTACTGGAAAAAAGCTTCCTACAGACTGAATATTGTTCTGTAATAGCAGGAAAGTTGAGAAATATGTGCAAGAGATAATTTCTACAATGGCATAAATACATGATTTTCAGAAATAAAAAATAAATGTGTGAAATGTTGTACGCTCCTTTGTAAGAAACACAACTGAGAATGTGACAATTCCTAGGTATTCCACAACTAATTTGGATTACAATGCTGTCTTTTACTTTTTTAAAATTTTCAGTGATGGATACCCTCAGTGTCTGAGGCTAGAGTGTGTTAACGACTATATGTGCTCAGACCTTTGTGCCATTTCTGTCAATAGAGTATTAGCAAAAACACAAGCTCAAGAGTCGTAAGTACCCTTCCTAGCGATTTTCATGTAATCAGATAATCAACTCCTCCATAAGTTTTCAGGATCAGCAAGTAATGTTGAACGATTCAAAATTAAAAACTGTGTAAATGCTTTTGAATAGGAGCAAACGGAAGTGTAAGATTTTCTATTTCTACTAGAGAAATTAAAATCTTTGGTAATCAAGGAAAAAACTTTGACAATTTGGTACAGCAATATAGGTGATCTGTAATGAACAACATCAGTTTAAAACTGCAATAGGTAGATCCAGCCTGATTCCTTAGTTGTAAGAGAAGAAAGTATAAAATGTCCTTTTGCTTTTGCTAGCAGTATTTAAAGACATCACTTATGATCCCATCAAATTGTGGCAAAGAGTCCATGTTCTGAAGTTTCTGGATTAACAGCAGAAGCATAATTCAGATTTTTCTGGATTTAAATACCAGAACCTTACCAAGCACATAGGTGTACAGATAAGCAGAGAGATACTGTAACTCCTGGGGAAGAATTTAAATCAGATTCTGGGACTACTGGAATAAAACAAAAAAATGTTTGAAAGCTTCTCTCGTGGTTTGTTTCAGAACCCATTTTGGTGATGGTTACAACAACTTGCTCTTGCAGGATATTTTATTCCTTTGGCCAGTGTTTCTGACAACCTCTAAAGTAATGTGAATTCTGCCTTTGAAATAAATGGCATAAGGTGTTTCACACTAATTCTAACTCTAGTGCAACCTGCAGCAGTTTTAATCATGCCCATATGGGATACGCAAGCAAGTTCTGAAGAAAAGCATTACTTGCCTATACAATCTATTGACACCAACCAATATCTAAAATGGACTTGAGGAAAATTTCATTAAGGAATAAGGTGCTCATTGTTACCCATGAGTTTGATCAAGTTACCAAGGGAGGTGATGTGTTTGCTCATTACCTGCGGTTCTCCCAGGAAGACTGATGTTTTCTTCTTTAACCACACAATGGCTGTTGATATCAGTGCTGGGGTATCCTGGTTGTGTTTCAGAGATTTGGGATTGTTTTGGGTCCTTTCACATCTTAAAAAGCCTGCTTGAAATCATCACAGTTCTTTCACACAAACACAACTTGTAAAAAAAGGAGTGATAAGACCGAGTCTGCTTTCTGAGTGCCAGCAGAGGTTCTGGACTGATGCCTGACAGTGTATGTATTCAGTAACTTTGTTTGTATTTCATTCCAATGCACTAGATCCCAGCCCCACTTAAATTTATGGGAACGTATTCCTGACTGCAGTGGAGCCAGACATTTATCCAGCCTCTTGAGCTGCAGCTACCATATCAATAGTGTGGTTTTTTCCTCACACCCACTTGATGCACAGGTCAGGAGGAGGGAAAAGAAGGCACAGTAGAAAACCCTCAGTGTCACCATCTCCAAGGGAAACCACAAGCTGCTGGTACTGTGAGCACCATCAAGCTCCAGAGCTACAGCAGACCACACCTCTGATCTGGTTTCTTCCAGCCCCACAATCATCAGGCAGGCCTAAATAGCTGGACTTCTTTTTCAGAAAGAAAAGTATGGTTTTTTTGAAAGCACAGTTCTATGACATATAGTGAATTGGCCAGAATTCATGACTAATAGCCATCCTGTTAACAGATGAACTGGAAGTGAAGATGGCTGGCATGGCATCTGCTTGCTCTGCAGCCAGTATATAGGTTTGATAAACAGGAGTGCAAGGATGGTCTGTCGTCTTAGCCTGGCCTGTTTTGTTCTTTGTTCCATTTGTTCCATTTCCAGGTGTCATGCAGAGCAGTAATGGTCACAGCAGCCCTAAGTGCCACTCCGGAGAGCACGGTTTTCAAGGAACATCACTTTCAACAGGCAGCCTGTCCTAATGCAGCTTCCAGCAGCAATTTTCTGTGACCTTAGACACCATGTGTTCTGTGTCGCTTTTAAATAGAGCTTCTAGATGTGTTTTCGTAAGGCCAGGCTCAAAGTAACACCTGCGAGCACACGACAGGGAGACAGCCGCAGACCTCGTCCGAAGGGGATGGAGATGCGCACACAGGCCTGGCAGGGAGGGGGAGAGCTGCGCGGAGACTGCTGCCGGGAGAGGCGCTTCCCGCCCGGCAGCGGCGGCCGCTGCTCCCCTCGTGCTCGCTCCGCCGGGGGTACCGGAGAGCCGAACGCCGGCTGCCAGCCCGAGGCGCCGGAGCCAGACCCGCCCCGCAGCGCGGCGGCTCGCCGGCGGGGCTGGCAGGGGCGGGCGGTGCGAGGCGCGCCCTCGCAGCCGGCCCCGCTGCCCCCGCCCGCCGGGGTCGGTGGCCCCGCTCCCGGGGACGGGCACGGCTGGCCGCGGGCCCGCCCGCCGCGGCCGCCCGGCCCCTCCGCCCGCCGGGGCGGTGGTAGGCTCCCGCCGTGCCTCCCGGCGCATAAAGGGAGGCGGCGGGGGCCGGCCGGGGGCAGCGGCTGGCGGCGATGGAGCAGCCGGCGATGACGGAGCAGCCGGCTCAGACGGAGACGTGGAAGGCGCGGAGCCTGGAGGAGCTGGTCCGCATTCTCCATCGGATATTCGCGGAGGACAAAGTCAGCGTGGAGGAAGTGCAGGCGCTGATGGAGTCGTACGAGAGCAACCCCGAGGAGTGGCTGCAGTACGCCAAATTCGACCAGTACAGGTACCGAGCAAGCCGGAGCGGGGACCCCCTGCGCTGCGCCCCGCAGCCGTGCGAGCGGGGCCGGCGGCGGGGCAGAGCTGCTGACCGGGAGCGGGGGAACCGCCGGGCGGACGCCCCCCCGTGCCGCCCCGGCCGGCAGCCCCTCCGGCGGCGCCCCGAGGGAGCCGAAGGGCAAAGGCCCGCGGGGCGACACCGCGGTGCCCCGCGGCGGGGCCGGGCGGGGGCGGGGAGCGGGCGGGGCGGTGGCGGCCAATGGCGGCACCGGCGGGCACGGGCGGGCGGCGGCCCCGCGCTGGGCTCCGGCGCTGCCCGCGGCTGCGGTCCCTCGGGCCGGCCCCGCGCAGCGCGGCCGGGAGGGCGCCGGGGCGGGCGCCGCTGCGGCCCGCCCGAGTAACCGGCGGAGGGGCCAGGACGCGCTGCAGCAGCCGGGACGGCGTTTTAACGCGTGTGTGGCGGGGGCGCCCAGGGAGGGCGGCCGGCAGCAGCAGCCGCTCCGCCGGGCTGCGCGGCGTGCCGGGCGGGAGCGAACCTGCGGCGGGGCTGGTGCGGGTGTGCCCGGCCTCGCCGGCACGTCGGGAGCCGCCTGCCCGCCACGCTTCGGTCCCTTCCTCCCCCGGCGTTGTGCCGGGCGAGGCTTTTTGCTGTTTGCCGGGAGGAAGGAAAATACCTTTTAGTCGCTTCTGCTTCGCTAACAACTCATTTATTCCTGTCATTTCTGGCTTCCGTGCCTTCAATTTCAATATAAATGCATTTTATTTGAGCACGTCCTTTAAAACAACGAGCAAAGAAAACATTCCAACCCCAGGAGTTTTCCTTTTAACCTTGCTATCATGAAAGCATCATTCCAGCTTGACTTTTTTTAGCCTCCTTTCACCTAACGTTGGCTATTCCCCCCTTTCAGAGCAAATCACAAAATTAGTAACAGAACATAGGAAACTAAGAATTGGAAAAACAAAATGTGCTAACATTGGAAGTATGCATGGCAGCCTTTTTCGTTGGTTTGTTTTTTTGGTGAGCTTTTTTTGGCCAGCCAGACCTGCTGTACAGAAATAACAGCCATTGAAATGTTCAGTCAAATGCCAGCATTGATTGCTTAAGTTCTGTCATCATAGGAAAAATATGTCTACGTAATGTACGCACAAATTTTGAATGCAGTGAGAGACAGTATATAGATGCTTTGAAAGTTATTTATTATGAGCATCCTATCTTGACTAAAACAGAGTAGTGGTCTTATGGGGAAACTAATTAAAAAACATTCAGTCGACATCAGTGCACCTTCTGTGTGTCCCTGCTTGCATCTCTTAGGCACCAGTGAGGCATCCTGTCACTGGCGTAAGTGTTTGCTTTACTTAGCCAAGTAAAGTGCGAATAGTCATGACTACAGCTAAAATGAAATGGAAAGGTCCCACTGCGTTACTTGCACTGTAACAGCTAGAAGCACCAGCCCCGCATCAGAAGAGCCCCACCACGGAAAGAAATGTATAGAGCAAAATCACAGTCCACTCTAGTGACCTTTTCAATAGAACGACTTGATCAGCAGCTCAGGGAATGCTTGCAGGAGTGTGCCAGGAAACAAATGTAAGATGTTGCTATTAGAGCTATTATTTCCAGCCCTGAGAACAAATCACAGTCTAGAACATTCATATTGATATAAAGCCTTTAGAAGCAAGTTTATTCTGTGCCAGCTATAAGTTAGCATGTGAAAAGATCTTTTTAAGAAATTTTGCTCTGATAAACTTTGTTTAGAAGTAGATGCTGACAGAAATTACTGCACAGGTGGTTTATCCTCACACAAATGCTGCAGTACAAGACACAGAACTTTCAGGAACAGAGGAGGAGGACCGTGTATGGAAAGCCTGACATCTTAAGTCTTTGTTTCTTTGGCTTTGTACAAATGAGTGCTGTGTAATAGAAGGAAAGCCAACACTATCTGAAAAGGAGCTGCAGAAGAATGTAACCATGTATTTTTCTTGTTTCATTACAGTCCTCTGTTTCTAATTATAAGCCAGCTGCTGAAGTGATTTCATTCAACAACTATTTTGATTTGATCCTGTGTACCATTCTGGTCTCAGACTCACAGTTCCAAACTCTGATAGGCTATATAATTCAAAAGCAATTATTATAAAATATTAAATATATCCAATTTTTTTCCCCAGAAAAATAACTCTTACAAAAAAAGTTGAAAATACATTTTTTTTTGTCCCCCAAGTAAAACTTGGCTTTCAAGAAAAAGAAGAAAAATAATTTTTGTATGTCACAAGCTTCCTTCTTAAACATGTTTGTATAATTTTGTCTTTTATAGGCATATCAGTACAGTATAAAGAAAACACTTTGTATTTCAGGTATACAAGAAATCTTGTGGACAATGGAAATGGAAAGTTCAACTTGATGATCTTGTGCTGGGGTGAAGGGCATGGCAGGTTTGTATCCAAGGGCTATGGTTTTATTAAGCAGCTATAAAGCGACTGTATCTTTCACTGTCACACATAAAGAGAAAAATAATCAGCCTTATGTGAGCTATCAGAAAGTATCTGGAAACTAAACAGTGCAGAACTCCTGTTGGTATAGCAGTCCTGAATATTTGCTTTATCTTTTGCAAGTTTGTACCTCATGGACATTTTTAGAGCACTCTTTTAAAAATGCTGTTTTTCTACCAAATCTAAGCTTCCCTTCTGTCAGAGGAGGTTTTTAATCCTAGAGATACAGTGAGTCCTGTGGGCAGGACAGGCTGACAAGACCCTGTTCAGCCTGACCCGTATAGCAGACCCCTGCAACATGTGTTGCAGAAGCAGGACTTGGTGCCATTTAAATAGTCTTTGTTCTCTCATGGTGTTTAAATCCCGCCTCTGTGACAAGATGAGAATAGTTAGGTTTGGGTTAGGACTGCAGGCTGAGGAGGGAGCCCCTTCCCAGCAGTACTTGTCTTTCTTTAGGTTCATGCATCCTATCTCTTCCCTCAAAACAGACCTCACAGCTGATGTTGCCTCCTGAATTCTGTACACAGACAGAACACTGGGTTGTGTAGTCCCCACAAAAGTGAGGGCAGGATCTATCCTTTGGAGAGTCTTTTACAAAATGTTGGCTAAAACAAAATATGGAATAACAAAACTTGCAGGTTTTGAATAATTATTATTTCATTTAAATAGAAAACCTAAGGAGATGTTGAAGTGGGGTTTTGTTTGTTTCAATTGAATGTGCAATTGAACACTTACAATAGTCTCTAGGGGATGCTGTGACGTTATCCTCTGAAGGATATAAGAAGTGAGCCCACCACCTCTGCGCCTTCCAGGCTATTCCCACAAAGCCTGTAATTTATGTCAAACTGTGTTTGAGTTGGATGAGCATTTGCTAGAGCTAGACTGAGACCACAAGTTGTTTTTGCTTCCTACATGAGGAGGATCAGATTGTTCTCGTGGCTTGTGGAAGGAGCGTGACAACGTGGCATTTGTGAACTGTTCTGTGCCTGAAGCAAGCTCTGGGCTCTTGGCATCTCAGTTTGTAAGAAACCCTGGCATTTGTTTACTGAAATACTGAAAACAGTAACACACAAGTACCATGTTTTTGATTGAAACTCATTAGCACTGTATTTCCAGGGGGGGTCATATTCCTCCTACTCCCTTGCCTCCAATGTGTGGAGAGCTCTCCCTTTGTCCTAATCCCATTGGCTTCTAAAACAGTTAGTTCTCTACTTAAAACAAACCAAAACCAAAACTAAGCTGCATATCTAGCCCACATGTCTCCAAATGTAGCAATTAAAATGTACTTTGGAGGAAGGAGACAGATAAAGCAAGCAGACAATTCATACCAGATCCTGCTGTTTTGTCCATGTGTTGCCAAACTAGTGAAGTTAACAGTTTACTGTAGCTGGTTGTACTTAGTACTGTCAGACTGAGAGGTATGGCATTTTTTCTTCAACAAATGTCAGTGCACCACAGCAGTAAAGAGACCGCAGAAATTATGCAGAAGTAACTCATTTCTCCCATGTTTCCAGAGTGAGCATGGAGGATCTGCAAATATCAGGTATACTTGCAAGTTTCTATCAGCCTCTGCCTGGGGTCACTGTGGAAGCTGTAATTTTGTTTCTTAGCCCACGAGAGTTTTTGCATTATGAAGAATTTTTCTGTCCTCCTCTAGACTACCTTTGTATTCCTCTGTGGCAAAGTCATAGGCTGATCAATATCTGACTCTTCTCCAAGTCCTGCTGTATGTGAACTCATCTCAATACATTTCTAAAGTAGCAGTTTTAAGTAGGCATACCTTTGTCACTGTGAACGTTTTTTTCCACAGACTTTTGTGCATGACCCATGTGCAATACCATTTCATTCTGTGGCTATGTCCAGGTACAATATGCTATGCCACCTGTCCTGTTTGCTGTACTGAAGTTAACATGTATATCGGACTGAGTTTGGTTATTCTTTTTACATATATAGCAGCATCCATGATCACACTGACTCACACTGCTTTATGAAGATCCTCCAGGGAAATCTAAAGGAGACTCTGTTCGAGTGGCCTGAGAAAAAGGGGAATGGTGAAATGACTAAGAAATCAGAACGAGTTTTGAGGGAAAATCAATGTGCCTACATTAATGGTAAGCTATTAAACTTGTTTTGGCAACTACCCATCCATAAGTCTTACTCCTTACAGAAGAGTTCATGGCCTTTCTAGTCTCCTACCTTTAACAGTAATGGCTATACACACAGCTAAAGAACGTGGCTCTCTAGATTGTGCATAAATCTGTATTTAGATTCAGTGAAACAAACAAGCATACAAAAGTCCTTTTAACTCACCCTTAAGACATTGCAGCAATTGCTAGATGCTTAAATATGCCAGGTATGTCCTCTAGACCAAGCAGCCTTCAGCATCGTGTCCCTAATGACTATCTGAAATTGCTTGTAAACATAGACCTTGAATAGTATTTTGTGAGAAACAAGAGAATCAAAGTCTAGATAGCTTACTCACCTTGATTATTTTTTTTTCAGAGAAACAATCATTTTGGTTAGTCATGGAAGACCTAGGTCAAAAATGTAAAAGCTGTCTATGGAATAAATTGACCGGCTAGGAGCAGAGGCCCCAACCCTCAGTGCTACATGTCCACATCAGCAAAAGACTGTCATGCTGAAGTGCAGTGTCAGTGGAATTGAGATGCTCAGGTCTACCCAATCTACAAAAAACTTGTCTAACTCCATAGATGCTGTGAGACATCTAAGTCTCCACCAGTAAGGCTCTCTAGGTACCTAAATCCATGCCATGACATGTATCTGTAACTATCACCACCTTGTGCTAGACTGGAGGCCATCCTGGAGTGGCCAGCTGGGTGTAACGTATTCTGATGCTTTGAAAGACGCTGCACATCATGGTGAACAGCAATGAGTTCAGCAGAACAAAGGCAAAGCATCAAAGAAGGGGGCCATCTGCCTTTCGTGTGATGAGTTAAAAACTGGAGCACACACCTTGTGAGGCTGAGCTGGGGAGCTCCCCAGTTGGAGGGAGCCTCATGTTGGGTTATGGATGAAGCCAGGGCAAGGGCATTGGGGAAGGAAAACTAGTGCTCTGCAGCTCTCTGTTGAAGGTACACCACATCAAGTAAAAACAAAAAATTCATATGACAGGAAGTGCAAGAAGGAGCTTGGCATGTCTGCTGATGAGAGTCCATGTCCCTGGCATGGGAGCAGACTCTGTCAGGTTTTCCTACCTATGCGATCCTTTCCGATGCAAGCAATTGCACCCTGCATGCATCTGGTCCGAAGCTTCCTTGATTGTCTTAAATGAATTTGGTATCCAGTTCTGTGAGGCAGTTTGGATCTCTGCCATGTTTCATAACAGATGTTTTTGTTTAAAAGAAACAGATAAAACAAGTAGAAGGAAAACACTGACAGTGTGATTGCCCTATTTCAATAGTGAATGACTTTCATCTTTCTATTGCATGCTTCTTGGTTGCTCTTGTACTTTATTTTTAAATAAACACTGTTTATTTGAGTCTCCCCTTAGATGAGCACAGATTTAAGACTGTTTTCCCCTATGTCCTCCAACTAGGTAAACTATGTTAACAATGCTTAGGGCTTACACTTCAAATGTATCAGGGTTAAGAGTGTAATCATTCTGAGGGTATCGTGCCTACGTTGCACAATACAGGCCTACGTATTATATAATATATTTATTCAAGTACAAAGGCCTGAGTTGTTTTTACAGCAGGGTCATAAATTTAAATTCAAGGTCTCTTAAGTAACTCAAAAACTCCAGTTTAGTGTAGAATGGAAATGGTTTGTTTTGAGGATTAGATTCTTCATACCTTACCTTTTCACATAAGAGTTTGATTTCTGTATCACCACAGAAAATGCCGTTACTTCATTGGTAACCACACAACAGACAGTGCTTTGTTTTATTACATGTTCAGTTATGCTTAGTGTTCAGTTGAGGTTGGAAGTATGCCAGTCACTGCTAATTTGTCACCTTAGTCAAACGAGCAGACAAATGAAAAGCCTGTTCTCCAAACTAATAAACTGGAAGGATTAATTAGGAGACGGATGCCTGCAGTTGAAGACAACTACACCTCTGTCTGTAAGTCCATGGCCCAAATACACATAGCTGACACTTAATGTGACTGATATCCTTGTGTACTGGGCTAAGAATTAGCAATACAGAAACTTTTTCCCTGAAAAATATCTTTCTAATTTTTAGAAACAGAAATCTTCCTGCTTCTGGAGCATCAATTACAACAGCATCTCCTAGGAAAGTAAATAACCTTGAAATCTCTTGGGAATGATGGCTAGAAAATTACTGACAGCAGAGGCTTCCTTAAGTTTCTTTGGATTTATATTGTCCTTCATCCTGTGGCAGATAATCCAGAAGTTACATGAAGTGTGGAAGGCAATAACATATTTTGAATTTCTAGTGTATGTAGGAATCTGTGCTAGAGATCAGCAGTCACATTCCTTGTATCAGGTTCCTTGTTGCCCGTAACAGTGCGGGTGTGCCTAACCGCCTTGCTCATGAGTTTTAGTTTAGAAAGCATTTTTCCAGGCATCTGAAATATCATTAAATCTTCCCGCTAATGCAACCTCTCATTTCATGCCCTTGGTGGTGTAGACTCCATTGGCCTGCACCGTGTGGAGAACATAAGCCACACAGAATCTGCTGTTAGCCTGCATTTGTACAGCCCACCCTTCGACAGCTGTAACACCTTTGATCAGCGGACTGGACACAAGCACAAAGTCAAGATGACCTTCTACAGCCAGTTTGGAGAAAGGACTCTCTGTGTAAGTACAAGATGGCACGCTTCCCCTCCTGGCCCCAGGCTCTGAGCCCCTGCGGGGACAGGTACAAGGTGCTGCCCTCTTGCCTGTTCTGGGCAGAGCACCAGTGCCCTGGGACGGGTGCATGGTCCAGCAGCCCTGCCTCCCCCAGGTCATCCCTGTCTAGGACCAGCATCAAACCTGTTTCCAAATACTGCTTGAGCTGTCAATTCACACTTCCCTTGCATGGAGTTCCTTGCTTTGTAGCTTGCCTACCCTTCATCAGTAGGAGATCAGTTCCGAGTAGAGAGGAGGATTAAAGAAAATTTTGCTACTAGCTAGGTGTGTTCAGGCAGCAAACGATGGTGAATGCAACCTAGTCAATGGAAAACTGTGAAGCAGCTACATTGTTTTGGCCAACTTCAGCCATGTGTAAAACGTTTCCTGCCTAAACTGTTCTGCCCAAAAGCACCACGTTTCAGGTCAGTTGTTTTAAATCTTCTAGCTTACTGTAAAGAATTTTTCAATAAATTTAATTATTTAAATGAAAACTTTGACACAGAAAGACTTACTCCGAGAGTGAGAGTAGGCTGGTTGGCTGATGCCTGCATTCTTGAGCAATGGCATGAGATTTTATTTGAATAGGAAAAAAATCTTAAGATCAGCTTTGGGGAACCAAGCTAGGACATCTGGGAGACTTTAACAGGATTCCTTTTAGCACTCGTCCATGCATTGGGAAGCATAACTACTTATACAGGGAGAAAAGACAGATTCTTGATGTTCAGCCACAGAGGTTCAAAGACTTTGGTTTTGTTAGATACAGAACACTTTCACCTTTCACTGAAGCCAGAAATTCAGTGCTTAGGGGTTTCCTGGAGTGAGCCCTTAGTAAGACCTAGTTAAAGTTTTATATAATCAACAAGTACCATGTAAATTATTTCTTTGAAGCTTGTCATATTACATGATTACAACTTTACCAAACAGCTGAAACACAAACTTTGACCTTCCCAGATTTGAAAGGCCCTTGAGAAAGGGAACTCAAATTTATAGTTCAGCTTTTAAAGGAAAATTAACATGGAAAAATGTTGAAAAAAATTTGCACAAGAGTTCAGCGTTTGCTTGCTTTCTTTTTGTTTTAAGTGTTTATTGAATATGAAGTATGTAAGATAACAAGTGAGGCTAAATGTTTTAGCGTGGACTGTTTTCCTACTCTTGATCTGTAACCATCTGGCAGTGTTTCTACCTTTTGTGGGAAACAGGATCTGGCTTACAGGAGAGAGGTAAATTGCAATCATTGGGTCTCTTTCATGATTTCCTGTAAATGGAATTCCACTAAGGGGGAAAGTGGTAGCAAGCCTGGGCCATCCAGCTGCCTGAAATGACTTCACACCACAAAAACCTCCTGCTCTTAGTGAGGATTTCTGGAAAGCATGCTGGATAATCAATCTTTCTTTTGCTTGCCAGATCTCAAAAGGATGTAGGAAGAAAGAAAGCTATAAGTTAAAAATACCAAAAGAGTAATGTAAAGTATACTTGTGTATCTTTTGTGAGTGAGGAGATCTGCCTAGCTAAAGCTCATTCAATGCTCATTCAAAGCTCTTTTTCTTAAATTTTTCTGCAGGTAAAACACACAGCTGAATCCCTAGTGGCTTCTGGCCATGATTAAGCCTAGATTAACTAACTCTCCAGTAAATACATAATGTTAAGTAGGCCTAATAAGTAAAACAGTATGTAGTATATCCAAGGACTTCCAAGTTACTCAAAATAACTATTTACACAGTTCAGGTACAAACTATGAGAATACTGATGTAAGAAAACCAATTTTGTCTTGGGTGTCATCAGTTCCTGCTGCCAAGAATTTTGCTGGGAGAAGTGGTTTCTTTTTGCAACCTGTCTTCCAAGCTGGACTTTCAAGCATTTCTGTCAAAACGAAGTAAAGCAGAGTACTGGGGAGAGAAGATGGGCTGAAAGAGGAAGTACTCCTCAGTTGTCCCTTCTGCTGCAGGCTTGTCCGTGGTCACACAGAGCTAGTGGACAGGGTTATTTTGTCAGGTGCACCGTGCCCTCTATCAAACCCTGGCAAGGAGTACTGAGAATAAACGCACTAAGTTTTGTAAGGTGCTGAGCTACTCGAGGAATAAAAGTCCATGCTGAGAACATGAAGCAGGTGGTGACTGTCCCTTTCTTTAAAACGGCAACCTCTTCTCTTTCCTTGTAGGCAACAGCAGTGCCGCAGGAGAACAACTGAGAAGCACCAGCATGTGTTTGTGTAAGACCTGCTGAATGTTTAACCAGGGACGGAAGACGTGCATGGCTAAGGCCAACAGCCAACTATGTTTCTATACCTTGTACATAGGAGTACACTAGGGCAGCTTCCAGGCCACCCACAGTTCCCCTGAGTGAATGCCGATTATGGGACACTAAGCTAACCAGTGCCATAAACTACTTCAGAGGTTAGATGCCTTTCTTAGGCTCCTGTCAGAATTAAGTAGTTTGTTTTCTGATTCTAGCCTCCTTTTAATTCCACTTCTGATACCACACTGCGAATATCAGAAATAGGGTTTTTAAACATCATTTGACACTACTTAATAGGCCTATGTGTATGTATGCTTTCAATGTAATTAATAACTATATAAACTTCTCAGCTTCCAGTCACTTGTACCTATAGGTAGTACATAAAGATACAACTAACTTCTTCTTTTTTCCAATTAAGTCTTTTAGGGGCTTCTTTTTTTTTTTTTTTTTTTTCTAATTAAGTCTTTTAGGTTTTAATGCTCTAGGCCATTTTGATAGTTTTGTGCTTTTTTTTTACTTTTTGTTTTTTACAATTTAATTTGTCAAATCTTGTTTAACATAGGAGCAGTGAAATGCTTCATGCACAATGATTTTAAAAACTGATTGGGCAGAGATTTGGGTTTTTAATATGACTAATCATACTTAATTCAGCTAATGTCCAGTTTCCAAAGTATTCTGTATAGCTACTGAAGAACGTAACTGAAATAAAACTGGATTTGTGCACAGATTTCAAAGTTTTCAGCCTTTTTCTGCTGGTGACTGAAATATTCATCACACTTTACCAAAATGCACATTCCTCATGAACATCTAAGTCTTTTCCAAGCAATACACTATTAGAAAAGGCTTTAAAAGGTTGAAAGTATTTGAAACATGCGAAGAATCCTGATCCCAATTAAGTTGGTGGGAGTTCTGCCATCGAGTTCGCTGATGCTTAGTTTTATCCTCCAGATTTAGTTACAAGGAAAGAACCATCTTGAGAAAAGTTACTTCTAATTAAACATAACAAAATCTGCAAAGCTGCCGCGCTAAGCTTATCCCATTCATTTAATGCAGCTAGTAACATAAGACCCAGCAGATTACGTGTAGCAAGTCTTCTACTCTCCTAGGTGACAGGCAGCAGTTTGTTTTAACAGTATCCTTTTTAGATGAGTCACATACTTCTCCCGGTGTTGACAAGCCCAGAAAATACTTAATGAGATCCTGTTTGCAAGGAGGCTGTGTCAAATTTTCAAAAAATGTTTGAGAAGTGTAGCAGTTCTTAAGTGAACCTGTGCCCTTGGGCTGCAATTACTCCTTGAAAGGCAGTGCAAAAGCAGTGGGTGCTTTGCAAATATTTCTTTTCTTTTTTTTTTTTTTTTTTTTTTTGGGGGGGGGGGGCGGTGGGGAGCAGGGAAAGGGGCATGGAAGGAGAAGAAAAATGAAAAGATAAAGCAGGCCTAAAGGCAAAAGTACAGGGATAAGCATCAGCAGTTAAGTGGGGACTGTCTGCATGAGGTGGGCCTAGAGGCTGTGCCAAGGAGGGGTCAAGCGAGTGTGTAGCCCAAAACTGGAAGAAGCATTAGGAACAATGAAACTGCAGGCATAAAGAATCCCTTGTGCTTTTCTTGGGGTCCAGTATACCCCAGTGTTTAGTATGTCTCTTTCTCATTAACTATGAACCAATTCCTGAAAAATCTTGTCAAGCTAGATGCTGGGCTTGAGCATCTTAATTTGGCATGGCTCAAGTTGTGGTGAGAGTATCACAGGACCAAAGAGGAGCTAAGGATGGCGGTCCAGCTGCCCAGTCATGCAGAGTCACCTACAGCAGGTAGCTCAGGACTACATCCAGGTAGATTTTGCTTATCTCCAAGGATGGAGGCACCACAGACACTGGGCAAATTCTTCCAGTGTTTGACCACTCTCACAGCAAAGAAGCCTCATGTTTAAACAAAATGTCTTGTATTTCTGCTTGCATCTGTTGCCTCTTTCCCTCCTCCCCCTTCTCACAGGAAATGAGCAGTTTTACTTAACTAACTTCAAATGTTGCATATTCATCACACTTTTGCTTACCAGGTAAAATTAACGAACAAACCCAATAGCTTGTAGATGACAGGTTGTCAGGTCATGGGAACTGGAAAGATTGGAGAGACAGCCAAGAAGCACAGCAGTGATGACAGCAGCTAGCTGTACCCAGATCCATTGGTATAGAAACTCAGGCAGTACTCCAGTTAGCCACGCACATGACGTGCCTAGCAAGTGATGCAGAGCAAATACAGCAGAAAATAGGTTTCCCAAACACTGTTTAGCCACAGCAAACATGGTATCATACATTGCATAGAATAATACAGGAATTCCAGTGTTTCAGAACAAGGTACTTACCAGGTACTTACGTCCACCATACCAGAAACGTAAGGGGGTAGCATATACAACAAAAAGGCCACAAATACAGGAATCCTCAAGACAAATTATGAATTGGGTCCAGAGTCCTTAGAACACATACCACAACTGCTACATTTGCTCCTTCCCAAGCACTAGCTGTGTGTCTTATGCTCTGTACAGCACAAGCCTATAGCTAATACCCACTGAAAGAATATTTAATAAATACCAAGCACTATAACAAGAAATAGAGTCACTTTTTCACTTACACAAATATGTTCATAAAACCTGTGCTGGTTTAAAACATAGAAACCAGTGAAAACAAAATGGTATTTGCACATTATCATGGCTGAACAGGCTAAACCTAACATATAAGAGTACTTGAGCTTTGGAGTACTGCTAACTGGCCAGCTGGTGAGGTAGAAATATGCTGTGGGTGACAGTTAGCTTTCAGTGGCAATGAACGTGTTTTGTGCTTCATATCCTTTCCTCTGGGAAGGTGCTATTGAGCAGTGCCACTGTAAATTGAAGAGTTTAACACTTGCTTGCATTACAGCTAAGGTCTTTAAGTGGTAAGAGATACTGCCTAAACCATTAATACTAATAAATCATTCAGGCTGTCAACACCAGGAGGAACTCAGACTAACTATGACTCGGTGCATTCACTAAGATTTCAGTGAAGAAGCTTCAACAGAAAGACACCGGGAGGCAAACTAATGCCAGGAGTGGAGTGAAGTGCAATATTTACATGTATTGAGCAAATTGCAAGAGTTTAGTGGTTTTGGTTTTGTTTTGGAGAGTCATTACCAGAAATTTTGTGAGAAGAGAAGTTTTTTATCAAAGACACGTTTTACGTGGGAAGGCTTTGTAGCGAACAGTTGCTGGGAAAGCATATGCCATATGCAAGGGAAAAGCTAACAACAGGGACTTCTCTGGGAATGGAAATGCTATCCACATCTGTCTGTCTGTGGCTGATGAGGACTAGATGCACAGAAACTCAGGACATGTTCTGAGGGTTTTCACCTATGTCTAGCCAGCAGGTGAGTAGCTCTTTTTCTCCCCATGCTGAGATGTGGGAGCTCTGGAGGCACGAACAGGAATTGTGGCTCAGACAGGGTTTCTTGCTGTGTAAACACAATTTCTTAATGTTCTTGTGGGTAATTGAGCCTAGAGTTACTTTTTGTCTAACTCATTACAAAATCTTAGCAGAGCCAAACTAGTTCAATTTGTTCCTTAATGCTGCGTGACACTTAGTAATGTTTGAGCATTATTCATCTTCTTCTGTTGTTGATGTATAGAGGAACACAGCAGAATCAAAATCCACCCTATATGTAACCCTGCTTCCACTACAAAGATTTTTTCCCAAGACCACAAAGATACAAGATGTGCTATTCACTAGCTAATCCTTACGGTTATTTTTTCACACTCCTATCATGGCTAAGAGAAAGCTGTGTTGCAAGAATATAGCCTTCCCAAGGTTAAAAGAGGTGACCTGCCTACAGTGACTTGGTTTGCAGAGACAAGCAGAACAACATGAAGCTCAGTAATTTTGAACAATACCATATATTCTGCTCTTGCTGGTGTAGCTTGTGAAAGATATTGCTGTCCTTAAATGTCAGAGCATCTTGTGTTCTGGGGATAGACAGTAGCCCCAGCCTTTCTGGCTGGTAAAGGAAGCAAACCCACCATGGACTAATTGTGCAGGCCTTCAAGACTAGTTTTGACACTTGTATCTCATACGAAGCCTTATTCAATAATTAGATTTTGAATCTTTGAATCCAGTGGGTACATTACACTGTATATCTTCAGGGTTGAATGGCCCCCAAAATAGGAATAGACAAACTCTTCTAACCTAATCGATCATTCCTGCATGCTACACAAGAAATGTCTGGGCTTTTTTGATCAATAATGAAACATCTTATGTCTTTTCCAGACCTGTTTCCTCTTCACTTTTACTCTAAAATTCACTAAAAACCTTTGGTACAGGCAGATGAGTACATTATTTTCTCTTAAAGCCTGACTTCTTGATAGCTGAGGTGTGCTTCCTTCCTGTCCCATTGTAGGTTCAGAGGAACACGTAATGTTAACAGCAACTCTATTTGCACTTCACTTCCCAGCAGGCAAAAAAAAATCCTTTTATGAACTACAAAGATAAAGTGTATATTTGTTCAATGGCTCATGCCCTGGTTTATTTTTCATGCCCATTCTGCTCTTGGTTTTAGATTTATAGTCTTTCAGGACCCTGTGCTCTCCCAGGTTTAGTTTAGCTAACTGGCTGACCTATGGCCAGCAGTGGTGAAGAACGTTTTAAAACATGATGATAAAATGTGAATTAATGTATTTCTTAGGGCATGAAACTTCATTAGCCTGCTTCCTTAATTCATAATAATTAGAGAAACAACATAAGAGGATTGTGTGGCACATGCTATTCTGATCTGGCTGGTTTCCATGAGATCCACATGAATTGCAAATCTACCATGAGCAAAAACATGTTCCCTGACCAGAAAGCAAAACTTCTGCTCCAAAAGACAGCTACATACTGTTCTCTTCTTTTAGACACTCAGTATCTTTTTGAGTGCCTTTCAAATCACACCATGAATGCAAAAGGTTGTATTCTGTTTGTAAGTCACAGACTTAGGAACCCATGAGAGCAGTAGCCAGAAAAATGAACTTCCTCTTCTCTCCCTCGCTGAAAAAGATGCCTCTGCAATGTATGACATGTTTACAGTGAGCACTCTGATCAAATAAGCATGCTGAAAAATGTTTCTTCCCTTGTTTCTATCTGCAGGCAGGTACAAAGTTTTGCCCTGAAGAGGATTGCAAAACAGCTGTGTAAGTGCTTGGCGCTAGATGCAGAGACATCCTGTTGATCTCTCACTTAGAGGATGTGCCCTGAGAAGTGCATGCCCTAAGCATAAGGACAGTCAATCCTGAGGAGCAGAAATAGCTCTAGAGATTAGAGAACTACTCTGTAAATGCTGAAGGTCTGTTGCTACTGCAAAGACCAAGTTCATTTGAGGTCTGGTTACATACTGTTATAGAAGCCATGGTCTGAACCTTTCACTGGAACATTGAATAGCCTACTGGGAGGCACTCAGACCTGTGGCATATAGGTATTCCTCTGTTACAGCTAGGGCTCTGAATGGGCCTGGGATTGCTGGTATGCGAGTATTTACTGAACATATTCTTAGGGAAGAAAATAGCATTTATGAAAGCTTACTTCAAACAAAGTGTGCAAAATAGTCCTGTTTAAACTCAGTGGCTGGAGGAAGCCTTATCACCTTTTTGGGCTAGATCTTTATAGGTTGGAATATTGATGCTGTTGTCAACTGACTTTTGCAATGTTTTACATTGGTTGAAACAATGGTTCTTATTTTAAGCCTTTACTAGGACTGCGTGCTTAATTCTGGTTACGTTTATTACGTGAGACTTCAGATGGTGGCCCTCCCTGAACAGGGTCACTTATGAGTGAAAAGGCACTGCTTGAGAAAAGCTTTAACATCTAGTGCTTCATGTTGGCCAGGAGTATTCAGAATTAGTCTCTGGACAAAAGGCAAGTGTGAGCAGAAGAGTCTCTTCCTACATCGTTGCATCAGTTAAAAGAAATATCACACCTCTGCTTTTGCACTTCATTGCTTCATTGCTTCATTGCAACTTAAACTCAGATTAAGGAGGTCCTTTCATCTGTTGTACCTACTTTGGGGTTCTGATATCTTGGAAAAATAAACCCCTCGGGTTAAGATGTATGGTTTGAATTCTGGCCCCTGCTTTCTTGGCACAAAGCACTTGAAAAAACAGCTAAAGTCACCTGAAGACTCCTCAAACTTAGAATTTTTGTTAGCGCAGTGGTTAGGACATTTTGCAGAGCAGTGTAATATTCCAGTTGTAAACTTTTCTTAAACCAGGCAGGAAAAGTACTCCAGGTTCTCAATGAAAATGAAATGCATAACGTACAAGAAAGTAAATTATTGTTGCCTTGTTACATGCAATGTGATAGCACTAGTGCCATTCCTCCAAGAATTGTGGAAGTGTGTTACAGGTATTAGAGAATTAGACTCTCATACACAAAATGACATAAATTATGCCTAAGTAACTTGTATAGCCTCAACTGCTGCAGCATCTGAGATCCTAAAAATATTTATTCCTGTGGTATCAAGCCTATGGCAGGTCAATAGCATTAAATTCTTTAATAACAAGGGAATTTAGGCACAGTGAAATTGGTGACCTTCTGTTAGACAGGGCAGATAGCTCTACAAAAGTATTTCAAACCTGTTGCTAGTTCCCAATACAATTGGGTAGTCTGTGTTTCTGTTGCTACCTAAAAACATATGATCTTCTGTGGAGAGCTAAAATATAGGGCCATTAATTGTTCATATAGAGCATCTATAATTGAGTTACCCTGCACTTCTATTGTAAGACTGAAAGGTTGAACTAAGACCTAGAAATACCAAATGCTCATTTGCAGGGAAAGCCCACTCCCAAAGGAAATAACACTAGGTATTTTGTTGTAGTCTTTGACTCTGAAGACACCATCATAACATTCCATAAAAGCATCTTTCATAATCAGAAATTCCCAAACACTTGTGCAGGTCTTTTCCACAGAAAGGAAAATGATTCAAAACAAGCAGAAAATTGTTTCCATAGACTTGTACTAAAATAAAGGTGGGGTTTTGGAAACCAGTTAGTTCTAAACAAAACAATACCCAAATATTGACTTGCCTTTGGAATTCCCTTATTTCCATCTGCAGAGCAGCTAGTAAGAGGATCCCAAGTGAATGAGTGAGTCACAGAGTCACTACAAAGTTAAATGCTTACCTCAGTTCAAAGTAATTTCTTTGAAACAGTTGCTTCTCTCTATTATTTTAATAGCTGTAAGGGATATCTCCCTGTCACTTAAAAAAAAACCAAGCGATTGCAAATGACTGCATGCCCACAGTACCGCTAGCTTGGGCTTGCAACCTCTGTTGAAAGCCAGCTATACTGTATGACAGATAGATTCCAAAGTTCAGGGTTTGCCATAGGCTCAAGCTCCCTGGGGTTAACTGCGTGAAGACATCTGTACGGTTCAGTGGGGAACAAAGAGGACCAAGACACACCAGTGATTTAAAATGGACAGGCCAAGCAGTTGCTACCTCAGCTATCTCCCTGCCCATCCATTTTCCAAAGGCTGGAGCCTCATAGCAGGCTGAAGCTGCTTCTGAGCCACGACAGCCTGCATCTTTTCATATTAAGACACTCTGAAATTGTGTGCCAGATTTGCTAGATTTGGAGCGGTAAATCCCAAGTTCATGAGGAGCTAAACATACTTTTGGCTGTCCTTGGTGCAAGGTGGAAAACATGGCAGTCAGGTCACATTCAATGAACAGTGAAGCAGCAACCACTTCAACTGTCAGCTACTTCCTTCAGATTTAGGATGGGAAGAAAGAAGACATTTTGGTGTTGTACTAAGTCTACTCACTGACATGACAACTTGGAACTGCTGGCAGTTGCTTTAACTCTCTACACGGATGATCTAACCTTGTTGTTAAAGAAATACAGTGGCCTGAAGCAGTTTCAGCTTGCTCTTTCTCATGGCACTAGTGAAAAGCAGCAGCACGTTAAGTTAGCACACAGATGTACCTGCATAGTACCCCACACTCTGGGTTCATGGAACTGATTCCATGTTCAAATAAACAGAATTTAAATAGCCATGCCTGAGGAATCATGCAGCAAAGAAGGGAAGATAAAGAACTTGGACCAAGCAGTCCTAGTGGCAGTAATCATGAGATTCTGAGACCAGAGTTGCCTACACAAACCAGATCTCAAATGAATTTTTTATAGAAGTCTTCAATCAATTCACAGTCTCTTCTTCCTAAGATCATGTAAGATCTCCCCATGTAAGATTTACTTGAGGACTCTGGGGAAAATGTTCCCTTGGAAAATATCTGGAATTATTGATTGGTGAAAGGGCAATGACTTAGCAGTTAAAAGCAGTGCTGATTTCTCAATGTTATTACTACCCATGTTATTGTGATGCAAATAGCTTATACCAAACATTAATAATGCTGAGAAGAGATTTTTGTTTAGTAAGTACATGAAGTTCCTATTAGGGGCCAAAGTACATGGCCTTGTCTACAAGGGTGGGGACATCATGGGTTATAGGAGCCAGCGTTGCCATCTCATTTGAATGAATCATGGGTATATCAGGTTTGTTCTTTTTTGCTTATTAATAGAGATCTGCTGCAGCACACTCACTGGACCACTGTTCTGGGGTATGCACTGGGCTCTTAAATACTTTTGGGATGCTGCAGCTCTGTTGGCATTTCTCCTAAGCACAGATTTCTTACTAGCTACCGGTGTGTAGACACAGGACCTCACAGGCTAGCTGCCTTCTCAAGTTCCTTCAGGTTATTCCTCAGGTAGCTTCTTAGGTTACCACTAGCTTTTCCAGATTTGTCAGTAGTTTCCATGTACTCATCCTTTGGCACTGCATTTCCCAATGAGCCACAAGGAAGGTAACCAACTTACAGATGATCATGATGGGGGGTCTTTGAGATAAGATGGGCCTTGTAACTAATTTTTATAATTCATAAATTAGTAAGAATAATGGCCCAGAGACCTATTATCTTCCAGAGACCCCAGAGATCATTACCTTCTGATCATTAGACCAGCTAGCACAATTAGGAAGGGTGGACAAATTTCAAACACATACAGCCTTTCTGTGCCTGGAGACAATGAGCGCACACAGAATTTCAACTCAGAAGAAATGTATGTCTAAGTTATGTCTAAGATGGCAATCTTCTGGTTTACAGGAAGGTTTCTGATGGAGCTGGGGTTCTTTTATAGAAGAGTAATACCAGTCACACACACCCCACCACCCCCAACCTACTCCCCCCAAAAAACAGAAGAAGGCAATAACATGTGATTTACAGGAAACTTGCAAAATAAGACAATGGTTAAGTTCAGAAAACCTTTCCAGACAAGTGCTTTTGTAGTAAATCTGGAGTTTTACTGTTCACTCCCACAGAGCTAGAACTGGATTCAGTGGTGTTGATCTCTCCCTATCCTAATGATCTGATGGTGAGGTTTTGTGGTTGTGGGTTTGGACAGGGAAGCACCAGTGCAGTACCTGTTAGGTCCCCTTCAGCAGAGGCAGCTGTCATTTATAAATTCCAGTGAAATCTCCTCGATCAAACAGGAGACAGACTGTTCTTCCAAGAGGTCCCTAGCACCAGAAGTGTGTGGGCTAACTGGGGTGTGAGACTGTGGTGGTTTTTGTCATGTTCTGGCTCCAAACCCCTTGTTTTCTTTAGTTTCTAACTACTTTTCATTGCAGAGCACGTTAGCTCATCTCATTGGAATTTGTTTTCTGTTTTCCACTATTTCAAGCCTCCATCCTGGTTAGTTTTCAACTTGGAAATTACCTTTTTCCACAGACACATTTTTTTCCCCTAAAGTTCCAATTAGACACTTTTTTTCCCCCACTTTTTGCATTACTTCAGTAAGTTACTACTCACCAAGAACACTGTGCAGCTGTATCTTTCAGTGTGGCTGAATGTTTTCTCAGGTTAGGAGGGTGTCTTTGCTGGATGCGGACCAGTAATATCTCATAGCAGTAAAAGCAGTGAAAATAACCCAGGCATTTTAAAGAGCAGTCTTGAAGTGATTTGTACCTTATTGATCACTATCTTGGTTCTGTAGGAATGTAGTATTAGCTCACAATCCATTTTTATTTCCTCCTTTTCTCCTCTTTCCATCTTGTTTTGCCTCCTTTTTCTTCCTGACTTTATACCCTAGTTTCTTTCCCCCACTGTCTTCATCTTGTTTTGTATGCACCATTGTCTACAGCCAGAAGAGGGAACATAATTATGTGGAGAAGCTCTGGCAAAGCAGAGTGGATAGTTTAAATGGATAGGCAAAGCAACATATCTAGCGTGGAAGATGTATAGATTATTCTTCTACTCTTCTACCGTATTATTTTCAGACACCTTCAAATTGTATCTTATCTTAGGGCTTTAACCTGCTAAATAAATGTACCAAATTGACAGGATTCTCTGTCTTGCCTCTCTCCCTTCTCGTCAGTGGTGGTTACATCGAGGCTAACAGACCTCTGTGCATTAGAGGTTTCTCTTTCCTTAGGGACCCCATATTTGCTATCATTAAGGCTTCTTGCTTTAAGTCAAACAGGTAGGATGCTGAGGTTATTATTAGGGCACAGAAGGAGGAGAATGTTGAAATGGCAAAGAAATAATTTTTTCAGAATGGAAAGTCACCATAATCTGCAAGATATTTCCTTGGGAGTCCTTTCAATGCCTAAGACCAAACTGTCAAAGTTTGTATATGGCTAAAGGAAGCAAGAAGAGAGAATTAAAGAGCCAGATTTGCTGTCAGCACGAAGTGCTCAGTACCTTCTGGGGGAGCCCTGGTAGACATCTTCATTGCTGTGCCATGTTGATGATGTATCATCACATGACTGTGACCAGTGGAACCATGCCCTAAATTACCAGAACAGGTCAAGGTTAAATGCAACATAAATCCTAGCAGCCAACAGGAAATGCTCTGCTGGTATGTTGCACGGTAGCATCTGGAAGACATCACATTACAACTACATCTGGCTCTTACTCTAAGCCTGGCTTGTTTAAGATTTGAGTTCTTCTTGAGTAGTAAAATATTTTAAATCATAATACCACTTAAAATAGTGTACATATTATGTCACACCATAATACACGATCTCCACTTTCACTTGAGAAGACAGAAACTTAAAACCTGTTTCATAACATGCAAACACTTTAGATTTATTTAACATTTTATACTTCTCTTGGCTGTGCTGATTTTCAACTTTCTAAATATATAAACTCTGCTAAACTGAATATTCACAGAAAAGCAAAGCAGGAGGGTTCTGAGGGGTAATTTTTCCTGTTCTACAATTGTAAATTGAATAGTACATCCCAAATGAATGAGGAAGAATCTTTGCCAAAAGTTTTTTTTAAATAGAAATAATTACAATGAGAGATGTGCCAGTTTAGGACAGGTGGTTAAACTCAACCAACTGTATCTATGTGTATACAGTTAACCAACTCTAAACTGTATCTATAGCTGTATGTACAGATGCCTGTTTACAAACAAGGAAATAAGAATTATTTATTCAAGGACTAAATTTACACAGCAATTGGTGCCTGGCTGCCTTCATGAGATGCACAAAAAGTGTTACCAGAGCTACAGTAGGTGCATGGCTTCTGCTGGAATGGGGTTAGAACTGCCCTGTACTTCACACCTGGCAATGCTAAGAGCAGACAGCCTGAGGGTTTAACACGTGCTGTGTGTCAGAGCCTGCACTTCATACAGTCAGCTTTCCAAGGGACAGCCAAGACAGTGGGTGGAATGGAAACTGGTGTTCTGGAAGGAGAAGACTCATTGTAGTCTGATGCCATGGCAGCGGGCACAGACGAAGCAGACAATGCAAAGCTAATTCAAGACAGTTGAAGTCTTGAAAGGGAGAATACTCCTCTCTTCAGTGGCAGAAGGACTGAAGAACAGTTTGTGTACTTTTCTCTTGGATCCAACTGAAAGAGTGCAGTCCTCACCAGCACTTCAGGATAAAGATTGCTTGCACTGTAGTTGAGGTGATATGCTTAACTTAAGCACCCATCTGTTGCTTCTTCTGTAGCTTTAACATCTGGTTTCTTAGCATATCTTTTATTCCTTCAGATCTGATGTCTTGCACGCAGAGTAATTAAGCTACACTCTGATAAACAGCTGGGCTTTTCACATTTTGTATAGCAAAGCATTAATTCAGTTCACACCAACTTTCATTTCCTTGGGCTGATGTTTATTTAAATAAAGTTGTGTATCTTTACTTAAACACAAAATGCATTATTCAGTGATATGATGACTTAAGTTCTACTTTATTACACTTAGGCAGACCTGGTGAAATCACGTGGTTATATTGATCTGAGCTCAAACAGGTTTCAGTTCTGACCTTCGATATACTCACATAGAATTCCTGCTGATTACAATGAGAGCCAAGAACCTGCAGCCAAGGCTCAGCATTTGGCCTTCAGTCAGAATATGTTAGCTTTTGCTTTTCTCTAGATGCAGAGGATACATAAAAAATGTTGTTTATTTTAAACTTGTTTTTCTTTTCTTTTGCTTGTTTAAAATGAGGTGTCTCTTCCCATCATCTTCCCCAAGTCACAAAGCTAACTTCTGACTTTGCCAACTGTAGTTCTCCAAACTTGCCAGTACTTTTGTTTTGCATCAATGATGAGTACAGGTCACATCACTCCGTTGACACAAAGACATATCTTTGCAGTGCAGCCCAGGGATGACACAGGTGACCCTGCCCGTCTGTTTCACAAGCAGAAGTATTACGTCAGTCCTTATTGGAAATTCCCCTAACCAGGCACCTTGTGAAAAATGATGTTTTAGCTGTTTAGATGGTAACTAGTCATGTTTATACATGAACTGTTAAACTAATTTAGCAATAACATATTTTAAATTACCATCTTGCACAATAATAAAAACTGAAAACAGCCAAAAGTAATATTAGTTTGAATGGCTTCAACTGAACCGGCCAAATATTTTTAGCATTTCTTTTAGTGTCATTCCAACAGGGTACACAAAAATGGAAGGTGAGACAGAGTTTTCTCATTCTGTTTCCAGTCAAAGATGCAGCAAGAAATGTCCTGCACCAGAAGCTTACGATGTCTGAACATAAAAATACAAAAAGTTTTTTGGGAAAGGAAGAATTACTACGAAGTTTCTGAGACAAAAATCTTAGTCAGAGAAATAAGAATTATTATATATGGTAGCTTTGAGCACCCAGAGGTTGTGGTGTCCTGAGGGACTCCACTCACTGCTCCTGGACAAGGCACTGGAGTATTCTTCCACTTCGTTTTGCTCCTTAGGGAAATATTTACCACTGTGCCTGGCAGAGCATAAGTACACATGACAACTCAAAAGTAGTTCAGGTCAACGGATGGTTTATATCTACGTGTAGTGTATCTCTGTCTCTCATAGTGCAGGTGAAAAAAAGCTGTCCAGAAGGATAAACTGGATCAAACTTCTAGGTAGTTCTAGAAGCAGAACTGGGATAGGCATGGGGAAAAGGACAAAAAGAAGCAATGAGGGTTTAGATTAAGTTCTAAGGCAGCCTTGCTCACCTGACCATAGCTACTGCTGGGGTGAAAGCACCACAGAATAGGTCTATTTAAAATACTTTGATGCTTGTGACAGACCCCACATTATGCTGATAAAACAAGTATGCATTTCTGAAGGCATTTTGTGCAGTTTACTATGAATTTTTTCTTGTGCTAAATTTGGCAGGGTGCTTCTGATGTTAAAATATTCCTTTCCTGCAGCAACCTGGGGGTCAGGTTTTGGAATAGGCTGAATTTCAGAAACGGTTATGGAAAACTGATTTTGAAAGAATGCTAATGCATGTATCTAGGTATTTAGATGTGTATGCACAAGACTTAGATGTGTATGAATTATAAAGAAAGGATTGTAAGGTAATTATCATTTTAAGGAGGTAGGGCTGGAAGAGACTTCCTTTTATATACTAGCAAAGAATTTCATTTCTGAATTTCTGAATTCTGAAGAAGTTTTGTGGATTTTTACTTTTTTTGTTTTGTTTTGGTTTTTTTAAGTCTTGGGGTACTTTATGTACACAGACCCTACCAAAATGATGGCTGCATAGCTTCAGGCAAGGATTTTATTTTGTCAGTATCATTTTCCTGATTTTCCTCTGAAAGCTTTTAAAATAGTTCTCCTTTATAAGATTTGATGGCTTAAGTTTATGTAAGAAAAAGTTTAAAAGTGGAAGACAAATTGCTATTTCAATCTATTCTGTCTGCTTAAAGTTCTCTTCTACCATTGCATTCCCAAAATCTTGTCCATAAGATGTCTGAAAATGATCATTCTTTTTTTTTTTTTCAAAAGGGAAATCAATAATTGGAGAAATGTGATCTTAAGGTCATGATAAAAGGCTGACAGAAATATATAAAATAGCAGTTGCAAATGAAAGCTTGATGGCTGGGTTGCAAAGAGATCCCTAGACATGCTGACTGTTGAAAAGCTGATGACATGAGCAGCTTTACTAAAGTAATGGGAGGAAGCATGTCCTTTGATAGGACAGACCATGTGAAAAGCTGACATAAGGCTTCTCTGCCTGACTGCCACAGTCATCTGCTCTTTTAAAAGAAGTGAGCAGCAAGAAAGTGTTCTGTGTCAGATAATGGAGGAACACCTGAACAGGTGAACATTCTTGAGACAAAGGTGTCTCTCTTTCAGAGTTCACACACTTATGAGTGTGGTGAAAGTACTGGACAGCCAGAGAACAAAATCTCACTCAAAATTTTGTCAAAATGCTGCACAGGAAATGTGCATTTCTGAATAG
Source organism: Falco biarmicus (assembly GCF_023638135.1). Lineage (NCBI taxonomy): Eukaryota > Metazoa > Chordata > Aves > Falconiformes > Falconidae > Falco > Falco biarmicus. Next base: position 18,074,732 of record NC_079311.1, on the reverse strand, counting down.
CTTTCTATTCTCTTTTTGCTGATTTTCTCCCCTTCTTACTGTATTTCTGTCTTTTTACATGTAATCATTGATATTTCCATTGATTCAATTATTTCACATCGTTTGATGTGTCAGAATATTCTGAAATATTAAATTATATAAATAATTCTCACACCAGCAAGACAATTCAAATGCTAATGCTAATGTAGATGCCTTATTCCAGGTATATTCTTATACTACAGAGTATTAGCATTGATTCTGTCTCACTTGTTGTCTGAGAATTCAGAAAGTCCACCTTTGAAATGAAAACCCTTCTAAGCATCTTGGCCCATGCAAATGCCAAGTTGTCTCGTTGTATTTGAAAGACAAAGTCCAACTGAGCGTGTTAAAAGGGGAGATTTAAAAATGAAAGCTCAAAATATCAGAATAAGTTAAAAGTGACAGCTGTTTTATGGAAACTTTGCTGAATTTCTTTTAGTAGACAATTCTGTTTAAATACTGCTTAAAAATATTGAAATCACTTTTTCCTGAAAGATGTGAACCAAATAACACACGTCTGCTTCTTCAGTTAACTCATGCCTTGAAAAGGCAGTTTCCAGTGACGTACAGAAAACAAAGTCTCATCACTTAACAAGGTCTTTTTCTTCAACTTTTCTTTTTTTTTTCTAACATAGATATTTTAAACATAAGATCAGGCAGCATTTTTGGCTTTGTCCTTTCATTGAACTGATGTGGGAGGAAACAAAACACCTGACAGAAGATAAGAGCCTCTTGTCACATGGCATGCTGATGGGGATGATGGGAATATCTGCTCTGAGTTCAGGTGTCAGAGTTGGACTCTGTAGCAATAAGAACAAGGAAAGGACTGAAAAAATAATTATTTTCCTTCTTTGCCTGGCTTTCTGAAAGTCAGTACTCTTTCAACAAAAGGACCTTTAGATTTGCAGATATTTGGGATTGAGGAAGAGGTGTTCAGTTTCACTGTTGGCTCTTTCCAGCCAAAGCTACAATTCATCAAGCTTTTACCAGCTCACAGAAGAAGAGTTGTCAATCAACAGTTAAATTCTGGCATGAATAGTGCCTTTGTAAATATTTCTGTTATGCCTTTGAAAGCACACAAGCCAAAACAAAAAATCTTTTGACAGTGTGTGAAAAACAAAACTGAAATGTTTCAACAGCCTTTTGCAGCTAGAAAGCTGGCCATATAAACTCTTTAAAATTGAATGCTCTTTGTCAGGTGGAGGAAAGCTTGTGTTCTGAGATTTGACCATCAGGCAGCTCAACAGTGCAGCTGTGTGCCTTAGAAAAGTGTTTCTAGCTGTGTGAGTTGGTTGGGTGCATTTTTATTCACCTCATGAATCATTTGCAGTTGACATTGTATTGATCTTGAGCGAGTTTCCCTTCTAAAGGCATTAGCAAGACTTCAGTCAGATCTGATACACGGTAACTTCAGCCAAATAAATCCCCAAGGTGAGTGATTTCCTTACCTGGAAGAATCAGGATCTGAGTTTGTGTTGTTTCCTTTTTTAAATGCCGATTGTTCTTGTTGTCACAGGCTCAGCCTGACTCGTCAGTAGCACCAGCAGAAAGCAGTAGGTAAGTCAGGCTTACATAAAGTATTTTTCTGTGTGATGTCCCAATTCAATTAAGTCATGTAAGCGTATCCCTGACTTTAAATACAGGGATGGTATCTGTAGGTTGAAAGAAAGAAAAACAAAATGCTGAACTGCTGGCCAGCTTCTGAGATGTTTTGTTTATCCTCCATGTGTGGCTCCACTGGGGCTGTTATTCCTGCAGCAATGTCTTTCTTAGCACGACGTGCGGATAGCCATGATGGAGGGAAGAGAAGAGAAGCAGGTTTTTTAAGAGACAGTGTGAAAAGAAGAGCCTTGCATACACAAAGAATGTATTTTGCGCATGTATGTTTTTTTGTCACTTGTATAAGATGGTCTCAATGACGTGTATTGCAGAAAACGTTGCAGGTACTGACTAACTAAAGAGCATTGGGACAGAAGTGGAGTAGTTATCTTGAGCTGCACAATCGCACTTGAAAAACTGAATATTCAGATTTGTTTCAATTAAAGGGCACATTGGCTAAAGCTGCCAGTATATCTTGCTGCTTTCATTGTAACTTGTCTTGGATTTTAACTTACATCAGTGATGGCAGGACAATTGTTAGTACCACATCTGACATCTGGCAGACTCAAGAGCCACACCACTGGTGTCAGTCTGCTTAGAGGTGGCTGGGAATCCAAATTCTCTCATGAAAATTAAACCCAAGACTTTGTGTCCTAGGCCCTGCGTTTGTGGGAAAGTTGTGGTTTTTTACAGGATATACTGCTTCATGCTCATATACAATGATTTGGGGGGTTTTCTTCTTAGTTATCTGGCATCTTTTGCATACTATTTAAGCCCCTTTGGAAGGGCATAAGTCTATTCTAGAATTGTTATGTTTTCAGGAAAATAATTTTCAGCAGCTACCTAAAGTTAGATCAACAGTTCTCCTTCGGACAGTCATCCTGTTGCTATGCCATTCTGCACAGATTTACAGCTGAATTAACCTGTGTCTTTTTATCTGTAGGTCTTTTAAGGTCAGTTCAGCTGACTGTAACCTTCTGCTTAGATTTTAAAATTCAACTAGCCCCAGTAAAATTCCAGTTTATGTACATTCAAGAACACACCCCTTATAGTAATCATTTTACTTACCTCCAGGTGCACTTAGTAGGAAGACCTGCAGTTCTTTGATCACTGGGAAAAGAAAAAAGTTCTCTGAAATACCAAGACCTAGCAGCACTGGAAATGCAGGAGAAGGCTGAACCCCAGTATCTTTGAAAAATAATGAATGGGGAAGGCGTCTCTGTAACTCCTGGTGCCAAGAGGGAATCTTTTCTTCAAACAGAAAGAGATTCTTCCAGATTGATTCTTTTTTAGCATATCAATCTTAATTCAGAAATAGGATCTGGAAATTTAAGATACAAATGTGAACCTTTAGGTGGAGAACTAGCCTGCAGCTTCTGCTGAGGGGAATACCACTAGCTAGAATGCAGGCTGGGATAAACCTCCTTAAAATGATGAGGTGTAATCCATGTTATTAATTTAAAACAAATCAGTGCAAGGTTGCTCAAACAGGAAGAAACAAACGTACACTTCTGAGGCAGAGATAATTTCTAAATACTGCCTGGGCTGAGAATATATATGTGTGGATGGGTGGAGGGATACATACAGAAACATCTACCACCCAAAAGAAAGCCTAAACTGTAGGGGTTTGGCTTGTGTTCTGTGGAGCTGTGTAGGATGGGGCTGTCATTTTCCCATGGCTCTTACCTTGGCACCAGGGATTCTTCTAGCTGATCCTTGCTAACGTAGTAAAACTAGAGGTTTGGAATGAAGAGCAGAAAATAGCTGCATGGCCCTTGTTATTTGTCCTGGCATAGTATCCTTATTGTAGTTATTAAAATCTATCCCTGAGTTTTGAATCTGCAGTCTGTGCGTATTGCAAGATACTTTTTGTCTGGATCTTCATCTGGGATGTGTAGTTGTTTTGTCCACTGAAGTTAATGAAGTAACAGTGACCTAAATCATCTGAGCCTTAATCCTGCCCGTGGCTGTAAGCCCTGGCTATTAGCGTTTCCCGTGCATTCTTTGCAGTAGCAGAAGAATTAGAGAGAAATGACATTTCTCTTTTGAACCAGAGACAATTTCTTTTGTTTTGCTTTGGCTGGTGGTTGTTTATTTATGAACTAGTCAGTCTCTTCCAAAAGTGATACTCCAGTTGAAAACCTGATGGATGGTAACTGAATATCAGAAGATCATTTGAGCTATGCATATATTGACAAGTAGGGTAACACAGTAGGAGTGGATCTGTAGAGTAAAACGATTTGTGCTGAGGATTGGGTATTCCACAATATATTAATTTCAGTAGGTTTTACTTCAGGTTGGTTCTGACCTGTGAATGGAAAACTCATTAATGATTGCAGGACTCCAGAGCGCATCTTCTGGGTTAGTGTTATCTGCAGGTAATCCAGATAATACGCTTCAGGACCCCTTTGCAGTGTGGTATGTGGGAAAAATCAGGAGGTTTGCTTCCAAGTTGCACTCTTGGCCTCACCTAAAATGCAATGTAGGAACAGGGTTTATCGCTCTGTCCTGAAGATAGGTCATCAGTTGTACGTCCTGCAAAAAGTGCACAGTCATGGTACGGTCTTGTGAGTTCTGCCCTTGTCAAAAGTCTTGCTGCTGGATTAGAGGTAGGCTTGCTTGCAAAAGGATTATTTCTGAGCTGAAGTAAAACATATCTGGTGTATAGCATGTAACTACGGCACTGTTTACACTCTTCTGAGCTTTGCCAGAGAAACAGCTGTTTCTTATTTTTCAAGTGTAGTGAAAAGGAGGCAGATCCAGCAGGAAAACTCAGGCAGGGGATGGTAATGGCTTAGAACCTGCGCTCCCTTCTTCAGGCAAGGTGTTCGACTCAAAGAACTTGAAACTGGACCTGGGCAACAAGCTCCCTAAGGCAATACAGACACAAGTGCCAAAGTGATTTCAACAGCCAAAGATCTGACCAATAATTTTTTACCTGGAGAACAAATTGCTGAGATATAAGCCTCACTACTGAAGTTTTAAACCTCTTGAGTCATATACTTTCATTTTAGGTGTGCCCAGATGACCAGTGACACTTCATTATTCTCAAAGTAATAACTCCACAAACCAGAGGACAGACAATAAGAGATTGATTTGGAGTCATTAAAGCAATTCACCAGTATGCTTATTTGATGGTAACGTTTCCTGAAATAAGTCTGAAACCACTGTTAGCACCAGTATCGCAGCTGGTGAGAGCACTTTCCAGAGGGTAGCTGGGGGTGGCCCTGACAGCTGCTCTGAATTGTCATGTTGCACATTCCATGGTTTAAACAGTAATTTATTTTGCAATCTCTGCATCGTCAAATCTGGGGTGTTTGTCTGTAATGTTTAATGTTTAAAGAGGTCAATATTTAAAGAGATCTGTGACAGCAAATAAAACCTCTGGGTTGCTTGGAAGTTAATGTGTCACACACTCTGATGGTGATACAGAACAAGAACTGTCACTGACAAAATGTCAGTGCCTCTATTAAGACAAGAAATAATGGTGCCAAGAGAAACACCAGTGAGAAAGACTACATAAAACTTCTGACGCAGTTTCTGAGTATCTTAGTGAAGTTCACCGGAGCTTAAAGGAAAAACTCTATTTGTTAATTCTATTCAGGGCATGCAGGAGAACAAAACAGTGTGAATAGTACAAAACAGGGTATATGGGATTTGCCAGTGTGGAGAAATGAATGTACCTGCTGCTCTGCATCCCGCTCCAAGACAGTGTGGGAAAAAACAGGCATGTGTATTGGCAGACTGTGGGATACACTATGCCCTCAGTAATGCCTGCAAGAGTTGCCATAATCCCTTCCTACAGGATCCCTGCTTTGAAGTAGCACAGTCATGCCTGGCACTGAAGCTCCCAAAGTGATGTTGGAAAAACCAAAGCAGCAAATGTGTGGGTTGTTCTGCCTATAAGGGGAAGATGATGGCAATAAAAATTGGTACTACAGGCACTGAAATCAGTATACATAGCTGTATGGTGTTACAAGCAAAGAAGGAAAGGGCCAGTGGAATCCTTTCACATGCCGGTGACCTGAGGTTAGCTGCGTTTGCCTCTGCTAACCTTGCTGCTTCTAGATCACCCCCTCTGCCTGACAGGGCTTGCTGCTGCAAAGGTCTGCAGCAGCAATGCTGGGAAGCACAGCCTGCACTCCCTCTCCTTCCATGCACAGTTCTGAGTGAGAGGACTGCTGCCTTAAACAGCAGATGGGCAGAAGACCTTTGAGCAAAATCTGTAACTATCAGAATTTCAAAGATACTTTTGCTCCTATTAACTTACAATTTTAGAAACAGAGTTATTTGATTAGTGAGAGAACTTCTGATTTTATACCATACATTATATCTACATATATAATATTTTAATCTGAATTAGGTAAAGTCACATCTGCAAGTACAATTAAAATTATCGGACTGAATTGGAAAAGCAACCACTGAATCTAAAATTACTTCAGTTGAAGCATCAGGTTAAAGCATCATGATGTAGTATATTTGTTGTGCAAACACAAACTAAATAATTACATAAACATTCTTATATTTTTTAGGAGCTGTGGCCATTTGTTTCCAGATAATCTAGGCAGTCTAATATTTCTGGGAGATTGGAAGATGTTACAAAAATCTTCTCTCTTAATAAGGAAGTTTGGTGTTTCAAGTTGGAAAGACAGCTCACTTCTTGAAAATCACATCTGATAATAATTTCCCTTGACAAAAAATATTTTTTGTGTAAAGGGAGCACAAAATATAGTTCAATACATCTAAAGACCACTTTTAAAGAAATGGGGGATGTGATTTGTTTCCCTAACCTGATCCTTTCGAGTTAGATCCTTTGTAGTCCCAAAAGTCATGAATAGTTTCTTATAAGTAGAAAAGAGAAGCAGAAACAAGACTTATAAAATCATCTGAATACTCGGGTCTCAGCTCTCTCTCTCTGCTCTCTCCTTGTGTCTCCAGACCTAAAAATGCTGTGAAGTGTGGGCAAACTGCCAAGAGTTTCACACCCAGTGCTGAACTGGCATAAAGTCAAAGGTTGCTAGTTGCATTTGGATGCCAAAACATTAGCATGGTTCTCACTACTGGCTCTTACATGTCCTTGTTCAAAGCTAGGTACTTTGCAATTTTTGCCTTTTTTATAAGCTTTCATTGCTTGCTTTTCCAAGGTTTTTCTTCAGCTTTAATCTTGCTGCTGGTGAGAAAGCATCTTGCGTACTAGAACTTTCCTCTTAAGTGGTAGCTGTTGATGGAAGTCCTTCTTCTGCAATGGGAAGCATATACATCAAGTGTTGCATGCGCTGGATACATCTGCGGTATCAGTTCATTGCAGTTCGAGGCTGCTCTTTGGTCCAGATTGCCAGTCAGCCACACCACAACCCCCAAATCCCTACTGAGAGGCCGTCTCAGTCTGAGCTCCACAGACGTGTTTGGAGTGGGACAGCATGCCCTTTCTTAGAGCCCCAAAATATGTCCAAATTTCTACTCAGAAATGGAGCATGTTAAGTGCAATGTGGCCCTGTCAGCAATATCCCGAGCCTGACCCTTGTTAACACTGTACAAATGCACTCAGTGACTAACCACCACAATTTGAAAAGTCACAGGCTGCATCAGCTAGGATTTGCCCTAGATCCCTAGTCTTTACCCCTGAACTAACATCTACCCTTAGAGGGTAGCACATTGGAACAGTGGTAGGTTTGACCCATAACTTGCAAGCATATTTTTGGGACATAGGCTTTTATTTACCCTGTACTCAGACAGACACCACTATGCAACTAATAAATCACAGACTTCAAGCTCAGAAATGTTCCCACAGAACTCAGGGCATTATTCACCTGTTAAGTGCTCTGGGTGGGATCAGTCACCTGATGCTATGAGCTCCCAGGTCTGCTTAGAGTTGATGTTATAAACACGTATGTGCATCAGAGCATCTGACAAAATGGCTCATTGGCACCCTTCAAATACTTGATATTATTGCACTTGAAACCTAGGCTCTGTTCTCCAGGAAAAGCAAAGATTCCAATCACAGAAAACTCTATGTACTATTTGTGGATGTTCAAGTGGCTGGTAGAAGGAACCAATGCAACTTAGCAGATACCTCTTGGCACCAGGACAGAGTTAACTCTAGCTTGGAGGGAGAACAACTGCAGCCTATAGGGAAGTATTTAATCTCTCTTCTTCTGTGTGATTCTTAGCAACACAGTAAAAGGAACACATGCTACAATTAATGATTTACATATTTATAACCCAATCCTCTTGACCTTTGTTAGCCAAAACACCTGAGTAAATGAACCTGTATACTCAAATTTCTTGTAACAGCTGGGAATGTGGCAAATGCTTTAAAAAAAAAAAAAAGTGAGCAGCAAGAATAACTGTTTTGGTTTTTTAAGGTAAGATGAAGCAGGAGTACAGAACTAGTCACATGGAGTTTAATGATAAGACAAATAGTAACTTCTAAAACCAGAATGTAAAAAACTATTTTGCTTGTGCAGTTGCACACTTCATTTTTGCAATAATAGCAAGTTGCTTGTTTATCTCATTCAAGCAACTATTTCCTCATTTCATGTCACAGCAAATAGCTGACTAGGGAAAAAGTTTGATTGGTAATTTTGAAGATTATAGCACTGGTTTCAAGTTAATGGTCATAAAAATCGCATATTACTGTTGTAGCAGTTCTTTGGCCAGAACACAGTATTTTGGCTATTTTCAATTCTTAGGATGGCAGGCACATCCTAAAGGAATATTGTAAAAATCTATGTACCCTTTTTGATAATTACCTGTTTTGCCTTCATCCATCCACTGAAATTAATGAAATCTGAAAGTAAATTTTATGCCCTTGAACAAGGGCAGGATTCTTTTTCTGAGTATGTCTCACTGAAGCTCCTACATCTTGCAGCTAGTGTTTTGTCTTGAGGCAGCCAGGAATGCATGACATTTTGTAGTAACGTGTGGCATGATGATAATTTAGAAGCCTGTTTGTGTCAGATTAGCAAGGGAAGAACATACGAAGAAGCAAAGTTGTTAGGAGGAATAACACATCTCTTGCTCTCAGGAACTCAATGAGAGCATTGAGTTAGTGCCGGTGAAGAAATTCTTTTCTTTAATTCTTCTTTAATAATAATAAGAAATTCTTCTTTAATTAAGAAATTAAAGAAATAACATTCTGCCTTAGAGGCCAAAAATAAATCAGAATCCATAAGCACTACAGTCTCCTTTAGCTCTACCTAATACCTGTAGTTGCCAGACCAAATCTTTCGACTGTGTAAACCAGCCTATGTTTCTGTATTTGAATCAAATACACTTGATTGTGCACACCCTGCTGATAAAAAATGGTGCTTGATTAGCATAGATGCATGCTTTGTGTGCAAAAGCACAGTGTTTCAATGAAAACGATTGGACAGCTTCAGCTGGGGAAAATATTGTCCAGATCACCAGCAATTTGGAAGGCTGTTTCTGTGTGAACATACTAGGTACACAGGGAGCACTAGAAGGCAATGGCTGTTGGATGATATTGCATCAATATGGCTGCAGATGGGGTCAGAAAATTCATTGTTAGGGAGGTTTTAAATGAGAATGGAAGGATGTTTGTTACTCCACCCTGAAAAGTGTAACACATAAACATTGAACTTGGGAGCTGGCTCAACAATGACTCAGAAGAAAAAGGGATATCATCATGAGTTCCTAAGTACAGATACCACGTTGATAAGTCCTTCCCTCCTGAAATTTTCATTATGAGGATTTGTTGCTGAAGGCAGACAGCAACTAGTAAAACAAACACCACCACCACCCACAACCCCACCCCCCACCCCCATTTTAAATATCATAACAAAGATTATGTTTCTAAATAAATTTTTGTTCTTCTCCATTGTGGATTCACTATTTCCTTTGTTCTTCATGCTCAGGACTCACAAAGTAGCGAGGATCCTGATTTCTGAAGTGAAATAATGCAGACATTAGGCTAATTTACAAACTTTGCTGCTTCTTTCAAGCCTGGTGCTCTAGAACACAAGAACTTAGTACTCTTCACTTACAAGGTCAAGAAGCAGGAATGAGAAGAAAGGAAAAAAGCTCTTTAATTTTACATACATATTACCTGTCTATTTCCTTAAATAGAAGGTAAGCAACCTAATCTAAAGCACTACAAACTCCTTTTCTTTGACCTTAATTATCTGGCAGAGATACAGCTCTAGTACATCCTTTGTTTGATAAACAGGTAAGATGAAAGTTTGAGTTAAGGCTCTTAACCAACTTGAGCCTCAGTGCTGTGCTCCGATCTGTCCCTGCAATGCTGTAACAACTGCTTTGTTACTGCAGCGAATACCTAAAGGTATTATGTCTCAAGTTACCTGCTGAGTATTTAAGGAGAAAATCTGGCCTAAGTGTGTCAGTGGGAGTTTGGCCACTGTCTCCATTTAAAGCTTGGATTTCATCTACAGTTTGTTGAATCACTGTTTTCAGGGTTTTGTTGGTTTTTGGTTGGGTTTTTTTGACTGATTTTTCCAAACTATATGGTACTAGATAACCTTCACAATCTATTTTCAGCATTATTGCTGTTTCTGAATCAAACATCTCTGTGGAGCTGCCTAAATGGGTCTAAAAATTTGGGGGGGAACAAAGTTTTTTAAATTTTGGAAGAGAGCTGTGTACATCTTTTCTATGTAAGGAGCAACAATTGTAAAAATGATATCAAGAGGACCAAAAGCATCATTTCAGAAAGATGAGCGTTACACTTGGTATGTTGGAAGAGTACCTGAATGACATAGGTAAATTATGGAGGAATTTCAGGAAGGTAAGTGTTAACCTCACATTTTGACATCTATCTTCCTTTGAAAAGCATTTCTTCATAGAGGAAACCGATTTGCTTAGATGAGTCTTAGAACAAGTGACCCTCAGTGTTTTTCCATTAAAGTAAATAATCATACTATTTTAAAGACAGTGGATCTTCCTCTTTTTGGTGGGGGAACATTAGAAGCATACATACTAGTATGTTATAGCACAAATTTAGAGTGAGACCTTCTTTAGGCATACCAGCCTATAAAATCACTGCTCCCAGCCACTTAGTTTCAGACTATGATCAAATTAGAAACGAGTAATGCAGAATCCTCTTCTGCCCAAACTCACCATTTCTGATTACATCTATTTCCCAGTATTTTATTAGTATTTCTGTTTTGCAAAGCAAGCATAAACTGGCTGCATTTTGCATTCCCTTTACACAGGTGCAAATGATCTAGCAATTGCAACCACATATATCCCATTATGTAACTGCACACTTTTCCTGTTCTAATCAGTGTGGCAAATGACTAATCGTATAAATCTGCAACTGGAAAACATAGAGATAAGAAAATATGATAGAGAACACCTTTATTTCTGAGACACTGCTACTCTCTGGCTGAATATATCACTTCAGTGCATAGTTCTTTGCCTGTAATGACACCCTCCCTAGTTAGCTGGTTCACCTTTTTGCTCTCTTAGAAATGTGCTGAGTTGTAACATTCATGTCCTGCTGTAGAAGTAACAGAGGACAGAATGTGATGCCCTCAGTTGGGTGACCTGTACGTGCAGGTGCACAGGTAATCAGGTGGCTGCATTAGGAGCATTATGTATTGATCCATGGTAAACTTTGGATATCTCCACACTCAAACAGGTGAGCCTTTTGGACTGGGAAGAGCAAATCTCACAGTAGAAGAATTATCTATTCCTAGAGAAAGAAAATATAATATGCTTATTCTCCTGGCCTGTATACCTTTATTTTCTTGGATAAATGAATTCAGGACTGAAGAGTTTCCTCTACACTCCATGTACCTCTGATAAAATAAAGAAATCTTTTTGAAGACAGGCATGCCAGATTTCTTTTCCTCATAGGTTATGTCTAATATTCTTAATAGACAAATACAAGGAAGAAATGCATATGTGTCCTTTGACACACACAGAAGTTAAGAACAATCAATGACTAGTGATAATCTGCAGAGATGTAGCAATATGTTTAAAAAGGAAAAGGACATATATACTGGGGGAAAAACCCCAGTAATGTTATAAAGGTTCCATTTCCAACTTGTACATTTAGTGATATGAGAAGTATTGCTCATAGCCTCAGTTTTATTTTTACCACCTATCCAAGCCCAAAGTTTCTTCAAGAATGCAAATACACAACATGCCTACTATTTCAGGAAGGAAAGAGAGTATTTTTATTTTCTCATGTTCTCCCACTTTTTGCAACCTCTAGTATATTAAAAATGTACAAATGCAAAAGGTATCTGTGAATGAAAGAAACTATCTGTTCTCTTTGTCACCAGAGTCACATGTCTGGTGTCCAGACTTTCAGACTGTTGATGATTACTATATTTTTTGCAGATGCAGCCCTACAATTTAAAGTCCTCGCTATTTAGTAATAACGTCAACCCAGAGACATAAATTCTAGTTTAGACAAATGAGCAGAATGTATACTCTAAGCACCTAAATTTCAGGAAAAAAAAATCATAAACTCATTGCAACCTCCATTACAGCCTCCTTCTACAGAGTTTGGTATTATCACCATCAATATTTCGCAATGTAACAACTGGTACAATTTTAAAAATCCTCTGGAATTAAAATGCAGGCTCTTTCAAAAATGGAATTGGTTTTCTAATTCAGTCCTTGAATCCCATGAAATACTTTATTTTCTCTGCAGTGTTTCTTCATGTCACTTTGTGTTTCATCTCCTGTAGAAAAAAGCCCTTGTCAGAATCATGTCTGTACCTTGACAAGTTATTAAGCAAATCAAAAACATACTACAACATTAAGACAGAATCTTTTTTTATTTCTATATACAACTTTGTTACATACTTCTACACCATAGTCAGCTTTCAGTCTATCTTATTTTTGTACTGAAAATGCATAAAAGTATCATAAGTTGTAAAAAGAAGTTGAAAAATGAACAACTGCTGTTCCTAGCACCCAGAAGATCTACAAGCACTCAAGAAGGTGGAATAAATACCTGTCCTAGCAGACTGACTTTTACTACAGCCTCTTACTCACCTTCAATAGTGTCTCAACCTTTCTTCTGCCCATAAGCAAATCTAACTGTTGAAGCAAACCCTTATATTCTTGGTCTTGCTTCCCACTCATAGCCACTTTAAAATTCTCCCCTATCTGCTTTAAAATGCCTGCATGACACCAGACCAAGTTTTTCAGATTATCTGTTTGGCACTTTCTCTAAAAAAACCGATTAATTCTTTGCACTGAAAGAACCTGTGAAATCCTGGGACACAAAGTATGTCACAAAACTGCCAATAGAAGTCACTGGAAGGATTTTTTGAAGGCAGCCATGTGTATACATTTAATTTTGCAGACTGGCACAAGCATGTCATCTTTCCAAGTCTGTGAATGTCTCAGCCACCATCAAAGCTTGTGGTAGGTAATTCAAAATACAAGCATGAAGGTCTCTCTAGTTTCATAGTCAGTACTGGTATAAACCCTGATTATCTATTAACCTTCTGATAAGCTACCTGTTTTACATCATTGTGATAGGTCCCATGGACTTTATCATATCCCTTATAAAGACAAACAATAAACAATTCAAGTTTAGGTAGATTATCTGAGCAAATACTTTGGAAATATGTTTTCAAGGGCCATATGAGATGAGCACTAGGGAAATTACAGGATGCTGAAACAGAAACTATGAGTCTGGAATAGAAACCTTAATAGGAATAGAGTGAGCAGGTTTTATTATCCATCACTGCTACTATTTCCCTGTGCCTAAGACACAGTAAAGAACTGCAACAACAATGATCAATCCATGAAAACACAGCATCATCCTCACTCTTTCTTTCTTCCAAAGAAAATTTATCCCCAGTTGCCTGTTGGATGTCTTCATTCATCCCAATGCATTAGCTTTTATAATAGGACTTGCATTACTGTTTGCAACTAGCAGAAGAGCAGGACTTGGTAAAGAGCACAGCAGACACTGGTTGCACTATCACCTCTAACACCAGCTGCTTCTGTACTTCCTCACAGGTGTTTGCCTGGCAAATGGCTGGCAGATGAATTCTGTTCAGAAAGGATGACTAAGGCTGCAGTAGGTACAAAGCCAAGCTTTCTCTTGAATTCTCTCCTTCCTCCTGCTGTGCCTCATGTGGCTGGTAGAGCTTTGCCATTATAGAACAGAAGCTGCTGAGAATAAATTATTCTTAAGCAGACAAGCTTTTATTCAGTTTTGACTCCAGGCTCCTAGCCCAAAGTCTTGAGCAATCTGTACTGAGAAAGCTCTGTGCGTCTGCGGTAAGGCTTTTTTTCAGAGGCTTCTAGTCTGAGCCAATTTCTAGTAAAGAGAACCATTTTCTAAAAGACTGTGTTCTGGGCAGAGGATCCTCATTATCAGTTTTGTCCTAGCATATTCTGTGAGATCTCCACCAAATTAGGCTTTGGATTTAGATGCAGATAAGATCATTCTTAGATTTCTATATCTGTATTTCTTTATACAGACTAGTTGCAGAACAAATCAGGGAGGCATACTGTATTCTTGTGTGTCTTGCCTATTAATTAATCCTTTTTTCTATATAAATGGATGAAAGAAATTATGTGTGCGCATAGATCTTTCTTTCTGAAAAGGAATGTGATTTAACAGCTTATTTTCTGTCACGTCCGCAATTTCATCATGTGAAATCCAAGGTGGCTCTGTACTCTGAAACAGCATGTTATTAATCTTTCCGTGGACACGAAAGAAGCCAAATAATTTTCTGGGTTTTCCTGCTCCTCCTTCTACTTTTCTTGTCATGATCTCCAGAAGCCAGTGTCTCCAGTGACCTTGTACATCTCAATAAACTGAGGCACTCTTAGCACCAAGATTTTTTTGGATGTGTTTATTTCAGTGCAATGTTTGTGAAGCAATTTCTGTTCAAAACTGTTCAAAGAGCTTCCCTCTCTCATTTTCCTAGTGGCAATGGTAGACAACATCTCCTGTCTATCAATTAAAAGTTCTCACCACCCGTCACCCAGGTTCTGAGCATTTCTAGTCACTCTTCATGTGCCAGCTATTTTTGTGGAATGCTTTGGTGAATCACATAAAAATTGTATAAGCATGACTTTCGGTGTCATACGCACATTACAGACCCTTCACTTCTTTTTGCAGCTAAAAAGAGAAGAATGAGGACTATAACAAGTTCCCATGTTTCTTCATCTAACTCTAAGTTCCAAAATGCACATTCACATGTCTATATCCTGTTCTGCAGAATGGCAAAGCAATTTTAGAACATCTACTAGCTCCTGGGTTGCAGCTTTGTTGTTGTTATTTTCAATCCAACCTAAGATGCTTGCTTTTCCCCTTAATCCTGTTTTTCCCATTCTTACTCCACCTGACGCAACACATTTGATTCTCTCTTCTTTGTTATCTACACGTAGCAATGCTACATGTGGGTTTTTCCCCCTGGATTTACCTAATGGATAATCTTTGCCTAGACTTCATCTGGTAGAAGTTGCTACAACTAGGCTGAGACTCCTATATTTAAACACCTTGACAATATATTGCTTTTTCAGATGTTTCTTTTTCCTGACAGAATACCTGAATGTACCAACATAACAAATATCTTAAATGTAACAAAGCACAGAGAATATCAGAAAAGCCACAAAATGCCAGCTGATTCATAGTGTACCTGATTATTTTGCTTTCCAAGATATTATCAACGCCATTGCTGTATTGGCTATGTCTAAGATGAAATGAGGAAATTCTCTTTGGCTTAGAATACTGTCGATACTTAAGATACTAATGCTTATCTGGTATCTTTTAAATATTCAGTATCTGGTGTTCTTTTACCCAAGATTAAGACAGATGTTTTTTGAATCAACAGACTACACTTGGGTAGCCAGATAGTGTACCAGACAGTTTTCATTACTCACTTGTATGAAATTCTGTAGTGCGTCCCTTGGGGAAATATTAAGAGTAGCATATTTATTAGAGAGCCAGTCATACTAAAGGCTTTATTTGTTCAATTGGCTGCTACTTATAAGCAATAATTACAGCATGACAGGAGGTAACAGACCAACATATTCATTTTTTCAGTGCATAACTACAGCCTGACCATGAATGGCTGGGATTACTATGAATGTGGAAGAACCATTTAGGTATATAAAAGAAAAATTTATAGAATTATTTTGCATAAAGGTCTTTTAAAACCTGTCCATGACTTATGAAGCCACAATATTGCTTAAAATGCTTTAATTGAAACAGTTTCTGTAGAGAGAATGATATATTTTATTGTAAGATTAACTATGTATAGTTGTAAAGAGTAGACTACTCTTATTAAGTGTGCTATAGCATATTATAAGTACCTTAAATCTGAGTGGATAAAAATGCACATATGAAAGAACAAGTATTTCTTTCGTTAGGTAAGTGTAACAGCATTACCAACATTCAGCCATAACCAGAAGAAAAAAAACAAAACAAAACAAAAGGTGAGCCACTGGGAGGAGTGCTGTGGGAAGGGTGACCTAATTCTTCATATTCTTCACTTAACATCTGACCAGAGCATTGTTTGGGGTTCTTATCTACTGCAGTGCAGCCAACCTTTCATTTTCTGTGTCTTTCCGAGGTTTTTTTCAGCCCTTCCCCATCTCTTCCCTTCACAGAGCCCACTGAAGTCCAGGTTCAGCCAGAGAACAGAGAGGAACTGGTCTATTGCACAGCTTGAGCCCTCCAAGTCCAAAAGAAATTGAATTAATGGGGATAGTTCCTAGTGCTTCACCCCAGCGTTACCTGCGGTGCAGCAAGGCTGCTGAGGGCATCTGCCCCCGGAGAGGGCTGGGAGCTGTGGGTGTTAATCAGAGGTGAATTCTTGCCCGCTGCCGAGCGCAGGCCACCTTTGCCATGGATGTCAGAACACTGACATTTCCCATGGGGGAACATTTCCTCATTTCCAACGGAGTAGCTTTTGCAGCTGCCTGATCAGGACATGGGTGCTTGTAAGCCTCGCTGCTGGAGATCTCGTATGTTATATACAGGGAGGTACACATATATCCTGGTGCCTGAAGCAACATGCGTGCTGAACTGTATGCCTGAATGCGCATATGCCTTGGGTGCTGCAACCCATTCCGTTGAGCTATGCCTACGTTATGTACGGCCGAGATTGTAATTTCTTTTTTTCCCCCCGATATCCAGTTATCACTGAATTGAGAGAGCCAATTTAAAAGTATGAAAAGCTTATGCACGGAATGCACTTTCAACAAAAATGCGACAAGCGAAGGAGAGCTGTTGTTGTGACCAAGAGCTCCCTCTTGTGCGTTACAGGAGGAGCACAAGGCCCGCGTGTGCACGGGTCTCGGCTTCGGGACGTGCAACCGGGACAGCCCCGGTGCAGCAACGGCATCGTGCGGCGGGGGTCCCCGCTCCCAGCCCGCCCGCGGAGGAGCCCCCGGCAGCGGCGTCCCCAGCTCACGCTCAGCTCCGCTTCGGCACCTCCGGAGTTGTGGTGGAAGTACAGTTCTGTAATGTGAATGCTTCTCCCAACATTTGCAATCACCTTTATTTCACTAATTTATCTAAAAAAAAAAAAAAAAAAAAAGACGCCCCCACCCTGAAACTGACATTTTGAAATGCATTCTTAAATTCTTCTCCGCTTGAACTTCTTAATTGCACATAGATCTTTCAAAGAAGATTTCAAATCGAAGAACTGTATTTTCATGAATACAGGCTTACAAATTCTTCTCGTTAATAAAACCTGAGACTCTGCAGGACTGCATTTGGGGCATTTCACCAGGTAAGAAGGGTCACAGCTTTCCCAATAACCTCCCTTCTTCTGATGCCATGATGGCCAACTCCTTGTACTGCAGCAGCTCTCAACCTCTTCCTCTGTGAAGCTGTACATGTGGAAATAGAGTAAATGCTTAATTTTGGGTGCAGCTAAATTTCTTTTTCACCTAAAACACTTACTTAAACATGTTATTTTCTTGGGGTGCCCTGCCTGGATTATATTTTGGTTTTTATGCAACCAACCAGGAGCTTAGACAGTAGTCCACTACCTTTTAGACACAAACAAGCTCATTTCTTGTTCACTGCAGATCTGAAAACATGAGAACAGAGGTTAGAAAATGCACTGAACCTTAAAAGAAAGGATAAAATCAAGCAGTTTTAAGGTCTGGTGATTTTTTCCTCCACAGCATGACATTGCACAAATTACACTGAAACTGTGGGATGAAACTGTGTCAGTAGTTAGTATACTTGACTGCCTTTTGAGTGTTTTGCAGGTGCCAAAGTTGTTCAAGGCTGCTTCTTCAATTATGAAGCACAGTGAAAAGGAAGATTAATTTGTATTATAATCTGACTGGCTTGTTTTAGCAATTTTAATCTATGAAAAATTGGGCACTATACTGGCAATTAAGCAGGAATTCATATTTGGATATCAAGGTTTGTTATTTATGTGAAACCTGTCAAAGCAAGCCCAAAGGAAAGATTTTTAAAGCTGCGGGGCTTAAAGTGGTGAAACTTTACCATGTTAGGTGAGTTTGAGTAGCAAAATAAAGCATACTAGGCAATGCACTTTAAGTGAGAATTAAATGACAGTGTGGCAAAGTACATTTTTTAAACTGGGAAATGCAACCAGATATCTGGAAAGGTATGAGGGCCACGCAGACTCAGGAATTTTATGAAAACACCTTCCAAAATCTCCAGTATTGAGGACTGCATATTAAAGGACTGTAAAGGTGAAGAACAGTTTTTTTCTGTTTTACTACTCAAATAACAGGAAATGTTATTTCAGCCATGAGATCTTATTTTATCTGTCTGAAATTACATCCCTATCTACAGCCTCTAATACAGGCAAAAGGTCTCTAACTACCGATCTGAAACTTGTCTCAGCTACAAAGGTGAGAAGAAGAAATACACCTGAGTTTCCTCTACTTGGCAGGTTTCTTCATCTTTCTGCAACTGCTTCCATGTGTGTTTCTGAAGAACTGAATTGTTTGTACCACTGTGGTTCATTAGCATTTTTCAGGAGAGTGTATTCTAATTAATGCCCATGAAATAAATGCTTGCTTTTTGACCATTTTAATTTTCCACAGACAGGAAGTGACAACATAAATTTAGAAACCTGAAGTCAAACCAACTTAACAGTAAAATGAGTCCTTGTTTGTTTCAGTCTTTGACTGAGAAATGTGTTCTAACTTGACATATGGTAAAAAAGTACATTAATAAAATTATCTAGCTATTCATGTATGTTGGGGGAAGGTTATAATTCAGAATTCTGCTTGCAGATGTTCTGTCATAACAGAGAAAAAATGATAAAGATTTTTCTCATGCAAGGACTACACTGAGGAGCATCTGAAACTGAGTCTGACCCTAATTGAATAGATTGTCTGGTAGGAAAGGAAAAATCTTCAGGTGATTCCCTAAAAAATATATTTACTGTATTTATTTTGGGTTTAACATTCCAATATTATTTGTGCAGTAAGATAATAAAGACAACATGAAATTTTGCTATTTCACAGACAGAATGGTGACACATGGAAGTAGAGTAATGACAACTGGGAAGAATGGTTACAGTAAACAGCAGTGCCAGCAACCTGAAAAACCGAACACTTGATTTTTTTACTCCTTGTAAGGATTACCAGTTACTATTAACTGGTTAACTGAAGGAAGATTATAATAAAATCAACAAGTAAAAAGGTACATTTAATGTTCCTCTGAAACAGAGGAAAGCTCAGATCCTTAGTGTTACAAATTAATACATAGTTCTGTGTATCATTTAGGGAATTGGGTATCACTGCAACTAGGGTGTTTAGGAAATGCCCAAATCAAGCCAGTTTCAAGCTTCAAAGGAAACAGATGTTCATTAGCAGTTCGTGTTACTAATAATTAGTTCTTAATTACTATCAATCACTATTGCTACATATACAAAACAATCAGTCCTTACATCTACCCCAGATGAACTGCAAGCATGCAACACAGTGGAGCTGGTGTTCATCAGCTACTTAAGCGCTGACGGCTGCACTCCATGGTGGTCCTCAGTTACCAGGGCCAAGGCGATCAAGCTTAAGAGCCCCTTGCAAGCTATTTGCCTTCTTTCTTCTTTACTCAGTGAACGCTTTATACTCTCTGTCCTTGATTCAAACAAATAGGAAGTGATCTCATTTGCTCTTGATGACTTATTTTGGGGATGAGGGCATGTTCAGTGTTTTGCTTACTCTGCAGGTGCCACCAGACACCTTCTTGCCTGTTCTGCAGTATTGCCTTGGTTTTACCAGGCATCTTTCCCCATCTGTTTTGTTGTTTGGTTATTTGGTGATAGGTTTTGAATTGTCACTTCTTAGGTAAGCTTGATTTTACGTATTTAGTGAGGCTTTAAGAAAACAGCAGGAAAGAGTGAACTAGGAAACTGCAAGCTTATACAGGATCACTCCATTTCCTGTGAAAAATCACTGAGTCTTCCTGAAACGCATTTTCTTGCCACATGAGGGAGAATGCTCTTCAGTCATACAGGTTGTACAAGCCTGAAGTCACCCGTTGTAAGTAAAATGGCTGAAGCTGCTTCCTATGCAAAGATACATTGTAGAGGAATGAAGCTGGGTTATTTAGCATTGATAATATACAACTGTGGGCTGGCTTCAGGGTGTCAGGTTGGCAGGTGTAGATACGGTGCAGGCATGGCTGGTTAAGTGAAGTGGTTGAGAGCCAATGAAGGGAGAAGCAGAGAGAAGGGAGAGAACACATGCCCTGGGTGAGGTGAGGAGAAGGCAGCAGAGGGACTGGCATGTAAAAGTGTGTCGGTATGTGATGGCAAAAGACCTTGTTGCAGCTTGATAGTTTGGAGAGTGCTGTGACAATGCATCATTTGCTTTTGAGCTATCTCAGCTATCACCCAGCATTTAAGTGCAATCTGAAATAAACCCAGTGTGTTTAAATGAAACCAGCAAAGATCTGAGGGTTAATTGTAGGTGGATAAGGTCTGCAGCAGAGGGGGATACTTGGTAAAGCATCGGTCATCTCTCACTTTAATCCACACCAGCAAATCCGTCAGAGCCTTCAACACACGAATTTGGGGTACCTCTGTCCTGTGCAATCCACAGCCCTCTAACAGACAGCCAGGCTTGCCACACGGTGCTGCGGATGGCACCGGCAGCCCCCGCAGGGCAACTCGGAGCCGGCTCCTGGAGCGGGGGGCGCCAGGCCCGGCAGCGCGGCCGCTCCGCCGGCTGGGGCCGCACCGGGCGCTGCCCGATCGTGCTGCGGCCTGGAAGGGGGGAGCCCGGGCTTCGTTCTTCCTGCTCTGCCTGATCTACCACAAAGCTTACAACGAGGATGGGGAGGGGGGTTATCTCTGTTCTTCTTTTGAATCTGTTTTAATTTGTAAAAATAACCAAGCAGTTAGCAGTGTAGAACTGGAAGCTGTCACTCCGGCACTCAGCGCGAGCACTTTCACCGGGTTTTACCTCGCTGGAGCAACGAACGTTTAACGGCCCGTGCGGCAGATCTCCAGGTTCGCTCCCGGTGCGGAGTAGCGAGGTGCGTTCGGCGGCGAAAGCCCCCCATTGCAGCTCTAGAATCTGGAGTCTAGATCTTGCCTCGCAGGACCCAGGCGATAATTAACCCCCGGGTAATTGCCTTAAGCGGACAGAGAGCCGGCAGCCTCGCTGGGACGGGGAACCCGCCCCGCCCCGCCCCTTGCAGGGCCCCGCCCCGCCCCTTGCAGGGCCCGCCCGCAGGCACTGCCGGCACGCCACCGCCCCCGCCCGGCCACATCGGCCCGGCCCCGCCCCTTTCCGCGCCTCGCACCACGTCTGCAAAACCACCCGCGGGCGGGGCGCTCACCCGGAAGTGCTCCCGGGGCTGGCCCCGCCCAGCGCGTGTGCTTCCGGGTGGCAGCGCCCTTCCCCGCCCGGCACCGCTGCCCGCCGCCGAGCCGCCGTCTATCCCCTCGCCTTCCGCCCACCCCGCTCCCCCCGCCCCCATCTCGGTCCGTGTCCCCCCCTCGCCTGTCTCCGCGCCGGGCCAATGCTGCTGCGGGGCTCCCAGGCCGCGGGGCCGTGGCGGCAGCTGCCGCTGTGGCTTCTAGTCGCGCTGGCGGCCTGCGCCGTGCGGGCCTCCGAGATAACCTTCGAGCTGCCCGACAACGCCAAGCAGTGCTTCTACGAGGAGATCGCCCAGGGCACCAAGTGCACCCTAGAGTTCCAGGTAGTCAGGCGGACGGGGCGAACTCACGGGGAAGCGCCGCCCCGGGCCCGGGCGCGCCGCGCTGGCGGAGCTGGGCCCAGCCCCGGGCTCGGCCCTGTGCCGGCGAGCGGTGGTCGGGGGGCCTGTGGGGGTGGGGGAGCCTCGCAGATTCCTTCGTTTACTGCGCGCTGCTCCGAGTAGTTAGGAGAAGCGCCCGGCACGGAGCAGCCGCCGAAGCCAGCGCGGTTTCCAGCTCAGCTGAGGAGACACTGCAGGCAGTCGTGTGCGCTGCGGCAGGGGCGGGGAGGCGTGCGTTTAGTTCAGGGGGAAGTAACAGGCATAAATTTGGCCCTGGAAACCGGCAGCGTCTTTTACCCTGATCGCTGTCATGCGGTGCCCTGTCTGAACAGCCTGGAGAACACCTAAAGTGCTGCCCAGCAAGGTGCCAGGAAAGTAATTTCTGTGTTTTTTGTGAAGTAGTTGCATAATGAGTACGATACAACTTAAGGAGCTAATGCTTCTTATTTCGGAGTATGGTTCAGGTTGGGGTTATTTAGCAAACGTTATGAAGGTGATGAAGTATGTATGCAGGAAGCGTCCCGGGCATATAGTAAGATGGGAGTCTCACTAAAAATAAAACATGCAGGCAAACTGACACTGAAGACTGTGGTTAACAGGCATGTATTGAGGCTGCACGGTTTTTCTTACCTTTTGCAGTTTCTAACAGTTTGAACATGCAGCCATCATGATAGATAGAGCACACTGTTCAGCTGTATTGAGCAAATAGCTCTGACAATTTTGGTGCCTATGAGTGTATCAGCAGGGCTGGAACCTTTCAGTCTGCAGCTTCAGCTGGTGAAGTCACTGGCTGTACAGCAGCAGCATGAGAGAGAAATCGTCCTTGACAATGGGATTCAGTTATCTTTGTAGTCTTTTGAAGGGTCCATGTGCTTCTGTTCTGACTTTTCCTCTAGTTGCTGTCCTGCTTTTAGTATTTTGGGGAATGTTGCTACCAAATATTGGTCCTTATTACTCTGTCCTGCATGTTCTGTTTCTTAGATATCTTATCCCTGCCCAAATGTTTCTTGTCCCTGCCAGTTACTTTCATAAAGCCTTTTCTGTGCAGTACTTTCCTGCCTGTTTTGAAGTGGGTATCATTGTAGGTTGCTGGACAGATAAGCCTGCTGTTGTCACTTTTGTTGGTAATCAGAACAGAAGTAGCACTGTCAAAAGGAAAGTCTGGATGTGACCAAGTGCTGGTAGACTGAAATGCTCTGTGCTTTTGGCAGTAAGTCTTAAGAGCTGAGAGGAAGCTCAAGCAAGCTCTGGGTAGGAATCCTAGGGGCACTTTAAAACTGTGGCAGATCTTTACCATGTACATATAAATTGGCCTTTTCAGTGTGTGTGATATAACAATGTGAGTGACTTCTGTGTAATTGGTAAAAAGCACGACCCTGTCAAATTTGGTATGATGCTTCAAAAATGAACCATCGTTTCATTATAGAAAAATCTTATTTTTGTTTTTTATTTCCAAGGTAAGCATTTCTGTATGAAAAACCCAACTACATGCAGATACCTGGGGAGAGACATCCAGAGATACAGAAATCCAAAGTGTTTTTTTCCTCTTTCTATCCTGTCATCACACTTTTGGAAAAACTATGAAGATACTGCTTGCTACCTGACTATTTTTAAAACTTCTTCTTTGCTGAGTAGCTACTGCTCAGATCTCTTGTTATTTCAGTTTTACCATTAACATTGTTGTTTTAGTAACTTGATACTTAAACTGATGTGAGTTTAAATAATACTATGTGAACTGAAGTGCAGATACTCCTACTAAAGTATTTCAGTGACTTCTGCACACATATACAAGGGACATGCCTTTAGATGTAAATATTTTCCTCCTTCAGCGTGCTTTATCCTAAAATCAAAAAGTTTGGAGCAAGGATTAAGTGTAGAACTACTAGTGTAAGAGTCGTTGGTACACCAAGTGATGAATATGTAAG
This sequence comes from Falco biarmicus, assembly GCF_023638135.1. Classification (NCBI taxonomy): domain Eukaryota; kingdom Metazoa; phylum Chordata; class Aves; order Falconiformes; family Falconidae; genus Falco; species Falco biarmicus. The sequence goes on along the minus strand of NC_079311.1, from coordinate 18,051,023 downwards.
CTACCGATGAGTCTGTTGAGGTGGGATAGCTTGTCTACAGAGCAATATGCTGTACACCAACAATAATCAAAGCCTAAAAAGCCCTGGAGACCATTATGCGAGTTGGCATTAGCCAGATGGGCAGGTTTCGAGAAAAATGCTGTGGCTAACTGTGCAGGAGGGAGGCAGTGGCAAGACACACACCCCCCCCCCCCCCCCCCATCATTGCTGGTTCACAAGCCCAGGTTGAAATACCTGTTCTACTGGTCTAACGCCATTCCAGCAGCCTAAAGCAGCTTGAGCTAATACGGTAGTTACACTCTTCTGGCCATACAGAAAGGAGCTGTTTTACTCCTTGTTAGCAGTTTCAGCCAGCTGAATCAGTTCCACGGAGGACTCACGGATACAGCAAACTGTTTTCGTTGCAGTAATGTCTTCACTGCCCCATCAAGTTTCATCTACTGTAGCCTTTGCTGTTGTACAATTATTTATAACAAACTAAAATTGCTCTCTTAAACAATTTGAAAAGATAATTGACATTATATATGCTGAACCTAAAGTATTTTGAATTACATTGTGTCTTCCATAAAAAAAAAATTTGCAGACTCGCTTTGAAAGATTTTCAAATTACATTTTAAAACGTTAGTTAAAGAAAAAGGTTTTGCAGTGCCGTGTGACAATTGATACTTCTTAGAAGAAATGTATAAATACCTGTTTTTTTAAAAAGGCAATTTTTTGGTTTTTGTTTTCAGGTGATCACTGGAGGTCACTATGATGTTGACTGTCGGCTGGAAGATCCCGATGGCATTGTATTGTACAAAGAAATGAAGAAACAATACGATAGCTTCACATTTACTGCATCCAGAAATGGAACATACAAGTTCTGCTTCAGCAATGAATTCTCTACTTTCACACACAAAACTGTGTACTTTGATTTCCAGGTTGGAGAAGATCCACCGCTGTTTCCTAGTGAGAACAGAGTCACCGCACTTACCCAGGTAAAATGCTATTGTGTTTGACAGTGGCTGTTTGGTGGAGGCAGTGTTTTTTTTCAAGTTCAGCTGCGTTATGTATCTATATAATTTCTGAAAATCAATGGATTTGAGCTTTTAAAATAATCTGGATTACTACAAAGAAGCTTTCTTTCTGAAGATTAGATTTATAGAACACAGAACAGAGCTGAGAAGGAATCACCAATTGCTTAAGAGAAAATTAGTGTAGTAACTTAAACTCTAGGCTACTATGTTTTTTATTATTATTGTATTTCCAAACTTAAGAGAAACTTTCAGAATTGTTTTTATATTTAAAATAGTAGTCTTTTTGGGGGCAGACTTACATTGACTTCTCATGTAACAGCCATTTTTGAAATGGAGAAGAAAATTCTAGCAAAATAAACAAATGAACAGTGTCAGCCATATTTAGCTGGCTTCTAGCTCTTTGTCCTTTGTAGGACACTGTGAAGTATCAGAACATTATTGTTATATTCTCAGGATTTTACAGTTTTGTACTTCTACCCTATCTAAATCCATCAAAACTTTCTTTGGAACGCTTGCTTCATTAATTCCCACTCATGTCCTTACCATCATAAAACCTCACTTTAAACAACCGTTAAAGAATGCTGTATATGATTGTTATTTTGCTAGTCCGGACACAACAGTATGAATACCACTTCTCAAATGCCAATCTCACTTGAATTTATCTCATATAAGTCTGTAGTAGCTGAGAACTGTAATGAGTAGATGACTTGCTGTGAATTCAGCTAGAGCTCTTTCTTCTTGTCACTCTTCTGCTTTGCTTTATTTCATATTCTGATTCTTGATCCTGGGTCTTTCCATCTCTTCTCCTAACTTTAGACTTCAGTCTGTTCAGTCTGTGTGTTCTGTTACATCTGGTTTTTCTTTTGCTATCTTGGCATCAACAGAGGGATTTTGACAATGCAGAACGTGCAATTCCTGGCTCTAGCATCTCTGCAGCGCCTTGCAGCCTGTGGGAGAAGATATATGAAAAAAATAGTTTATTACTGGTTTGTAGCATATGCAATGCAAAGAAGGTATTTGGGAAAGGGGAGGTTCTTGTATCATGACCAAATTTGGGCAGCCTTTTGTAGGACAGTGAAAGGTAAATCCCTAAAACCAGAGTGACTCTGTGTTTAAATCCCTTGTGCAGACTAGGAGAGCTCTGTAATTTATCAGCGAGACCAATGGCAGAAGCTAGTTTGGAAGACCTCTTCCTGGATTTTGTTGAGAATATCTTGGGCTTCTTCAGACACCTGTCCTGAAAGTCATTGACTTGGAAAGACAGGCACAGATACAAGTAACTGAGAGTGGTTCTATCAGGGTGTTAAGCATTTCCTTTCATAATAGTTTGTGATGTTTAATCCTCAGGAAATAGTTATTTTAAGCCATAAAATAGTAAAACAAATTGTGATTGATCTCTTGGTGATCAAAACACAGTAAGGAGTATTGACTTTTGCTTACAGAATATAAATTGAAAGCGCAAGAAGTTTATGTGAAAAAATGGTCTAGGGCTTGGAAAACTGGTAATACTACCTCTTTTTTTTAATGAAAAGTGGCAATGAATTTGGGCAGTTTGTTAAGTATTTGTAATATGATTATGTTACGGAGCATTCAGGAACACTGAAAGGTAACAGAATTGTCCTTTCTCAGTTGTTTTTTGCATACATGATTAAGAAGGTTCTCTTGCCCAAAGAGCAAGTTGAGTTCAGTAATACAGATTTTAGGATGTACAACTTGAGTGAGAATTGTGCAATGAAGAATGTCATACTTGTGAAACACAGGAGAAATTAATATACACTATGTGCATTTTAATATTATAGGCAACTACTTGTTTTCCTGGTATGTATGGTATTAACAACTGAGAGATCACTGACATTTCAAAAGTGTTTCTAATGTTAATTTTGAAGCCAAATATACATGAATTTAAGATTTATTTAGTTCTCAAAGCCTGCTGCTTTTTATTAGACCTAGTTTTACATGCTTGTGTGTTAAAGAGTCTGTTGCATTCCTGTGTGTAGAGTTTGATCAATGTAGGTTAAATATTACTACATTTACAGTATTTCAATCTGACAATGGACAGGGTTAATCATTAGCTTGCAGAGTTACATGAATAGTAATTTTAACTACCAAACCACAAATCTTGCAGAAAAAGCACTAGAAGAATTCTTAATTCAGTGCTGTGTATTTGTTTGCTTCTCTAGATGGAGTCTGCGTGTGTTTCAATTCATGAAGCTTTGAAGTCTGTGATCGATTATCAGACTCACTTCCGTTTGAGGGAAGCACAGGGCCGCAGCAGAGCAGAGGATTTAAACACGAGGGTGGCCTACTGGTCCATAGGGGAAGCAATCATTCTTCTTGTTGTTAGTATTGGGCAGGTATTTCTCCTCAAAAGCTTCTTCTCAGATAAAAGGACCACAACAACCCGTGTTGGATCATAACTAGTAGTGGTAATGCTTCAGGTCATTGTGTGCTACTCATCTGTAGAAATAACTGTTTTCCAGTTAATTGTAGTTACAAAAGATCTCAGTATATGCAACATTCAAATGTCTCTACCCCTCATCCCTTAAAAATCACAAAACAGACCCAAAAAGTTATGAAAGGAACACATGATTTGAAATACTTTAAAATACTTTGGAACTTTACGTGTTTCCCGATTCCTGTATTAAGTATCTGGCAGTGGCCAGCCTCTGTATTTCTACTGATTGAAATCCAAACGGAGTTTGAATTGACCAGTAAGATTAACAATCTGCAGTATAACACTTCTAAAATAACCCAACAGTCTAGTGTCTGATATGAGAGACTATATATATATATGCATACATATATATATATATGAAAATTTGATTTGGCTTTTAATTTTCAGGATGAATGTATTGCATTATAAAAAAGCAAATGCAATGAAATGCACTGTTTTGACTTGCTGTTAAAAAATAATCCAGTGGTACCCCTCGTTTATTTGTAAAATTGTTGCAAGCTTGACACTACATCATGGTGCAAATTCTTCACCAGCCTGGTAAGTCACCATCTTCCAACCTTGCTAAATCTTATACTTTAGTATATTTGCTTAAATACACATTCTTCTGTATTAAAATAAATGCATTTCCTCTTTTACAATGTTTGTTTTACTGAACAAATTGTAAGCTGAGACTACTCAGGAAATCCACTTTCTGTATTCAAAAGCCCAAATCTTCAAGATTATTTAAAAAACATGCAATAAAATAGGAAATCCTCTAACTTTGTCACTGAAACTGCAGTTTCTGTACTCATACATGTTGCTGCTGCTTTTTGGATTTGAGACCAGAAGTAGCTTGGTTTGTTAAGCAGCACAGCACCAGCACTGGATGAGGTTATATTATGTGTTAGGCACATACAGAGCTTTTTACTGAATTGTTTTCCTGTTAAGAGGCCAATTTGATATTGATACTGCATTGCACAAGTGCTGTAAATTTTACTTTTCTGTGTGTGGTGCACTGATACATGATGGCCTTGTGCATCTAATTGCCACTTTTTTTGCTAGTGGTTGGGAAATGTGTTTCAGGTTATCTTTTTGGTAGACTTACAGTTAAATTGTTTCCACTGCTCATGTCTTTAGTAGCTTATGTACTGTAAAGTCTTGTTTTATTTTGATGTGTAAGGTAGTAAATATTTGTACATATAAGTAGCTTGAATTGAGCTGGTCAAAATAAGGCTAAACTCCTTCACATGACTCTGGGGGAATGAGTAGACTGACCAATTCTTAAGTGCACACAAAGTAAACTAAGGTGAAAAACCTTGTTATATATTACTGGCTGAATCAAAAGATGCTTCTTAAACAGGTTCTCAGCAAGCAGAGAAAGAATGCTAAACCCTTATTAATTGCCTGTATTATTTGTAGCAAAAATTCAAATTTGCATGTACAGGTGACACTTGAGCGGTTTGAAGAATTGGTCTAAGATGACTTGATTTTAAAATGTTGTGAACCAAATGACTGCTCCTTTGGAAACTGAGGAAAAACCTCAAACAGCTGAAAAATTATTTAAAAGGTTACAGGGGTATTTAAAAGCTTAATGTGTGTAAAATTCTGGACTGCATGTAATGTTTTTCTATCCTGTACTGAATTTTGCATACTGCAGTCCCATTTTGGGATGCAAGCTTCTTGGAAATAGACTCACAAAGGTCAGGAAACAGAAAAAACCCAGTGCTTTCTTACAATACAAATCTGTGCCTGCACACAATATTCTTGACTGTACCTGTATGCTTTATTCTTGTGTTTCAGAAACTGATACATTTTGTGCTGCATTGCATACAATAATGAAGCAAGTGGTACACTTTGGGTGCATATTTTGGATGAAAACATGATTTAATTTTGATAGTGTCCACTGTTACCTTCAGGAATTTGAGTATCGCTTGTGTAGCTTTAATCACAACAACAGCATTTGTTTTAAAGATTGAAATGTATTGGTTCCTTTTCCACTGAGTGGTTCTGTGTGCTGTCAAAAGTGGTAAACAATGGGGTAAAACAGGTAAGTCGGCCATGACATACACATTTCTTAATTCTTTTGTAATGTTTGAATATGTGAAGTGGGAACTGTTCAGCTCGGTATTACTCCCACTGCAGAGGTTTAGTGGACTTGACATTTGCATTGAAGTTAGGTATCCAAACCAGTCCTCTGGTATCCTCCTGCATAATATGCAGCAGTAGATTAAAAATGCCTTTATTTTTGTGTTACTAAAACCACAGCACAAATACACATGTTTAAACATAGCTGTGTATAGTTTTTAAAATAAGTGACTGAATAGGATATAATAAAACACATGCTAACATGCAGTGGTTGGAGAAATGCATTGTGACTTTTGGTTAAAGCTGCACCTTTTTAACGTATGAAGAGAACAGTTTGGTTAATGATGAAATACACAAGTAAATGTCCTGTGTTAAAGGGGATATAACTGTGTTTTTAATTGCTAAAGACCCCAATTTTCAGCTATTCCTCAGATGTTTTATGTTTACAGAACTTTTCATGTCCTGGAACGTCAGTTTCATTTGGGGGGACAAAAATTTTAGGTTGAATAAGACAAAAAACAGACCCTGTGAACATTGTATGGGAAAATAAAAATTAATATATGAATGTGGTCTGGTTGTTCTGTTTGCATGTGGGAGTGGGAGCATTATTCTTCAAAAAAGCTTTGAATAATGATTGGAATAGTCAGCTTGTGTCTTAACACATCAGAGTTGATCTGCCATCTGACACTTGATCATTACTTCTGCTGCTTACATCAGGAAGTGTATCAGTTCACTGGTATTCATAGTTAGCTGTGCTTTCAGGTCACTGGAAAGTCACAAGTTTCAGCAAGATAGTGTGGTTACTGGCTCTTGCTCAGAACATTAGCAGTGCAGGCAGTAATATTCATAAATCTGTTCCTGTTGGAGTGGAATTCCAAGTATGTGACTACAGATGCCTGGAATGACTTGAGACCTACAGCATCTTTTCTGATAAGTTCTGTCGATAGAAGGTTAATATGGGATGAGCTAGAAAAGTGCATCCAATTAGCATTGTCTAATGACGAGATGTAAACTTCATGTATTATGTAGCAACTAAATGATTGACTTGAGATATTTGGTGTACTTTCTTGCTGAATCTTAACACGTATCAGTTTTTAAAAACCAGATGGAGTAGGCATCGTCGCTTTGTGTGGGCATCTTCCAAAATGGCTTTTTCTTGCTGTTTGTTTCTCGTATGTCAGTTGTACGTTAAAAATTTTCAAGAATTTTTACAGTACTTGGATTAAAAAAGCTTTTTTCTAGAAGTATGGGCAGGTTCTCCTCTTTCAGGGTTATTGTTATGGTCAAGTAGTTATTCTGGGGCTTTTTTTGGTGCTCGGCACCCAGGATGTGAAAGTAGCTCAAGGTAAGTTGCAGTCAGAAGCACTCTTCCGCTGAAAGCTGATAATCTTAAAAAAAAAATAAAAAAAAAATAGGTGAAGAGATGAGTCAGTGGATCAGCTGACCTGGGTGATGATGAAGGCTTTTATCAAAGAAGAAGTAGAAATGTGCTCTGGACCACTGTAACCCACTATAAAGTTTCTCAGACTGCCTGAGGGCATAACTGCAGCAGAGGCACTGCAACCTGGATTTTGTATGACTTGCGCAATGGCAAAAATTACTGAAAGAAATTTTTAAAGCCTGGCCTTGGGGTTCAACGGGGAGTTACCATGTAACAGATCACTGTGCAGAAAGCTGGTGTACTGCACCAGGTTATTCTAGGACAGGTTCTGTGCTTCGTATGTAAGTGAAATTCATCATGTGACACGGATCCAGTTTCTTCAGCAGTGTGGGGTTTTGCTGTTTATATTCCACATCTCTAAAGGAGAGCAAGCAAGCTTATTGCATATTATCAGGAATTTTACATTGCCTGATACAACTCTGGAGTCGTTACTATTGATTTCAGAGGTTTTTCTGTGGATCTGTGTGTTGTGAGACCCCACTGAGTACTGTGTTCAGCTCTGGGGCTCCCAGTATAAGAAGAACACGGACCTGTCAGAGCAAGTCCAGAGGAGGGCCACAAAGATGACCAGGAGGCTGGAGCACCTCTTCTACAAAGACAGACTGAGAGAGTTGGGGTTGTTTGGCCTGGAGGTGAGAAGGCTCCAGGGAGGCCTTGTGGCTTTTCAACACTTAAAGGGGGGTTATGAGAAAGATGGGGATTGACTTTTTAGTAGGGCTTGTAGTGATAGGGCAAGGACTAATGATTTTAAACTGAAAGAGGGTAGATTTAGACCAGCTATCAGGAAGAAATTCTTTACTCTGAGGGTGGTGAGGCACTGGCACAGGCTGCCCAGAGCAGCTGTGTGTGCCCCATCCCTGGCAGTGCTCAAGGCCAGGCTGGATGGGCCTTTGAGCAACCTGGTCTAGTGCAAGGTGTCCCTGCCCATGGCAGGGGGGCTGGAGCTAGGTGATCTTGAGCGTAGGTCCCTTCCAACCCAAACCATTCTATGATTTACTGGAGGTGCCATCAAAGTGTCTCTCCTAATGATTCTTGATGTGCAAAATTTTCATACCTTTGCTTTCTGCCCAATGGGGCTCTTCACAGGAAGTAACTATTGATACCAACAGAGAAATCCACCAGTAGGGATAGCGTCATCTAACATCAAGGATTATTTAAAACTAAGTATAGCAATCCTTAGTAGTGTTCATTACTGAATTATTTTCCTCAGCCACTGAGGTAGTCTTTATGCATTTACAGCTGATGAGTGCTAATTCTACTTGTCACTAAGACCATGGACATGTTCCTTGAAGTGATCAAAATCTTCCAACATCACCTGATTTCTTGTTAAAAACAGATTACACTCCTTTTTCTGTACAACTCAGTGGAGGAGCGGTCCTCCAGGGGTAAGATGAAATGAAGCTTTTAACATGGTCACTGAATGAGACAGGTGCAAAGTTTGTCTTTCACATTCCTCCCCTTGATTTCCGTGGTGGTTGAATCAAGCTCCAAAAAAGCAAAGTTGTGCATGCATACTGAGGATGCTACTAATCTTGACTGAGTAGGTGTTGTGAGACATGAGGGGAAGCGGTGACCCATCTCAGCTTAGGAAATACTCTGGTTACCCAACAGTAGCAACTCTCAAAAGTTTCGTTATTTGTATTAAAAAGTCCATGTTACGAACCCCAGGGCAAGATCTTAGGTAAGCATAAGGTGGTTTTACTTGAGATACTTATAAGCAGATTGATTTGACCTGCTCACATCTTCTCTCCCACCTGCTGACAAGAACCAGGACGTATATATGTAAGCAGTCTGGTCAGCATCACTGGTGTGCAACAGTGTGTTCTTAAGTAACTAACCATCTTGTGCACCCATGTTTCATGTTTCTTAGCATTAAAGGCTGTTTTGCTGGTGGGCTAACCAGAAAGGGAGTGACGCAGGGGGTATGCTGTACCCATATTCCCACCCTCTTATGCTGTGATTTTACCAGAGCATAGAAAACAATCTCGAACAAAACACCACATTCCTTGATTTCACTGCTGTCAATTCTGTGTTTGGCTATCAATAGAGGCTGTTGAACAGGACTGCCTAAATATTTTCATAGCCTCTATCCCTCACCATTCACACTGTCCAGCTTGCAGTGCAGCAGATGAGATGTGATACCGCAGGATGCCATTGCTTCAACAGCCTGCATTGTTCAGGCACATGTTTTGTAGTTGGTGTGCTCCCACATGAAGGGTATTGTAACCTCCTGCTAAGCATGTGTGACAGGGGTCAGTGATCAGATGCATATCTGAGAGGTCTCCACTTGGTGCAGTATTCCTGGTTTAAACAAGAACCTTCTTGTTAGGGATGTGATTGGTTCCTATCCATGTCTCGGGTGTTCTTCCCTACATTTATGTAGACAGATTTTCCTGATGCCAAGGACAGCAGATCTTATTCACTCCTTACTGTCAAATAATATCCTTTATAAATTACCAAAAAGAAAGTATATTTATATTTTTGTTATGAGGAGCAGCATTTTCTTTCTGGAAGAAATTAAACATGAGGGAAAAGGCTTTGGGAAAGGATAAGAGCTTTTTTGGCATGACACTGCCTTTTCCTCTGATGTTCAAAGGTACTATTTGGTGTCAAGCAAGAATCCCAACAGAAGATCTCAACAGAATTCAGAAAGAAGGAGGAAAGGCAGAAGAGAAGGAGGAAAAGGGAAGGAAGGAAGAGAAAACAGGACAGAGAGAGGAGGCTTGAGGAGTGTGCTCCCCATGGACAAGAGGTGCTCCCTCTCCTGGACTGCAGATGGCCTTTGGTGGCTGCTGCCCCTAGTGCAGGTCTGCAGTGCAATCTGCACATTGCAGCTGTGATTCACACCAGAAGCCACTCTCTCTAATGCATACTGGCACACTGGTAATGAGGGATTCAATGAAAGTTGCCTCAAGGGAAATGAGAAGAAACTTTTGTCAAAGGGTGAATGGAAGTGGGAAGACCAGTAGCCTTTTATGGAAGAATAATAGAGTATGGTAGCAACCAGGAGGTGCTGTCACCTGTGAAATACTCTGCCTGACATCAAACCAGCCTTTCATGCCACCGGTAGAAACTCAGCATGTCTTGTCAGCTGTCAGTGCCATTGCTCATCTTGAACTGACATAAGATGGTCAGCTGCCCACCAATTCTGTATGTACCTTTCACTCTCAAAGGTGTGTAAGACATTACAGGCCTCATGTAGTACCACACCATGCTTGCTTATTTCTAGAACAAAAGCCCCAAACCCCTGAAAATTCACAGGGCAGAAAATGAGGCTTTGTTTCATCACTGGTACAAATCCCTGGGCCAAGGTGGGTTATACCTCATTAAGTGGAGTTGCACAGCAAGGGGAACTGTTGCAAATCCACCTTAGAAAGAAATTGCTGCATTTCAAAATGTAGTCATGATATTTGAAAAACACTGGAAAAAATGTTTTTACTGAAAAGTATATGACTTGTCAGTCAAAATACTGGAATTTACTTTCTGTTATAGACTAGTATTATTTACCGTACACTGGAACTAAACACATGACAAGACATCTGAAACAACGTCTCAAAATGAAGTTTTATCTTGCCAGAATTTCCTTTTGGAAAACGCCATCCTACAGTTTGCTATACGCACAGGTAAGAATAATCAAAACCCAAAAGCTTCCCTTAGTTATACTGCAAAACCCCAAGAGCTGAAAGTTGAGTCTGTAGGTAGCCAGAAGTCCAACACGTACCACAGTCAAAAGAAGGAAAACACTTATGGGTGTCCTGGAAGTCCATAGCACTTTGGAGGGTTGGGCCTGGCATATCTGTTTCCATAACATTTTCTCATGACCTTGTGTGCCTGCAGGGCTGCTATAAAATAGGATTGCTTTTGAGCACTTGTTCGGAAGCAGTGATTTTACTGATGTACTTGCTTGGACAAGAGTATGAAGGAAGAAGTGTATTAAATGCAACGAGATACAGAAATGGGATGAATGGCACATGTCTGCAAGTCTAAATAAATACGATTATAAATGCCAAGACAGAGATGCTGCCACTTACCTTCAGTTCATCTCTGTGGGACTGAATTTTCTTGTTGTAAATCCCAACACTAATGCATGATAAAAGCATCCATTAATTACAGAAATCAATAGAAATAGTGAAGTTGTGAAAATCATACAGGCAATGTTTCTGGCAGGTGAGGATGACTGATTCAGAGCAGGGAGTGCTAATAAATGCATTGGTAGCACACCTTGTTTACTAACGCATAAAGAAAACCAATGCCCATGCGTGGCAGGAGCCAGGTTCTGCATTGGAAGGGATTCAGAAATGCTGAAATCAGGATGCCTTGCTGTAAGGTGAGAATTTCAACAGCCTGAAATCACCACAGGAACCAACAATGCAAACACTGCATTGTCATCAGGAGATCCATGTTTGATGAATGCAAATTGTCACTTGACAGCTCTCACTGACTTGGGCTGTTTAGAAAGAAAGCCCAGAAGAGCTTTTGCTTATTCAAATGATAATGATGAACCCCTCCATCCCTGTGATACCTATGGTGTACAATGATATAGCCCAAATTCCTGATAAGCTTGGACTAAAAGTAGTTCTTAAGTCATAACAAAAAAGACTGGGGCTAGCCTAGTACTTGGGCCATCTGGATGTGCTTCCTCCTTTTTGAGCCCTGATCCCTCCAGGGCATCTACGCTTTTCACGGCACACACAGCCTTTCACTTCCACTGAACGCCTCAGCATGTGGCAAGACAAAACCAGGGATTACGTGGATCATTGAATCTCATTTTGTGCAGATGCACCATGAAGTAAACATTTATTCTAGAAGGGCCCAAAGAACATCCTCCAGCCACTACAGAGGGTGCCTTCAGCACTTGTAATAGCAAATAAATGGCTTGTCATAAAATACAAACTCCAAAGTCTCAATGAACCTTTCCCGGGCAACACTAGCAGGAAAACTGTTAGCAAATCTGAAACAAAGGTCAGTGATAGAAGATGAAGTGGAAACAAGGGAATTCTGAAAGGCTTAGAGCTGTCACACCCCCAAAACTTGCTTATTTGGGTAACTGGCACTGTACTGGAAATATCAGACCCTACACAGCTCTGCACACAGATTTGCTCCTCCATGCTTGCTTTGAAGGGAGTTTTGGGGCTATCCTCACAAGCATTCTGTGTTGAAAGCAAAGAAGCTCTGTAGCAGGTGATGTTCATTGTCTCAAACTCTCCCAAGAGATGGGGCAAAGCAAAGACAAGCCCCAGATCTCAAGATCCACCAAAAAGATCTTCTAGATGAAGGACTGTTTTCACATGATGTAGCAAGTCTGCAGGCTGATGCGATTACAGAATCATAGAATAGTTTGGGTTGGAAGGGGCCTTTAAAAGTCACCTAGTCCAAACCCCTTGCAATTAGCTGGGACACCTTCAACAAGATCATGTTGCTCAAAGCCCCATCCAACCTGGCCTTGAACTCTTCCAGGGAGGGGGCAGCCACAACTCGTCTGGGCAACCTGTGCCAGTGCCTCACCAGCCTCAGAGTAAAGAATTTCTTCATGATAGCTGGTCTAAATCTACCCTCTTTTCAGTTTAAAACCATTACTCCATGTCCTGTCACTACAGGCCCTACTAAAAAGTCTGTCCCCATCTTTCTCATAAGACCCCTTTAGTACTGAAATGCCACAATAATGTCTACCCAGAGCCTTCTCTTCTCCAGGCTGAACAATGCCAACTCTCTCAGCCTTTCCTCATAGAAGTGTTGCATTGCTCTGATCATTTTTGTGCCCTCTTCTGGACTCCAACAGGTCTATGTCTTTCCTATGCTGAGGACTCCAGAGCTGAATGTAGTACTTTGGATGGGATCTCACCAGAGCAGAGTAGGTGGGCAGAATTACCTCCCTTGACCTGCTGGTCACTCTTGTTTTGATGCAACCCAGGAAACAGGTGGTTTTCTGGCCTGAGAGTGCACTTTGTTGGTTCATGTTCAGTTTTTGATCCACCAGTATTCCCAAAGTCCTTCTTGACAGGGCTGCTCTCAATCCCTTCATTCCCCAGCCTGTAGTGATACTGAGGGTTGCCCTGACCCAGGTGCAGGACCTTGCACTCAGCCTTGTTGAACCTCATCAAGTTCATATGGGCCCATTTCTCGAGCTTGTCCAGGTTCCTCTGGGTGGCATCCCATCCGTCAGGCTAGTCAATTGCACCACTCAGTTTGGCGTTGCCTGCAAACCTGCCGAGGATGTACTTGATCCTACTGTCTATGTCATTGATAAAGATATTAAACAATACTGGTCCTAGTATGGACCTCTGAGGGACAGTACTCATCACTGATCTCCATCCAGACATTTTGTTGCTGACTACTACTCTCTGGATGCAACCATCCTGCCAAATCCTTATCCACCAGTCTACCCAGGAAATCCATGTCTCTCCAATTTAGAGAGAAGAATTTTGTGGGGGATGGTGTCAAAAGCATTACAGAAATCCAAACAATTAACATTCAGAACTCTTTCTTCCATTGTTAAAGGCCACTAGGTTGGTCAGGCAAGACTTGCCCTTAGTGAAGCATTGGCTAACTCCTTGAAAAAATGGAAGTTTGCTTTCCTCAAATTCAGGGTCCTGACTTCGCTTTTTGCCTGTCCCCTGTCCCTCAGGACTGTGAACTCTGTGAACAGTGTGATCGCTGCAGCCCAGGCTGCCTCCAATATTCATGTCACCAATTAGCTCACTTGTGGTGGCGACCAGCAGGTCCCGTATCAAATCCCTTCTCGTAAGGCTGTCTATCACCTGGCTTAAGAAGTTATCCTCAGTGCTCTCCAGGAGTCTCCTGGATTGCCTACAGCTCACTGTGCAACTTTTCCAGCAAATGTTGGAGTGGTTCAAGTCCCCCAGAAGGATGAGGGCCTGCAAGTGTGATGCCTTCTGTAGCTGGATTAAGAAGGCTTTGTCAATAGGCTTGCCATGATTGGGCAGCCTGTGGTAAATACCAGCCACAATGTTCCCTTTGTTGCCTCGGTCTCTTATTGTTTCCCATAAACTTTCAACCCACTTGTGGGTGTTCTTCAGACTCTTCACAATCTATTAATTGCCCAGACTTTGATGCCCAAGATGGTGGTATCAGATGGGAAAAGGGAACAGGTGCATTTGGATGGGTATTTAATTTCACATGGCAGACATTAGCTTCTTGGACATGATTTTGAAGCAAGAACAGTTCTCTTTCCCCTTTTACAGAAAATACAGTGAACCAGAGCAGGGCAAATCCTTCTGACTCAAGTCCTGCAGTGAGCTTGGGGAAGGAACTTCAAGGCCATACCTGAGTCAGGCTATGGAGCAAGGCTGTCTCAACTCCATCTTAACTTTCAGACCCCAGGACAGCACCGCGTGCCTCCTACCCCACTTGTGAAAATTAATAACCCTCAATCTTGTTCTTGTTTATGCTTTTAGCACAACCAGGCCTGCATGGCTGGTATCATGGATTAGATCACTTGGAAGTGGGAGTGAAGGCTAACAGAGGTCAGAGCAGAGGGAGAGGGGAGATGCAGTAGATTGCTTCCCAGCACTTCGCTCAGCACCTATAGGGATGTGGAGCATCTGGCAACCCAGAGGCTGTGGTGACTCGCAGAGGTCCAAACTGTTTCACAGCATCTAGCACAAGCCTTAAGCCATTATTGTAGAAGCTAAAACACTGTTTAAAGGACGGCAGATGGCAGTGGAAAACCTTTCTGAGGACAGTGCCACACCCCAGGGATGCCTTAGGACAGAGCAGGTGGCTGTGGATTCATTATAGATATTCCCACTGGCAATTACTGAAATATGATGCTGCCTCAATATTATGACTCTGCGAAGGAGGAAAAAAGAGCAGTGCTTCATTCAAGAGCTCTGCTTGCTCTGTATGTTTATCAGATTTGTATTTGCCAACTTTAGCAACCACAGCAGACCAGAAGCTGGGTTTTGTTACGTCATTTGCTTCTTTGGGATTTGGTAAACAATGCTGCCAGAGATATTCTGCTGGCAGCAAATGGCCTGAAAACCTGTGGTACAGCTGCACATGAGAAGAAGAACCCCAGTCTGTTCTGGAGGTGCATCCTCCTGTGATGTCACTTATTGCTACCATAGCACTGTAACTATGTCAGTGAAATCAAGCTGAGTTTGACATCAATGAGCATCAAGATGGGCTTGGGAGGCCAAATGATCCAAGAGAACTTAATTTCTAACCGATATGTTCAGGATATGTAATATGCAGTGTATTCTGCAGGTGTTACCATGAAACTCTGCAATGCTTTTCAGCAAACTACACAGCTCTCCAACCCCAAGGCTCTTCCTGGAAGAGTCACTTTCCCTACTGTAAAATCTCCACTTCAACTTGAGGCTTGCAGAAGATTGATACCTGTTTTATGACAAACCTCAGAACTAGACACACGTTCAAAAGTAAGCCTTGTACAAAAAGAAATACCCCAACCTGCTCATCTGCAAAGCTGGAATGAGAAACATGTGCTACATGATATGCAAATGTCTGACTGGATTTAAATGATATTAGTGAAAGGAACAGACAGACACATCTGGTTTTGGAAGGGCTCTGTGCTAGTTCCCCTATTTCACTAAATGCAGAACTGAGATATTTACTAATTCAAAACAAAGGACTAATTTAAAGCACTTCATAGCCTGAGTGTTCTTGATTCCTGTCTTATCATGTCCATAATCAGAGCTGTTTAAAAGAGGCAAAGAGTTATTAAGCATTTATACTAGCAGTTCTACATATATTTAACACAGCACTGGCTGAGCATTCTCTTCTCCTTGATCTAAAATCCATTAAACCAATTAACAGGAGAAATTGGAGGAAAGCTTATGCTGCCATTTGCAGAATTGGTGTTTTCAGGAGACAAGGGTGGGAAAGTGTGTGTTTGACATTCATTACAAGTATGTATGCAATCACTCATTGAGATAAGGAGAGGAACACGCAGACTTCTTCCCCACTGGAGCTGCAGCCACCAGTCCTTGGTCACTTCACTGAGAAGGGCCCAAACCAAGGACAGATTTCTGTGAACCTCACTTTGCAGTGTTTATCTTGGTGACTGGAGCATGTCCAGAGTTTCTAAAAGCCTGGCACGGCAAGAGTCTCTTTTGATTACGTGCGTTAGGTTGAGATTGAGGTGATAGCCAGAGATCTGTTCTTTCCACCTTTGCCTTCAGAGACTCATCTGCGGATTGTGTTTCCTCAGGGCAACTCTCAGAGCTTGTGTGGACATAGAAACTGAAAAGTTACAAGTGATGTGGGAAAGTGATAAACTGCAGTGTTGCTGTAAGGTGCTACATGGCTGGGACGACTCCTGCTCTGTGCATAGACCTCGGGGTATTCTTCAGTTGACTCATGGGAGGTGTCATTCTGAGAAGGTATGTCCCCATTTTATTTTGGGGTGGTAACTTGTCACCTTTGTTTCATACCTGTATCCATGTTACAGGGTCTGTCCTGGGGTCCTTAGAGAACTGCTGAACCTAACTGAAGATTCGCAACTGACTTCAGGGACAGGCCCACTGAGCCCTGTTCCTCCTTGTCTGCCAGCCTTTGTCTAATATGTATGGGCAAGTTTAACTGTTCTACTGCAGTACGCCTAATACCCATGTGGCCCTATCACTGCTGCCCTGTGCACAGAGGCTGAACTACTGGCTGAGTGGCTCAGGAAAGAGATGAGCCCACATCGCCCCACCTTCAGGCTACCTGTCCAACACAAGGGTAAACAAGTGTCTGAAGGATGCTAGTCTTGTGCTTCTGTTGTACCAGAAATGCAGGGAAGTACAACCCCTGGTGAGAAGACATAGAGTTGCTGTAAGATGAAGGCACAAATGAGAAATACTGCAAATCACAGGGGAGGAATGTGGGAAGAACAGAAGGGCAGCAATTACAACTGGACATGTGATGTTCATTGCATTTATCAACTAAAGAATTTGAAATGTTCTTTCCAAATCAGGTCTAAAATTCAGCCTTAAATTTTTCATTTATTTGGATTAGTTTTGGTTTATTGCAAACTGATCATCTGGAAAGAAAAAAACAAACAACAGAATGAGAAAAGGGCCAGCTGAAAATTTGGGGTTGATTTTGACCATTGACATCAGACAGCATTTAGGGCCTTGTCCTGGTTTCACCTGGGATAGAGTTAATTTTCTTCTTAGAAATCTTTCTAGTAATACTTTCTTAAGTATCCCTTAAAGTGAGATACTTAAAGGAATCTACTTATTTCACTTATCAAAGAGGAGGCTGATCTATGACAGGATTGCTGTGGAAGAGTACCTTTGTGAGTAATAATTCTCACATACTGACCTTGATCTAACAGAGCAGAGAAATGTGTAAAATGAATGGATTTCTGGACTTAAAGTCTGATCTAAATGAAAACATAGGACATTTTTTAATGGAAATGGCCAATAATTACAACCTGATTCAGAACTGGAAAAAATATTTGTCCTCTCTGCAGTGTTCACAAGCTTGAAAAATTATTTCCCATTCTACTTAGAGCAACACAGATCAGAACAAACCAGGGCCATGAGTTCTGTGTGGAGCTTTTAGGTGTTATTATAATGTTACCACTAAAACATAGGCTGCCCTCAACTACAGGAACACTTTCACTTTTCCAAAAACAAGTGCACCTCAGTAACAGCAGCTAGACTGCACTATTTGATATTGTTACAGCACTTAGAGAACAAATTACATTGATTAATAGCTTTGGGAAGGTTTAGTTCTCCAATACAATTTATTTTAAGACAAGTTCCTTGAAAAGCACTGCTTCAGAAGTACAGAGGATTGTCACAGCCAGCAACCAAATACCACGCAGCTGCTTGCCCACTCCCCCTCACCCGGAGGGATGAGGAGGAGAATTGGAAAGGAATGTAAAACTCAAGGGTTGAGGTAAGAACAATTTGAACAATTTAATAGGTAAAGGAAAAGCCATGCATGCAAGCAAAGCAAAGCAAGGAATCCATTCATTACTTCCCATGGACAGGCAGGTGTTCGGCCATCCCCAGGGAAACAGGGCTCCGTCACACATAACGTTGCTCAGGAAGACAAACGCCATAACACCAAATGTCCCCCCCTTCCTGCTTCTTCCCCCAGTTTATATACTCAGCATGGTGTCATATGGCATGGAATATCCCTTTGGTTAGCTTGGGTCACCTGCCCTGGCTGTGTCCCTTCCCCATGTCCCATGCCCCTCCAGCTCTCTTGCTGGTAGGGCCCAAGAAACCTGTATGTGGGGTCAGCACAAGCCCCTTCCCACCAGACACTGGCTTCTCTGGTCCAGCCCTCAGGGCACCCCGGGTGACCCTTTGTCACACAATTGAGGCCAAAGAGATACATCATTTCCATCTAAGTGTACTTGAAATAAAAACCACTTTTAACCTATAAACACAACAGCCTTCTTCCAGCCAAAACATGCTCAGGGATGACTAGGTGGCTTGGCCAAGGCAATGCTGTCGTGAAATGAAGCTGGAAGTCGCATCCTATATGTGTGGTGTGACAGCAGCCAGAATAATAAGGACTAAGTGCTTTGGTGGTTCACCTCTTTGTATGTACACAAGCTGCTGGCACCTTCCTGAAACAAGAGGTTCCTGAAAGAGGTAATGATTTTGCCAGCTGCTGGGACCCAGCTTTCTGCTTTAATAGCTCTTCTGTCACTCTGCTCTTCCCAACACAGACAGCTGGGATCTTCTACCATGACAGTGTAGTTTTTCAGAGGACCCAACATCTATTATGGGTCTGCTCTGGACTGCTTTGAAAGTCCCTGAAGCCCCACCACGTGGGCAAAAATTCCCAACCCAAACCTCTATTTGGCTGTTCTTGGAAATGAATGACAGACTTCAAATTGCAGATATTGTGTCATGAATACATACATGTATCAAGGCATGTTCTATCGCATGAATCATATGCCAGTATAAACCCAGATCCCTAGTGATGAGGCCCTAGCTGGGCTGTGGCAGCAGCCAGTACAGCTGACAGGAGTCAGCCTGTGCAGAAGCTTTCTTGGTCTCTCCACCACAGCACACATCAGACTCTGCAGCCAAAGAGACTGACAACACATTGCCCCACTTTCAGATCTTCAAGCCAGAAGGGACTACCAGATCTGATGTTTAAATACCAGGTTTGTCCAGATAGCCCGTCCTAAAAGCAAAGTCTGTTGTTAGACCACAAAATGCCTTTCTTGCAGAAGCAAATGTGTGTTACAGGCAGAGAACTTTTTTGCTAGCTAAGCAAAATCTTGAAGACAAAGCAAGATTTAGCTAGCTGAGCATATCTTGCAGACGAAGCAAAGCCAAGCTTACAGCTTGGTCTGACAGCCAGGAAGAGGCCGTCTCTCTTCTGTCTTCACAGAGATGTGGATGCAGTTTTGTGTCCGCACACCATACTTTCCAACCTTGACCCTTCAGGGGACTGAGCAGGAGCAGAGAAAAGACCAAGCCTTCACAGGACTGGTATGCACATTATTTGCCAGGGCAAGTTCAGCTAAGGGGAAAACAGTCCAACAAAGTCATTGGTTGATTATGAGTGTGTTCTGTTCAACTGGCAAGGTACAAAGTCACATCAACAGCAACAGCTTCCTTCTCTCAGGTGCACCAGCACCCAGACTTACATTGTCAACCACCTGGATTGGTGTAGCACTCATTAGCACTTCCTACGCCTATAGGTGTAAGTGGTTTGCCATAGTTAATCATATTGCGGTTAGGAATTCAGCTTATTAAGCTGGGGAATAGTTCTTGGTCAAAAGCCATTCAGTTTAGCACTTTTGTTGTCCCAGTTTGGCGCATGATTAGAGCTGGCCTGATGATTACTAATGAAGCACAGACATCAGATTGCAGCTGAACTTTGGTCTTAACACTGAGGTATTATAAGGCACTTCACCTCATCACAGAAAAAATCACATCAGTGATGGATTTCTTCCGCACTTTACCTCTCTCCTGCCTTAAATTCTCTTGAGGGAATCCAGAAGTTAACATCTGTTTAATTCAAAATGTACATATAATCCCTGGCTTAATTGATAATGCCCTTTTCTCACTTGGTTTTAAGGTCAAGTATTTGTCTAGATGTGTGCAGGACTCCCAGCTCAAACAGGGTCTTGCTGTGCTGAATGTTGATCAGACAGATGGTATGGGCATTTTCCTTTCAAAATAGTTGATAATCTGTTTATCAGATGGAAAGTTGATAATCTGTTTATCAGATGGAAAGTGACAGGTAAGCAGAATAGACAAATGATCACAAAATGAACTGGGAAAAGAAGTGTGGGTTAAAATTGACACATTGCTGTAATCACAGTTTCAGCAAAAGGGTTATTTTTTCATTGAAAATGCATGTAGTGTGAGCTTAGGTGTCTTTTGTCATACCAACTAACTTGTCAGGCATTTCTGCTGCTACTTGAATTTTTAAATTAAGGGTATGTCATTCACTGACTTCAGCAGGATGAGGATGGATTATTCCTATCCAAAATGGACTAAAGCAGTACCTGTTTGCTTACCTCTGGGCATGTGCTTGAGCTACACAGACATGTTGCTTCCATGGGAACACTTCCATGCTGTTACACAACTGGCTGATACAGTGCAGATAAAAAGAGTCAGCAACTGACCAGATAACAGATTTTACTTTTTATTACAAATTTGATTTTTTTTTTTTAATTTGAAACCTAAATTAACCTCTTCTTTGGATATCTGTAGTGGCTTGACCCTGGCTGAATGCCAGGTGCTCACCAAAGCTGCTCTATCACTCCCCTCCTCACCCAGACAGGGGAGAGAATATATAATGAAAGGCTCATGGGTCAAGACAAGCACAGGGAGATCACTCAGCAATTACTGTCACAGGCAAAACAGACTGGACTTGGGAAAGTTAGTTGAATTTATGACCATTCAAATCAGAAAAAACACTTCCCCCCCCCCCCCCCCGGGTTTAACTTAATGCCTAATTTCTCTACCTCCTCCTCCTGAGTAGCAAAGGGGACAGGCCATGGGGGTTACGGTCAGTTCATCACATGTTGTTTCTGCCACTTGTTCCTCCTCATGCTCTTCCCCTGCTCCAGCCATGGGAGTCAGTTCTCCATGAACTTCTCCAGCATGAGTCCTTCCCACAGGCTTCAGTTCTTCACACACTGCTCCAGCATGGGTCCCTCCCACGGGGTGCAGTCCTTCAGGAACAGACTGCTCCAGCGTGGGTGCCCCACATGTCCACAAGTCCTGCCAGCAAACCTGCTTCAGCATGGGCTTCCCATGGGTCAGAGCCTTCTTTGGGCATCCACTTGCTCCAGCATGGGGTCATCCACAGGCTGCAGGTGGGGATCTGCTTCATCGTGGACCTCCATGGGCTGCAGGGGAATCTCTGCTCCAGTGCCTGGAGTACCTCCTCCTATCCTTCTGCAGGATCTCTGTGTCTGCAGAGTTGTTGCTTTCACATAGTCTCACCCCTCTCTCCCACTGGTGCAGATTTTAATTTTTTTTTCCCCCTTCTTAATATGCTATCACAAAGGTACTACTACTGTTGCTGATGGGTTCGGCTTTGGCCAGCGCTGGGTCCGTCTTGGAGCCAGCTGGCGTTGGCTCCATATGGGTGAAGATTCTGGCACCTTCTCACAGAAGCCACGCCTGTAGTCCCCCCCATTACTAAAACTTTGTCATGCAAATCCACTACAGTATCATTCAAATAATACACCTCTAATACTCAAATATAAGTTCAGTATCTCTTTTCCACTATAGTGACAGGGATGCCACACAGGTTTATTCATTAAAATAAGGGCACCAGAAATTTGCTCTATGACGTCTCTGTCTCATCTCCAAAAACAGTTAGTTGTAACATACTGAGAGAGAAACAAAGAGTGTACACATTAACAGATTGGTAGTCCAGGATACCTAACTGATCACCAATCTACAAATACTCCTTAGCAAACAATGCCAAAGGTTAGAAAAAGCATGCAAAAAGTCAGAGGCTACTGCATTTCTGCACCTTGATAATAACACTAAACATGTGTGGTCATAGATAGATCAATGGGAAATGGAAAAAGACATGAGCGCTAAGTGTTTTAGATGTCTTGCTAATGTGCAGTGCACAAAAAAGATGAAAACCAGGAAAACTAATGAAAAATTGAGTATGCTTTAGTGTGAAAGCAAAGGGAAGCATAGAAAACATAAACCCCAGTTACAGCTGTATCAACAAAAATAGGGACTTCATATTACAGGTTTGAGAAGGTTACCAAATACTGGTTCAAACAATCCCAGAGAGATTTGTCTTCAGTTTCTGGGCCTTTCTCTGAAGCATAATCAATGGAAAAGTTCTGGTAAGGCTCGATTCCTAGGGCAAATGTTTAGCTGCTTCTGCTTTACGATGGGTTCTGAGATTGAGAAAGTGATAGTAGTTGTAAATTAAATTAATAAGCTATCTAGTTGTTTAGTTAGTTATGGCTTATTATGATGCTCATCTCACCAGCAAATACCAGGTACAGTCACAATCCAAATCCTCTGTAAAAGGACCTATGTAATGCTTCCTCAGGTAGGTACACAATGTCTGTTACTGGAGCTTTTGCAACTTTTGAGACAACAGCGCCATAAATATTTGAAGAGATTGGAAGCACTGAGGACTCTTCATTCTTCTCTTTGAACTTTCATGCCTGCAGCTTTTAACACAACTATCCACAAACAGATACCTCTGTCAACATAGTCTTACACTCTCAGCTGCAAACATACAAGATTTTACTGCAGGACTCTGCTGAACGCTGCACTTTGCACATCCTTTCATAGAAAAGGTTTCTTTCCCTCTACTCCACCTATACTTCTAACACCACTGTCTGCTACCTCCAAACCTTCATAGATGTTTGCCTACTTAGATGATCCCTGAAATGATGGAATGACACCCTCTTCTTCTCCCCTAAGTTTTCTCTCCCATATCCCTTCAGTTAAGACACGTTCATGACTCACCACTTTATTCCTGCTCTTGGAGAATATTGCACAACTCTAGACTAGTGAGAGAATAAACCCCAAGAGGTATGCATTTTTCTTCCTTCTCTTTGGGTGGGGATAAAAGATGAATTGCTAAAGTCATCCAGCTCCTCTCCTTTGGCAGTGGTGATGACAAAGTGATAATGAGATATCAACTTGAACAATGCAAGGTCAGTGTTAGAGCGGGGAAAACCATGCAGTGGAGTTATCCAGCCAGGAATAGATCTATGACTGTATGACCTATACCTGTGGTGATCTTTTGTAGCTGTCCTGTTTCAGCTGGGATAGAGCTGATTTTCTTCTTAGTAGCTGGTGCAGTGCTGTGTTTTGGATTTGGTGTGAAAACAATGTTGACAGGACACTGATGTTTTTAGATGTTGCTGGGTGATGTTTATACTAAATCAAGGACTTTTCAGTTCCTTGGGGCCTGCCAGCAAGAGAGTTGGAGGGGCATGGGACATGGGGAAGGGACACAGCCAGGAGAGGTGACCTGAACTAGCCAAAGAGCTATTCCCTACCGTATGACGCCATGCTGAGTATATAAACTGGGGGAAGAAGAAGGAAGGGGGGGGGCATCCAGCATTATGGCATTTGTCTTCCCAAGTAACTGTTACACGTGACGGAGCCCGGCTTCCCTGGGGATGGCCGAACACCTGCCTGTCCATGGGAGTGGTGAATGGATTCCTTGCTTTGCTTTGCTTGTGTGTGCAGCTTTTGCTTTACCTATTAAATTGTTCTTATCTCAGCCCTTGAGTTTTACATTCCTTTCTGATTCTTCTCCCCATCCCTTCAGGTGGGGGGGAGTGACCAAGCGGCTGCATGGTGCATGGTTGCCGGCTGGGGTTAAGCCATGACAGTATATTTATATAGACTGCAACCCGTGAGTAGGATCGCTGAAACATGGCAATAGGAGATGCAATTATGTCAGCCATGTTCGTTGAAATTGGGCAGTATATGGTATGGTTATTATTCTGTACCCATACATGCTCAGCCCCAACTCTGACCCAGAAGCAACCCGTCACCTCATTCTTCTTCTGCAGCCCTCGAAACCACAGTGTAATTTATCACTTTTCCTACCTCCTATTAAGTTGCTAGGTACCTTCACACAGCAAGGAAGGAAGGACTCATTAGCTTCTGTGTTGCCATGTGCAATCCTAAAATTACTTATGCTGGGTTGACAATGCACTACAGACCCAGCTTGGCTCAGTAGTATCCTCAATTCTACTGTGAATCTGAGATCCTTGCTGCTCATAGAGTTAGATTTAATATTCTCTTACAATGGGACATAGCAGAGGAAGATAAACAGCTCTGAAAGTGAGTATTCCTGCCTTGCTCTCAGTCTTAGCATCTTCTCTCCTACTCTTCCAATCTGCTTGGCAGCTGCTAAAGTACTGTGGCATTTTCTTGTTGATTGTCTGCAGAAATAAGTATTTGCATATAAAGGTACTTTATAAATGCATTTACAAGGGAGCTGTTTGTCTGGTCTGGAACTATAGAATGATCCCATTTTCTGATTGACAAATTGTGCAGTCAATAAAAATGGACTTAATGTGAACTGCAGAGCAAAGCAAAGAATGTGGTATAAACAGCTTGCGATTCCAGCTCTAGTATTGTTAGCATGGTCAGATCACCTTTCTCAGAAGTCATTCATGATATCAGTCTTTTCATTGCAAAAGGCCTGCTTTTCCAGAGGCTGGTGTTTTATTCTTTAATTAAAATATAAAGAAAATGGTCCCTTTACACTGCATCATGGTCTGCAAACAAAACCTCCAACTGCTTCTAAAAATCTTTGCTTTAATAAATACAGAAGAATGGAAATGGTCACATTCATGTCATTACCTTCCTTCCTGAGTAAACTAATCAACACTGAGTGGAAGAAGCATATTCTTAGTATCATTAAAGGCATGAAATTTTTGTTCGACTATAGCATGTTAACTCTAATTCAGAACAACTCAGAAATGTTATGTGGTGCCTATTTTCAGATAGTTTGCTGGGTCAAGTCTAGGTGCCAAACATTCAAAACCTGTCCCTATTTAATCTAGCCTGTGGCTACAATCTAATTATGAAGGCAGAAAAAGTGTAAGACAATGTCTCTGCAGCAAATGAGAAACACCCAACTGACAACAGAAAGGCAGTTCTGCCATAAGGGTGATGACATGTATGAAAGAGCCAAGACAAATAGTTTTCTACCTGTAATTGGACAACAACAAACAAATACCACATGAAAACAACATCTACACTTCTTGCCTGCCTTTCAACTGCAAGGCATTATCCTTACGGAACAGTTGTATTAATAATGAGACTCTGTTTTTGCTTGGGGATCATACAATTTAGTCTCACATCTCTTCTTCGAATACCCGCCACTGCCTTTTCTAAGCTGAGATTATCTCACAGTCAGGAAGCCCTGTAGTGTTTGCAGACACAACCCATCACAAAACAACTGTCCCAGGAAGAACCACTGGGCTTGGCCCAGCCAGGGATAATTGCTTTTCTTCCAGCTGAGGTAAACAATGAAACGATGGGGGGAAGATCACTGAGCCCTCCTGGGAGCCCTCCAGAGAGGATAATGAGTTGTGAGGAGGTTATTTTGGGGAGAGAGTTTTGAAAACCAAAGAGTGGAGTAGGGTATGATTGAGAAGGTAGCTTTCCACCAAGTGGGCTGATGAAAGGGATTTGATAGGAGAATTTATTTTCTTTGGAGAAATGATGCTGAATGTTCAAGGGGAAGAGTCTGGGGAGCGCCTTTAAACACCTAGCATTGTCAATTACTTTTCCCTCATGCTTCTAATAAAAAAATAAATGTTTCCTTCTCAGATCTGACCCTTAGTAGGTATGTAGCTAGCTGGGAAGTGTTTCATGCTAGAGCTTCTTCATCTATTTTGTAGCTTCTCTTCCATATATCCTTGCTACGGTATAAAGTCTTCTGATTCTAGGAATTCTGTTTTGCAGTGCCATAAGCATTTCCATTCTATCTTAAGGTTCCTCAGCATACACAGATTACTTTTTTTCTTTCAACACTTTAATAGAGAGTTTGTATAATACAGAGATATTAGCTGTATTAGCTAGGAAAAGAGCTAAAAGCAAACAACATCCTGTCCTTCCAGAAGGTCTCAGAGGAGCTGTGCTGCTCCGTGCAGTCAGTGCTCTGATGGAGCATCAGCAATGCTATGGGCCCTTCTGGAATCCATCAAGGCTCTTTGCTTGCCTGTTTAGAGTATCTTCCTTACACACAAACCAGAATATGAGGAAGGGTTTGAATGTCCATCTGACCAAAGTGCAGCTGTGGGCCAGCCCCAGAAAGTGGTCCTGGGCTCACATGTCCTGCACGTCATCCCTGAGGAGCTGACCATGAGGCTGGATGGGAGGAGTTCTGTCAAAGCATTTTAAAGTTTACATCTTCTTCAGATATACTTTTAGGAACCAGCTCAGGCAAAACTATTGGCTTAGAAGCAAGCCCTACATTTCAAACCATGCCAGCAAGTACTTACTACTTGAGAAACAGAGTGAGAGAGGCTTATCCTGAAAAGCATGACCAGCTTCACGCCAAAGCGTATTATGTTTTCAGAGAGGAAGTAAGGAAAACGTTTCAAATGGTCCATACTGAGGAGCAGTGGAAATTCCAGTTTAGCTGAAGAGGTTGCAGACATTTCTAAGCAAAGGATATAGAGGCCTTTTTTTATTATTATTTCTGGTTTTGTTCGAACAGCTGATAAAGAATGGATACCAGCAATCTAAGGTAGCAGAGCTGTATTGAGGTCTTGGAGGCATTTTTATGCACGAGGGAAAGAATTGTCCCTCTGCCAACTTCCAGTGCTACATGCATCACAGAGCTAAAGATTTCTTTCCTCCAGAGGCCAGCACGAATAGCTCCGCTTCGCACACCGTTCTTACTTCAAGCTGCCTTATAACGGGGGAATCGTCCAGCCTGCACTACGTACCTGTCTGCCTGCCTGCGTGCTCCTTAGTAACTGAATTGGGACTGTTCAGTTTTGGGCAGCACTGCAGGTCAACAGTGTTCAAACACTATGTGTATTCCTCAGGTGCAAATCATCACAAAATAGGTATGTTCACTAAATGAGGGCTCTCTACACAAGAAACTGTTACTTGTGCCAGGTCCTCGTGCAGTTACTGCAAACTGCATCAGGTATTCTGCTTCCAGCCCCCAGAGATCAAAACATAAAGTAACCCATGTGATTCAAAGCTCTCCCAGTCCTGCTAGGCATTATAGACTACTACAGACTACAGACATTATGAGAAGTCCTCTTAGCTTATCCCAAAGTATTAGGGCCTGCTGGTGATGGGGGTTCTGCAACTGATTTTACAGCTACACTATCTGAGGTGCTTCCAGTTCTTTGCTACTGGCTCTAGTAACTCTTGGCTACTAGCTTTGAGTGAGGGCTAGATTCACAGGAGGATTTCCCACCAGGATCCAGGATGTTCCCACCTCAAACTAAAAGAGCTTACCTGGAATGTCCTTTTAGAAAAAGGGCTTGTATGACCATCTGTCTTTCAAAATAAAACACAATGTAGTCCCTGTACCCCCACCTTTCCAACCTTATGCTCTACCTTGGAGGTTAGGGGTACCCCAAGATGTGAAGAAGCCCAGCTTCATCCTCTTTTTTTTTTTTCCTTAATGGATCTTGAGCTTGTCTTCTACCTTGCAATTCATGAACCTGATTGCCCTTGTGGTTAGATAGGTTACAGGCACACTGGGCTGGAGTCACAAAGTATTTAGATGAAGGCATGTGAAGCTGATGGCAAAACAGGCAATTGGACTAAACATATCGGTTGGGTTACTTTTACCTTCCCACACTTCAAGTAGCTTTTACTGTCATTTCAATGTTCACTGGTATTTTTCAAAGTCTGTAGTAGCGATAATCTAAGACTTGCACCCAAGCAGCCTGCTGCTTAGAACAGTCTGTGTGCTAAGGCACATGTCCAAGGCACACCTCACCAACTGACAAACACATATGCTGTCACGTTAGTGTTTACGCACTCTTTGCCATCTCCATCTGCACAATTGAGGAGACCAAAGGTGACGAGAACGGCAAAACAGTTGTTTGGCAGGGGAAAACATATGGATGGGAATCTTCCCAGCTGCGGCAGTGCAAATTAGTCCAGATAGGATATGATGGGGCATTAAGCAGGGTCCCACCCTGCTGCCATCGGCACGCGCTGTGCTCAGGGCTGCGAGGGTTCTGTAAGCCAGAGCATCCCTGGGGTTTAGGGGCACCGATGCTGTCACAGGTAGCCCGGATCTCACCCCTCCGTGTGTTCGCCTGGCTGCCTGCTTTCAGTCTCCTCCTCCCTCCCTTTCTGGGGGAAGGCGTGCAGTTCAGCCCGCGGCGGTGCCGGGGGAAGCCACTGGGGCTGCGTGCTCTGCGGGGCGGGGGGCGGGGGAGGAGGAGCAGGGGGGAGCTGCCGGGCCGCGTCCAGCCCCCGCTCGGCAGCTGCCGAATGACAGGTAGAAACCTCTCCGGGGTTGGGGGGGCGTGTTGCTCCTCGCCCCGCGGCGTCTGGCAGAGGGGAAAGCCCTGGGGACCGGTGGCTTCAGCACGAAGGAGGGCTCCGGGGCCGGCCGGGATCGCGGCAGCGCCGGGCCGGGCGGGGTCAGCTGCGGCCGTGCCGGAGGTGACACCTTCCCTCCCCGTCCCTCCGCCCGCCCCTCCCCGGCCGGCCCCTGTCCCCTCCCTCCACTCCGCAGCTGTGGCGTGGGGCTAGAAGCCGGGTACGGCGCCCGGGGAGGCAGAGGCGGAGAGGCGGGCGATGGAGGAGCTGCCGCGCTGGCCACCCTCCGGGCATCGCTAGGGCGGCGAGGGGGCGGGAGGGGGCGAGCAAGAAGAAGGAGGACAAGGACAAGGACAAGGACAAGGACAAGGACAAGGACAAGGACAAGGGAGGGCGTCCCGGGCCCCCGCCCCTCTCCGCCGCGCCGAGGAGGGAGGGCGGACCACGATGCCCGGCTGGCGGGCGCTCTCCGCCCGCCCGCATGGAGACCGCCGCCCGTAGCGGGGCTGCCGCGCCGCACCGCGGGGTGAGCCGGGCCGGGCCGGGGGGGCGCCGCGGGCGCTGCCCGTGCGGCCCCGGAGATGCGGAGGGCCGGGGCGGGCGGCGAGGGGAGGGTGGAAGCCCTCGGCCGGCGGCGCCTCCGGCCTGGCCCGCCTGTGCGGCACCGCGTCCGGGGGCAGGGCTCGGGCCGGCGGCGGGAGCCCGGCGCGGCGCCGGCGGCGCTGAGGCAGCGGGAGCCGGGGCGACGCGGCTGCCTTCCTGCCCTCTCCGCCAGCCGAGGCGCGCTGGGGTGCGGGAGCTGCGGCGGGGGGGCGGCGGGGGCCGGCGGGGGCGAGCGGCGCGCTCGGAGGCAGCGCCGCGGTAAGTGCGGTGCGTTCGCGGCGGGGCCCTTCCTCCACCGGGAGGTGCCGCGCTGCCCCTGCCCCGCCGTGGTGCGGCGGGCGGGACCCGGCCCCGGGCAGGGGGGTCTCTCGGCGGCGCCGTGCGAGGCCGGCACCTCGGGGGTGTCTGGGTCGGGGTCCCCGGGGGCGCGAACCCCTTCCCCTCGCCCCGGCTCGCTGGCGGCGCAGCCCGTGGTACCGCCCGACCGCGCCCGCGGTGCCGGACCGTGGGTCGTCTTGGCCCCGGTGGCGGGGACAGATCGGTGGCTCCCGCGAGGCGGCGGGGAAGGCGGGCATCGTCTTCCCGTGACCGTTCCCGGCTGTGCCCTTCCCTGCCGGTGTCGCGCCGTGCTATGGAGTTGGCCGCTAGTCTGGGAGGAGGCGGCATGCTGCAGCAGGGCGTGAGGGGCACACAGGGTGTATAGACAGCTGCTCGGGCAAGGCACGCAATAAAAGTGAGGGTGGCTGTGGCCTTGCCACTGTCCGTACCGATAGGCCCAGTGCTCTTGTCTGCGTGGTGCAAATCAGGACCAGCTTCCTCTGCAGGCTCCTGTGTGCAGCGTGAGTGGCACCAACTGGCAGATGCTAAGGGAGATACCTGAAGGCACCTATGATCTCTGAACAACAAAGACACAAGATGTTGCTTACCAACATGCTTTAGGAAGCATATTTCAGTGCTTCACGATATTTTGGCAGTTTTTACCTTGAACACAAGGCTGAAGCCTTTGATCTGCAGTGCCCTTCTGAATTTGCTAAGCCAGATAAATCACTTTCCAAATACTATGAGCCCTGCCCTGACAGAAAGTAGGTCCCCTGTGGGTTTGTCCTCTGTGTATTAGCCTCCTTTTTTCCTTTTTACCTTCTCTTAACATTTGTAATGAAGTAGCTCATTTCCTCTGCAATGCAAGCCAGGAAACACGCTTGGCCTTCCCAGGTCTTCTGCCAAGCAGCAGACAGCAGCTCACAGAGGCTTGAATCCCTCTTTCATTTATGTCTGTGAGTGTCTTCTCAGCGTGCCCATCCTGTTTTGTTTTCCCATCTGTAGAGAAGCTGTGTTTACAACACAACCACACTTTTTGGGCTGAGGCTCACAAGTCTGTTGTTGAACAGGGTAGAGAGCCACTCTTCTTCTACTGAACCAGAAACATTGATAAAAGAACAGTTTGACTGTCTTTGCATGTCAGCTGGGTTTTTCCTTCTTACTGTTTTTTCAAGGCTGGGAATATTTTGGAATGGGAGATCAGAAGAAGGGCAGTACAAAGTAAAGCACCTTCACATAGACAGCTTAAAAGTTTGCCATGATGGAAAAGAAGGGGGAATGCTAAGGAGCAAGAGGTACTATCAGCAGTCATCTGATGGCAGTCTGAGGGGATGTCTAATGTTTTTGAAACAGCTGTGTCATAACTGTTGATGCGGGAAGGGCAGGCTGCTCTTCATCTGCCCCTTTCAGCACCACCAGAACAGGGTAGCTAAGAGAATCACAAAAGCCTTTTCTGTTTTCCTCAAAAGTACACAGCTCTCCTGGATTGAACGTGACACGCAGGTGCAGCCAGGATCACACCATGTAATAGCTCAGGTTCTCAGAGGTTTCCCTCCATCTACTTGTAGTTTGCAACTAGGCCTTTGTTTTATTTTTAACAAATGTTAGTCCCATTAGCCAAAGCCCAGGATCTCAAAGACTGGTTCTAGGATCTTGAGGATGGATTTTCCATTGCTGTATCCAGCCACAGGTAACAGTGCTCCAGCCAGCCAGGACTGCCCTGGCTGTGGTCCCTGGCACTGGACTTAGCTCATTTCTGAGGGAGGCAAGAGGAGGAGGAGGTGCCTCCTGGGCAGTCTGTCAACACAGTGCTGGCTCTGTATTCCTCAAAAGGGATGCTGTTTTCAATCCAGCAACAGCAAACGTGAATTCCCTCACAAAGTTTATCTGTTGTTTGAGAGATGCTGTTTTGTTAGGATACTACTCAGAATAACATTCAAGCAGAATCTCACCCTCAAATGTCCACACATTAGGCAGGAGCTATAAGAGCATGTGTAACCAATCGTACTGCAAATATAAAATAGAAGTTAATTCTCTGTTGAGTGCTCGGAATGAAATACTCTGTAACATTTCCTTAAGTCAGTGAACATAACCTCGTGATGTATACCAGTTAAAAACAGGGTTTCCCAAATGCCTCTAAATGCTAATTTTTTCTCATTATGTGGTTGATTCACAGCACTTAACTCTTCAAGTCAACGTTGGTGGCTACATGAGAACAAAAAGTCCTCAAGGAGTCATCTGGGAAAATGTAGAAGAAAAGAGCACATCTGTTATGTTATAACACCCAAGTCGGGACCTGGATTTTCTAATTATTCTTCTTCTGGGAAGGAAGGGGGGGGAAAAAGAAAGAAAAGATTCTGCAGAAGCACGTGTTTCTTTCAGAACAGAAGAGTATGCCCACTTGTGAATACTCCTGTTTATCCATGTCTAGGTGTAAAGATGACAAGAGATGAGGAAAAAATCCTCAGCCATTACTTTCTGCCTTCTGTGGTCTGCTGTCTGGCTTGGTCTACACTGTGTGGGGTTGGAAAAAGACCAGCAAGATGATTGCCAAAGGAAAAATGTAAGACAATGCAAGGTATTTTCACAGACTGGAACTAATCCCAGCATACCTTCCTAGCTTAATTCCAGCCAGACATATGAACAGGTACAAAGTGCAAACTGTTCTGAATTTACCTCCTCTTTGTATTTTCCATTCATAAGAAATACTGTGTTTAAAATAGACTACTAGAGCCTGAGATTACCATTCAGGGAATTTCACACAGACAGTCTCAAAGCATGTGCATGTTGGATGATCCTCACCAACCATCGTGGGTAATGTGGAGAGGGTCCTGCCACAACATCTGTGGTGTGTTTGCCCAGGCTGAAGACCCTGGAACATGGTAGGGGAGATGCAGGAGAGGGCTTTGTGTCCATGGAGGGATCCTGCTTAGATGAGCCACAGGAAACATGATAAATTCGTAGAAAGGGACACCACCACTTTAAGCTCCTGATGCAGCACTCAGCAGGACAGGGCTAGGGCAGCCCTGGGACTCCTGGTTCTGCTTCTGTGTAGAGAATTCCTGACATGAGGTCAACACCCTGGCAAGTCCCGTGGGCTCTGCTCAGTGCTGCCCCTCTACCACTGATAATGCTTTACCAAGGGCTGTAGTTGCAATAGTATGTAGGTGACTAGAAAAATCTTGATTTATTATGAGAAAGGTGTTTTTCTTCATGGGGTTTATTCAGTGTCCCCAGGAACACTCCCTGCTGTGGGTCGTCCCTGCTGTGGTGCAAAGCAGAATATCCCTTTTATCCCCCGTGCTGCTGGTGTCCAGCCCCTGCACAACCTGAGGGGCGATGCTGGTCCCCTGCCAGCACTGAGCTCCAGGGCAGGGCACCGTCACGTGCTGTGTCACACTGACTGTCCCCACAGACCCTGCAGGTCGGGGAGCCGCGTGGCCCCAGGTATCCTGAACTCAGAGTTGCTCCAAAGTAATTTGTTTTGGCTGGAACTCAGACTAACTCTTTGGGCTGAACTCTGTGTTCATGAGACCCACACAAATTTCAGTCCAATATACTGGTCTACCAGTGGAACCTGTAGCAGAACCCTAAAAGATAATGCTAATAAAGTCTTACCAGTGCAGATAACAGGGGATTGCATTATTGCAATTTTTATCATTGCAGATTAATGAGAGATAATTTCATGTGAAAAATCGGGACTTTGGGGATGTGTTCTGGTCATTGATTTTAGTCATTCAGTGATCATACTTGACTCATTGAAACAAAAAAATTTCATAGGAAAGAGTCCTTTAAAACACCTTCTTTCTACTAATAGTAACCAGAAATTTGATTACTATCAGCATTTGGATTACAAGTCAGCAATTTGGAATTGCTGAAGTATCTCTCAGACATTCTCAAGTGGAATACTTTTTTCTCTTAAAAATGTTTTTATACATACCTTGAAATGGATCTATAAGAAAAATGTATAATGGCTAACATAAAGTGCAATGTTCAGAAGTAGTTCACCTGTTCATACTGGGGTGAGTCTACTTCACCATTATTTTCAGCTTACAAGTATTTCTTCATGATTTAACTTCTAATGGTGATTTTGTATGGAAATACTTTTGGACACAAAAAAATTGTTCAGGTCAGCACAGCTCTTTTTTGTCCTACTTCCATCATGTTAATTCTGTTTTTCCTGACTGGTCTTACTAGTTTCAACCTTGTTGTTTGAAATCAGGATTACCTCGCTGTACGTGTCTCAACTGATGTCTGACTAATATATCATACTAAGAACACGAAGCTTCCATTTTGATACAAGAAATTATTTTCCTAAGCTTTGATACCGGTTTTGCACTGAAGTTACTCCAAGCATAAACTTTTCTTCCAGTATGAGGAATGGAGAACTGCCCAAAGATTACTCCTGTTGCGTCATGTTGGCAATACTTGCCGATAGCTGAGTTTGTCTGCTAGGTTCCTATGTATAAAAGACTGCATTCAGTGTCTTTGTACAGATGAATTCAGACAAATTTGTAGTTATCGGTTTCCTCATCAGTGAGGCAGGAGGAAATCCTAACAGCATTGGAGTAAAGGAAGAAATTATTGCAGACTGAAACTGATTTACCAGTTATTCTCTCTCAGCATCAGGTCAGTCATGCAACATGCAATTAAATTTTCACCTAAAACATAGCGCTACAGGAATAAAAAAAACCCCCAAATGCAACAACCTTATTACTAACTGCCAGTGATCCAAATTTGCCATACATTGATGACACATCTGTTCTGCCTCACATACTTGATTTTGCAACCCATTTTCATGGACTCCATGTGGCATGTTGGAAAAATGTTCTGTCCTTAATAGACTGATCTCTTTTCTGTTTTCACTGTGGTTTCTCACAGATGAGGGAAGGGCATGTTCATCACGTCACAGGTCTCATGCTTTCCTCTACTGTGTAATCAAGAGAAAAGCATGGATGTGCAGAAACCATTTCCCGAGATCTTGATCTTCTGAAATATTCCTGTGGGCCTATCTGGACTGCACCATCCTAGCATCCACACTGTTTTGTAAGACATATGTTATAAAAAGATCCATTTTAGATGGATGAGACATTTTGTAATGAAAAAAATAACTTGGTACAATTAAATAGTATTCACAGCTTAATATTCTTTGGAATATTTTGTCATTGCTAGAACTTTTCTGCTTGTCCCACTCTCTTCTTACCTGAAATACAATGCTTATGAAATGCATAAGTTTACATTTTAACTTTAAAAAGTCTTCACTCACTGTTTTTTCAGCCAGCTTTTATGTTTGTTTGGGAGATCAGAGCTGTGGGATGGAGCACAGTGGTTCCTGTTCTTGGTTTTTCCACTGTGAAGGTGATAGTGGCTGAGGCATCAATGGTTTGGTAAAGACACCTGCTGTGAGCTGAAGGGGTCTTGGGAAGGAATTAAGAGTATGGAAGCAGTGATGCCCTGCGGGCGGAAAATAAGGGTTGATTTATGCTGCCACCTGGTGATGCCAGTGCTCCCTGAGTTTGTGCCCTTGGTGTGACTGCTGCTCTAGAGAGGAGAGGCTGCTGTGGCCAAGATAAGAGAAACTGAAGAAGTGTCCTCTGGAGCAGGTCATTTTGAGACTCCTTGCTTGGTCTGTATTTTTTGGCTGCAAAACAGGAACATTGAAGCCGGAGCATCTACCCGTTCCTTAGCTGGCAAAGCAGAACTGAGAAGCAGCTCTGTGGAAGCAGCTCTGATTCTCAGGTCTTGCCTGTGCTGAAACCAATTGTTCCTATTGTTTCTGCATTCCTAAAAATACAGCAAGAAGTTGTTTCCCATGCAGTTTAGGGCACAGAGGGAGAGTAGGAATGGGTTTGTGTGTAAATAGAAGATGACATTAAGAAAGCCTTTCCTCTAACAGAACCTGTCCCTTCCTCTTGATTTGAGGTCGCATCTCTCCTAAACCAGAGACACAGGCAGAAAGGTGGCAAAGCATTTTTGGAGTGGTAAACACTGTTTCACCTCAGGAATGGTTTCTCAGCACCGTGCTGATAGAAGATCCGTTAATGGGCACATTCTGTACATATTTCTATGCTCTTACACCTCTATGAAAGTAGCTGGTCTCCTCTGAGTGCCGACAGAGCGAAAGGAGGAAGAAATTTGTGCTAGAAAACCATGTTCGAAACACTCTTTTCTGGGAGAGAGGAAATCGGACCTCTCCAAAGGAGGACACTGCTCTGATCCTGGTGCCATTTAACATGACAGCTGCTGAAGCCAGTGGCAGAAAGACGATCTCTCTGCACCCTCTTGTGAAAGTTCTGCACAATTACACAGTCACAAACCCACAGGCGACCTGTGGCAGGGAGAATGGCTGTGACACTTGCTCCTCCAATGCACTAGCGTGCCAGGTGCAAGCACTGAAGAACTGTTGCTGTCAGCAGCTGTTGAACATGAAAAGCATCAGAAACAGGGGAACTCATGAGATTATTCACCCCGTTCCTTGGCAGGTCACTCCTTTCCACACCTGGCTTCTTCACGGCTTCCGAAGATGCCTGCAGCTAAGCACTGCTCACATATACATGACCCTGCTGGCACAGACATAGACACCTGCAGCAGGACAAATATCCACCCACCCTGGAGAAGTTCCTGCTTTGTCACATGCTGTGGGGTGCAGAGGCAAGTGTGGGAGGTGTCAAGACTGTAGCTCATCCCAGCTCCTTTTATCGGCACAAACAGAACTCAACACTCAGTATATTTTTTTTTTTATATTATGCTAAATTTATTTTTTCACTATTTTAGCCATTTACTCTCCTTTATGGTAATTGCAGCCTCTGTACCTAGTCTTTTCCTGCCTATGATGTTTCTCTGTCTTCCTTTCTTTGCACCTTCCCCTCCCTGATTTTCAGCTGAGCTATTTTCAGATCTTTCAGGGACCTTTTCCTCACCCACCTGGTACCAGATCTATTTTGCCCCTAACTTCTCTTCAGGCTACCTTCACAGCTGGAAAAGCTTCAGTCATCTATTCGTAGTCTTCTGGCAGTAGGAGGGTAAGGACTGAAGCAAGTGATTTCCTAAGGACTGCAGCACAACAATGGGCTGTTAGCCAGACTTCTCTCTCAACCAAGCAAAGATGCTCTGAAAGGGCTGATGAACTCCTGTGACAGAAATGAAGAGATGTTGACAAAGGATCATACTGAGTGGATCTGAAAGGAGATAGGAAGCTCAGCTTGCAAAATGAGACATGAGAATTGTTTGCGCCACAAGAATTTTGGTGTCACTTTAGCACTGCTTCATGGTGGTGAGGTGTTCCCAGGAGGAGAGCTTTGTCAGACCCCCATTTCCACACCCCTCCTTCAAGGGCTGAGAGTCCTCTGGCCGTTAGGTGTGCACACCATTGTGCCCAGCTCCAGGAGAAAGCCCCTGCCAGATCTCTTATGCACATCCAGAGGGGGGGGACCCCTACTTGCTGTCCCCATGCACACACTCCAGAGCAGTGTCCAGGGCTCCATATATGCTCCTTCTGCTGAGACAGAGCTTGGAATGGCCCCCGCAGCACTAGGGCTGTGCAGGGGAAACAGGGGCTGCCAGCTGCGACCAGGGGGAATGCCCACAGTGGGGTGTGGGGTGAAAGGGAAAAGTCATTAGGAGAAGAGGGAGAAAGCAGCGCCCAGAGGCTGCGTCAGGGAAACAGGAATTTATTTCCAGCTCCTTGACCCAGGAGGGGCCAGGGCCTGTCTAGCGCCGCGGGCGGAGCTGCATCTTGCAGGGCTGTGGAGAGTCCTGGGTGCCAGCAGCCCTCCTCTTTCTGGGGCGTCGGGTTCCCCTGGGCAAGCTCACCTGGATGGGAGCGGAGAGGCTGTGGCCGCTGCCCTGGGCAGAGGAACCAGCAGCCACCTGAGCTGCCTGCCCCGTCTCCTCCTGGGGCTGCTCCTGCTCTGCAGCGTCGGGTGCAGACGGGGGACATCCAGGACCCTTGCTGAGGGTGGCCTCTGATGTGTCGGCTTCCTTCTCGCCATGGGAGCCTGCAGGGCTGCTGGAGGAGGCCAGGCTGGAATTGGGAGCCCCCTCTTGGGATGTGGTGTGGCTGGAGCTGGAGGAGCTGGAGCCTGAGCTGGAGGATCTG
Source organism: Falco biarmicus (assembly GCF_023638135.1). NCBI lineage: Eukaryota > Metazoa > Chordata > Aves > Falconiformes > Falconidae > Falco > Falco biarmicus. Next base: position 18,013,594 of record NC_079311.1, on the reverse strand, counting down.
GAGCTGGAGGAGCTGGAGCTGGAAGGGCTAGAGCTGGAGGATCTGGAGCTGGAGGAGCTGGACCTTGAGAGGCTAGAGCTGGAGGAGCTGGACCTTGAGAGGCTAGAGCTGGAGGAGCTGGAGCTGGAGGAGCTGGAGCCTGAGCTGGAGGAGCTGGAGCTGGAGGAGCTGGAGCTGGAAGGGCTAGAGCTGGAGGAGCTGGAGCTGGAGGAGCTGGAGCCTGAGGAGCTGGAGCTGGCCACAGGGCTGTTGTCCTCATCCCCCACAGCAAGCGACCGCAGCAGCCTCTGGGCCTCCTCACTGCACTGTTCCACAATGATATTGATGATGCCCTGGACCAGCCATGCCGTGTGATCCCCAAGGTAGTCCTGGAATATCTGGACCATGACCTCCCTATGTGGACCACAGGTGCAGAGGCATTGCAAGATGGTGCTCTCTGCAGTCTTTGCCAGCCACCATTGGGCCCCAAACATTGCTGCCAGCTCCTGGCACAGCCAGGGCAGCACGGGATCCAGGAGGTGCTCTTGCCTTTTGAAAAGTTCTGCCCAGACTTCGGGCAGGAGGCCCCCCACGGCCTCTGTCCCCTCAGCTCCCTGCTCAGCTGGGGATGGCATCCGCTCTGGAAAGGACAAAGGGGATGCCATGGAGTGATGGGGCCTGTTGTCAGCCAGGCGGTTGGGAGCTGCGTCTGGTGACTCGTTGCGGGCTGTGATGGCATCCTGTAGGTAGTCGTCTTCTGCCCGCACAGAAAACTTGACATTCTCAATCATTCTTCTGCAAAGGGGGTATGACGTGTTCCTCTCTGCCCAGCGCATGATGCAGCCCAGGCAGAACAGGTGGTTACAGGGCAAAGCATAAGCGACGCCATCTTGAGTGCTCTGGCAGATGGGGCAGCTCCACTCTGTTGCTGTGGCCATGTTTGCGGCAGGCTGGGGAGAGCTGAGGCTGAGGAGCTGCTCCCCCTCGCTAGCTTCACATGCTGCAAAACAGAGAGAGGCCATGGTCACTCACAGCCTCAGGGAAGGGAGGTGAGGAAGAAATGCCCAGGCCCCTCAAGGAGGACACCCTCCCGGTTCCCTGAGCCCCATTGCCCACCCCACAGCCACCCCGGGGAGACGGTTCCCCACACAGCTCCCCTGTGGTGCTGCAAACGTGCCCTGCGCTGCCTGGCTGCCTGATCCAGGCAGGGCCGGGGAAACACAGGCGATGGCTCTGGGGTGGACACTGAGAGCTACCGGCAGAAACACCCGAAGCACCACCCAGCATCAGGAGAAGCCTCGCTCTACCTTCAGACCTCGCAGGCACACACTTGGCAGGAGGCCAGGCACGAGCCAGACTGGCCCAGGCTCTGCCGGCGCCCAAAGATAAGCGGTGAGGGATGTGAGGTCACAAGGCCATCACTCGCTGATGTCACAGTGGGTGACGCTGGGTGACATCAGCTTCCAGAACACGGTGATGTCACAGTGGGCCTTCCACCCCCATAGGCGCGCAGCATGAGGAGAGAAAAGAAAATAGCGTTTATTGTTTTCATCTTCTACATTCCTGTGTTGCTCCAGCTTGGACCCCTGTGACCTGCACCCCCGGCTGTGTGTCTCGTCCTTGCTCCTGACGCCCTGCACGGGTCTCCTGCAAGGGGGAGCGTGGTGGGACCAGTCAGCGTGTATTGCACACAGCTGGATGACGCCTCCTGCAGCTGGCTGCCTTTCCCTGTGCAGTGCCAGGATTGCCAGGGAGGAGCTGGGCGCTCGGTGGGCAGCCTTGGGCAAAAGTCTCCCACCTGGCTGGGTTGTGCCCCCACCCACAGGGAGAAGCCTAAAGCAGCATTCTTCTCCAGCCGCATCCGCTCCCGCTGGCACTTGCCCACGGTGCCAGGTCCCTCTCTGCTTACCACGTTTGCCATGCTTCTGGTAGTTGTTGCTCCCGGCCAACTGTGGCATTGGTGGTCCCCAAAAGCACCAGCAATGGAGCCCGATCCGCTCTATGCCGCAAGGAGTTGTAGTCGCTGTCCCACCGGAGTACGGTAGAAGGGGTGCAGACACTCTGCTCAAAACCCCAGGGAGCCAGGACGTATCAGCGTGTGGGCCGTGCTGTCCCACCATCCCTTCTTGCCTGTGTCTTTCATGGTCACCTCTATCCGTTGGTCTAGGCAGTTCTGTTTTGTTTTGGAAGAGCATTGCCCGTTGGTTTTAAGTCTGACTGCGTGAGAGTGAAGGATGCTCTGCCAGTCAGCCCCGTGGCTCTGCCCATTAAAATCTCCTGAGGCGGCAGCCCGTCTCTTCTCCTCACAACGCTTCTCGTCTACACCAATGGGAGAGGCAAACGCATGCAGACATTTCAGGCCAGTGTGCTCTGCACCAACGTTTTGCCAGTTTGGTTTTAAAGCCAGAGGGTTTCCTCTCTGCAGCTCCACTGGACTGGGGGTGATGGGCACACGGACACATAGGTTCTCTTTTGCCGGCACTGCTTGCCCAGTGAAATGGGTGCCCTTGTTGCTGCCTAGCGGTAGGGGAAGACTAAAGCCAGGCAGGAGTTCTCTCTGCAATTTGTTTTTGCCGCGGCTGTTTCATCTGCATGTTTAGAGGGACAGGCCTCCATCCGGAGAGCCTACCTGAAATGACAAAGTTGTATGCACAATGACAGCATGGAGGTATCTGAATAAAGGAAATCTGCACCTTTACAAATGCTCCCCACGGTTCCGGTGTGTGGCTATACTTGCCTCCTCCTTCTGTCTTCCATCATTTTGTTGAAGAGTTGTCCTAACCATAGGAAGACGTAAGGATTTGAAGGGTACTGTGCTAGCAAGCTTTGGTCGTTGACACCTTTGTTGCTGACAAAGGAAGGCCCCTTCTCGATTCTTCAAGCTACAGAAGTATCTGAGGAACTAAAAGCGTGTCAGAACTATACAGATCCTCAATTTATGGGGACTGTTTCAGAAGACAAAAATGCTGTTTGAAGTTGCTTAACTTTCCCAGTTCAGCTGCATCTTCAGGCACACCACCATTTTAATGGCTTAGGCGTCAGGTCATTGACTTCCTTAAAGCCTTCCGTAGCTCTCATTGCATTCCAAAATCCTGTTGAGAATGGACAGGTGCCAGAGAAAGAGGTGCACAAGCAAAATGTTGAGCAAAACCATGAAAAAGGGGGAGCAAAGGTATCCTGCCATGCAGTCGTGCCCCCCTGTGCTGGTGTGGGCCACTGGCTGGCTACCCGAGCAAGGGCAGGTCTCCCTGTTCTTCTCCTCGCTGCTCGAAGCTCCCAAAGCTGCTTTGCGTGCTGTTTGCAAGGAGCTGTAAATCAGTGCAGCCAGGCCCATGGCAGGGTGTTGCCTGCCTCCTGGGGCTGCTGTAGTACAGTCAGTGGGAAGTGACCAAGTGAAGCGTCGCTTGAAAGTGGGCTGGGACAGAGGAGGGGCTGTGTGTTTAAGCTGTGGGAGGAGAGTTTCCCTACCTGTCCATTACCATCTTCTGAGGACTACCTCCGAGGGAGAAATCCCTGGGCACGTGTCAGGAGTCCGAACAAGCCCGCTTCCTTCAGCCTTCAGTACCTAGTCTCAGGCAGCGCTGACCGAGCAGGTAGTTTAGCTCATATTCAGTACAAACTGGAACTTCTAAAGCCCGGCATCTCTGGCTCTGCAGCGGAGGGCTGCTCTGAATGCCGTCTCAGCTCTTTCCCTGCACTGAACCTCTTCAGTGCCCAAGACGGCACCCAAGCTGTCACCTGGCCCGTTTCTGTGCCCGCATTGTTGCCATTCTGAAGGGCAGGATCCCTTAAGCATCCCTAGAAGGGTTCTGGCTCCTTCGGGGAGGAAAAAGTTAACACACCACAGACCCCCCGAATCATATCTCTGCTTGGATCACAGACATACGTGAGCATCTTTGGAGATGAAGATCTCTTGTGCTGCTGGCAATGGGACTGGCTGAGCCTGGCTTGCCGTGCCCAGACACCTCGTGTTTATAAGCAGGATGGGTTGCGTTTCTCTAGGGAGATTTGCTTTTCCACTGGCTACATTATTTACAGAGCCCTGCCATGCTTGGTTCAACGACTTGTCTCTGTCAGGCCGACATCTCTGTAAGATGAGCCTACTCCTTTGCAGCTGTGCATTTCCCTTTCCTACATGATACGTCACAAATCTGGAAATCCAGGTTGTAGACAGCTTAGAATCACAGCACGATAGACTCATTTAGGTTGGGAAAGACTTGTAAAGCTATTGAGTGCAACTGTAAACCAAACACTGCCATGTCCACCACTAAGCCATGTCCTGCAGTGGCCCATCTCCACCTCTTTTAAACACCTCCAGGGATGGTGCTCAACCACATCCGTGGGCAGCCTGTTGCCATGCTTGAGAACCCTTACAGTGATAAAATTTTCCGGCCTTTTGCTCTGGTGTTTGGGGAACACTATACCACTAGGTGTCACAGAAGGATCTCAACCAGGGACAGAAAGAAGGGGCAAAGAGAGGGAGCAGGGAGAGGAGGGAAGAGAAGAAAAGTGGAGGAAGGACGGGGGGAAGGAAGGGGAGAAGGAAGGAAGGGGAGAGGGAAGCAAGGAAGGAATGAAGTGAGGAAGGGAAGAAGGAATGAAGAGAGGAAGGAGAGAGAGAGGGAGCAAGAAAGGATCGAGCAAGCAAGCAAGCAAGCAAGCAAGCAAGCAAGCAAGCAAGCAAGCAAGCAGGGGACAGAATGTGAGGTCTGGGAGTCTTGAGAGTGGCCAGCCTACTCCCCATGGACAAGAGGTGCTCCCTCTCCTGAGGTGCAGATGGCCTTTGGTGGCTGCTGTCCCCAGCACAGGTCCACAGTGCAATCTGCACATTGCAGCTGTGATTCACACCAGAAGCCACTCTCTCTAATGCGTACTGGCACACTGGTAATGAGGGATTCAATGACACTTGCCCCATTTATGAGAAATGGGGAAATGAGAAGCAATATCTGTCAAAGGGCGGATGGAAGCGGGAAGACCAGTAGCCTGTTTTGGACAGGGAAGGTGAAGCACAGAGGTTGGTAATGCTCTAGGAGGTGCTGTCACCTGTGAAATACTCTGCCTGACATGAAGACGGCTTTTAATGGCACCGGTAGAAACTCAGCATGACGCGGCAGCTGCCAGTGCCATTGCTCATCTTGAGCTGACCTAAGATGGCCAGCAATAAACAAGGACACCAAGTCAGAGCGCAAATGTCACTTGAGTGGCACATGCCAAATCACGTGTTGGAGTAAGGGCAAAGCTCAGAGGTGCTGGCATGCCCACGGGCATCCTGGAGAGCTGGGCTAGGCAGGCTCAGTGGGATTCCATGTTGGCTGCCTGCCAGTTTGGTAGGAATGGTGCAATAAGGTGTTCAGGGGGCGCAACGGCACTCTGCGAGGAAGACCCTGGGAGCAGCAACTGCATCACAGCGATAGGGAACAAACCAGTGTCACAGGACCCATGGGCGGAAAGCAGAGACCGACAGCAAAACTGTCTTTTTCCACTGACCTCCTTGATCAGGAGAGAGCGATCAAGAAGTAGTAAGTAGGATTTGCAAAGCTGTGGATTTTGGTCAGGCAGTAATAGGGGGATTGCGACCCCTGGGTCAATGACTTCTCAAGAATGAAGTGCGGAGACGCCACCTCTGGGTGCAATGAACAACTGCTGCCTAAGACAACTAGTCCTAGAGCCCGCAGGAGAGGAGGCCATACAGCATTTGCTCTGGCGTGGTGCATCACATGCATGCCAGCTGAAGAGGTTTTCTTAGCAGGGCTCTTGTCCAACGAGAGCTAGCGTCCAACTGGATTCAGCTGCATAGCAGGGTGGACAGGCCAGATGAAGGCCACCTTCAGGTGTTCTGGTAGTCCTGCTCAAGAATGGGGGAGAACAGGGAAAGACGTCCTGCTGGGTGCTGTTGGAAGACGTCTAAAGAACAATGCAATCACTGTCGCCCTGTCTCTGGATCTACTGCCTCTGTCCTTATGGATGATCTGAGCTTCTCAGACATCGGCTGGGAATATCATGGAGTGGACACAAAGAGGCCTAGGAAATCCTGAAATGTGTTGAAGATAACTTCTGGGTGCAGTTACTAAGGGAGCTGAGTTGGAAAGGTGCCCTCCTAGAGCTGTTGTTTGCAAGCAGAGAGGGAGTTGTCGGCAAAGTGGTGATTGGTGCTGCCTTGGTCACAGTGACCCCCAAGGAGTTGAGTTTCACACTGTTGGTGAGCGGCCAAGAACTGCCAGCAAAACTTCGACCCTGGATATGCAGAGAGCAGAGCTGGGGTGCTGAAGGAGCGAGCTAGTAAGGTCCCCTGGGCATCTGCTTTTGAAGGTATGGGCATCCAGGGGTGCTGGTTGCTTTTTAAGAGTCACCTCTTACGAGCGCAGGGTCAGGCAATTCCAAAGTGTCAGAAGCCAAGCGAGCCGGGCAGAAGGCCAGCTTCTCTGAGCACAGATCTTCATCTGGGAGTGAGGCAGAAAAAGAAACCGTGGGGACACTGGAAGGAAGGAAAGGAGACATGGGAGGACTAGAGAGATGCTATTTGCCACCGTAGGGAGACAATCCACGTGGCCCAAACTCAATTAGAGTTGAAGCTGGCCAGCACTGTGAAGGACAAGAAAAAGGCCTTTTTAAAAGATGTGAACAGCAAAAGGAGAAAGAGAGATAACATTGGTCTGGATAAGGTCGGTCAGCTCGCTCACAGATTGGGATGCAGACAAAGCCGAGACATGTCATGCCTCTTTTTGCCGCTGCCTTCAACACCGATGGCGGGCCCTGGGAGCCCCACAGCCCAGTGCTGGAAGACCTTGACAGGGAGGGGCGATAATAAGCTCCCATCTGACCCTGAGCTTGCCTGAGACTTGCTGCTGGTGCTGGATGCGCGTAAATCTACAGGGCCCGATGGGATTCAGCCCAGGGTACTGAAAGAGCTGGCCGATGTCATTGTGGGACCTCTCCGCAGTGTTTTTCAACAGTCTTGGGAGTCTGGAGAGGTCCCAGTTGACGGGAAGCTGGCCAATGTTGTCCCAGAATATGAGTCAGCTGTGTGGCCTGGCAACCAAAAGGGCCAGCTGTGTCCTGGGGCGCATCAAGCCCAGCAGAGCTAGCTGGTCAAGGGAGTCCCACTCTCCACTCTCCACTGCACTGGCGCAGCCCCACCTCGAGCACCGTGTGCTGTTCTGGATGCCTCAGGATAAGAAGGACATCAAATGATTAGAATGTGCCCAGAGAAGGGTGCCCAAGATGGTGAAAGGCCTAGAGGGCAAGACTTAGGAGGAGCAGCTGAGGTCACTTGGTCTGTTCAGCGTGGGGAAGAGAAGGCTGAGGGCTGACCTCATTGCAGCCTACAAGTTCCTCTAGGGGGGCAGCGGAGGGGAGGTGCTGATCTGCTCCCTCTGGGGACCAGAGGTAGGACTCGAGGAAAAGGAATGAAGCTGCCTCAGGGGAAGTTCACTTGGGACGTCAGGAAAAAGCTTGTCACTGAGGGCATGGTCGGACACTGGAGCAGGCTCCCCAGGGAAGTGGTCACGGCACCAGCCTGTCAGAGTTCAAGGAGTGTCTGGACCATGCTCTTAGTCACACGGTTTAGCTTTAGGTAGTCCTGCAAGGAGCAGGGAATGGGACGCAATGATCGTTATGAGTCCCTTCCAGCCTGAGATTTTCTATGATTCTGTGATCAGGCACAGTCAACACGGGTTTACAAG